>NW_004457624.1:3000000-3408800 GCF_000203815.1 Cavenderia fasciculata
TGTAATGGTGTCTTATTATTATTGTTGTTGATAACAGTGAGTGGTTTTGGTGGTGGTGTTGCAGATGACTTTAAAATGTTATCGTGCAACTTTAAAGGTATCTTTTGTGGTGTACCAAACAATGGTTTTAAAATAGATGAAGATGAGGAGGAGTTGGAAAGTGATGAATTGTTTTCTTGATTCTCGTTGTTGACACTGACTCTATTATTATTATTATTATTCTTTGTATCAAATGATGTTTCCATTGATTTTCTAAATGATGTTGGGCATGATGGATGTCCCTTTCTTCCAGCTGAATAGAATAGGAGGTTAATATGATGATGATGATGATGATTACTATTACTTCAAACTTTCAAGTGTACATACCAAACCAACGATCATCATTTTGAGAGGTTGCAGTAAAGTCTACAAACTGAGGTGCCTCAAATTCAAAGTGAGGATCTACGAATTTGTCCTTTTTAGGCGTTGTCATATCTGTCTGTCTGTCTGTCTGTCTGTCTGTCTGTCTGTCTGTCTGTCTGTCTGTCTGTGTCAATATATAGTATAATATAATATAAACAAACTAACAAACTCTAAACAACAATATTGTATGTGAGGATGAAATAAAATCGAGAGACATGTCATAGGTGTTTGGAAATTGGCGCCACAACCCTGCTTCATCTTTTTTCAAAACTATTTCAAAAATTTGAACTTCACATGAACGAATCATATTTTCCTCACTCCTCCAACAACCTTTCGGTTGTAGTTGCTGACCTTTGAATTCGTCAGGGTAAAGCTGGGCGATGGCATAAAGATCATCGTTGAACTTTTCTTGACCACCATTGCTAGTTGAACCATTTTGGAATGATGACATGTGCATCGTTGGAGGGTAGTGGCACATTTTGGATGATAGTGCTCATCGCAGAGATGACATATTCCGTGATATCCTGGTCGTTGATAGTGTCGAGAGCAACTAACGCATCCATAGCCCATGGAGAGAATTTATCTTTGGCAATCTTTGACGCCTCTATGAGTGCCTTGACTGCATTCTGTCTCACATCGCTATCAGGTATCTCTAGACACCCGATAATAGTTGGAATGAAGTGTGAGAATACTTTGATGACCGACTTTCCACCACCACAATACCGAAAGTACTGAGTCATAAAAGTTAGGATTCCTTCGGCACTATCCCCTTCTTCTTGCAGAAACTCGCAAGCTCTTTTCAATATATCCGAGGTGATGAGAGGCATCATGACTGTGCTGTTTATCTTGACCATCTCTCCAAGCATCGAGTAAAACTTGTTAATCACATCGACAAGTACATCGAGATCTTCATCAAATTCTTGATGGTCCATTTCATCTTGGTTGTCGTCGTCGTCGTCTTCGTCGTAATCAACCACTACTCGATTTTTTGCAAATATTTTCTCCAACTTTAAAAATATGTCCATCGTCGACTTGGTCTGACCAAATGTCATTAAATTTCCACTTGCCATCTCTGTGATGAGATCGGTTGCAAGGAAAATTCGGTGGTCCAACATAATCCAATCAGTCTCTAGCGTACACGACAAGAGTACGACATTGTATATCTTTCCAAACACGTTGAGTGCCTTTTCACTTGTAGCACCATCATGCAGCTTGACGAGTCGCATGCAGCCAGGCAAGGCAGCTAAGGAGTTCGATTCCTTTGAATACTTTCGATCACTGGACTCTTAGCCAACTTGATCAGTGGACCAACCAATGTATGCACATATGGAACCAACGGTTCATAGGGAACAACAACAGCACTTACTCTTAATTTTAATTTATTAACCATTTTCATTTCACAAAATAATTTTTTTTTCCTTCCTTCCTTTTCTTATATTAGATTAGAGACAAAAGAGATGAAGAGTAGAACATTAATAATTCTCGCTTTGGCTGTCGTTTCGATAGCAGCCATTGTTATGGTTGCTTCGGCCACCGAAACCAAAAAAAAAGTGAACTTTTTTAAAATTTTTTTTACATCCCGTCTATCAATTCCCGTCCCTTCGACCTTTTGTAGTGTCAAGATCTTATGGCCATTATGATAGAGAGAGAGAGAGAAAAAAAAAAAAGCGGCAGCAGCTACTATATGTCGAGGAAAAAATTCTTGCGTTCTCATGCTAGCATTTACATAAAACATCAATCATCAATATAATAATAGATATCCATCGATATTTTCCATTATAACTTTCATCGAATACCGTATTCAGAAAAATGACATGGCGGGCATCCAAAATCATTATTTAAATAATTTATAATTTATGAGGCTTCCCTAAATGTTAAAAATCAAAACACTCTGTACGAGAGAATTTTGCGGTCTCTCACAAATTTATATGAGTTTTGAAAAAAACCCAGCGTTTTGAAAAACAGCAAACTGTCAAATTTGACGATGTGAAATATCTTCACTTTTTCCTTGTCAACAAAGGCTTTAACAGTGGTGAATTTTTTCTTCCTTCATTGTTTAAAAGATAGAAAGAGAAAAGAGAAATGACGCTAAGACTTAATCTAAAAAATAGGAACCTTAATTATACAGATGTGATGATTGATAAGATTGAACAATCAAAATATTGTGGATTGTTGGAAAGGATGTGTGAAAATGGTGCAACACCAGAGGATATTAAAGAGATCATTGGTCTTTTTAAACCAGATTGTATGTAACATTTGACTCCATCCTTGGATTGTCGTCATATTAATAGTTTTTTCTTTATAATGTCATAACTCAAAAGTATTTAAAGATGAAATTCATTTCAATATGAATAGTTCACTTCGACAACTGAGACAATATGTATACAAAAATCTAGCCTATCTGATCAGTGTCGATGTGATAGATGAAAAGTATAAATTGACCATCCCTAGATTTGTATTGGAACGCTATAAAATTGATCAAGAATGTTATCAATGTGGTCTTTACTTTCATATCCATTCTTTCCGGGATAGTCACGTCGTCAAGTACATTGGTGAAACATCAAGATTCATTGGTACGAGACAACATGAACATTTTACACTCAAAAAGGACAAAGCCACAATGAAAAAGATAGAGGCCATTTTCGAACCAGGATTCGCTGTAGCCTTTAACTATGAAAATGATACCTTCAAATGCGTTGAAGGAAAGACCCAAGTGTTAATCTTGTGTTTGCCATGCGACCACGCTCTAGCAAGATTTTTGGAATCTTGGTTCCTACAAAGATTCTACTTTGAACATAACTCATCTTTGGCTGATCAGAGCAAAGGAGCCATAGGTTTGGGCGAACTACTTTTCATTCTGCTCTCCAATCCAATGGGCAGAAACTTACCAATTGAAAATAACCATTTTCTCGTCTTTGGAGAAAACCACCACCTCCATTGCCAAGCTCTTTCACCTCCAATTGATCACTTAAAAGTCACCTTGGTGTCTCATACCGATTCTATCAGTGATCTAAGGGAAAAGGTCCTCAAGTCAGAATTTGCTCCCAAAAATAAACAGTAGAGTGCAATATGCTTTTTAAACATCCAAAAGCCTGTAGCTCTGGTGCAATATATATATATATATATATATTTTCGCGAGTTTTATTAATTGATCTTTTCAGTAGAATGAATGGTAGTAGACTATCAAAGGAGTAAAGATACTCAACTAATTTGAATTTAGCTATGTTTTCTGATGATTTTTAAAGGTCATTTGTAGAGATCATGATGATAGGCTGCGCCGCGATTGTTTTGGATGCAGAGTTGAATACAAGTGTGTTTGGTGGCTGATTATTCTACAAGTGTTCCTCTATAGAATCTATAGATAGTATACTGTACAGTTGCTTTGGTGTATAGAGCTATGTTGTTTGCCTGTTGATTGATGACAAGAAAAAACAAAAACCCCAAAGATTATTATTTTAAATACATTTGTAATAAACAAAACAATCAAAATACTAGTGTACACTAGGTAGTAGAAAACATTAAAAAATGGTCAGAATAAATAGCGCACAATATTCTTTTTTCAACATCCAAATCGTTGGTCGATTGGGTGCGACTTGACGAGTGGCAGACACTTGTTGAGGTATCTCCAAGTGAGGTCTCTACCTTTGGGCAGTATGATCGTGTTGAGCTTGCCGAGTGCCTCTTGGACTTTGACCATCTCGTTTTCCAATATTTCTTGGCCTGGGGTTGGTTTGAAAGTATTCCAGTCCTCGTTGGCGGTCGTTAGTCTTTTTAGATACACTGATTTCAGTGACACTCGTCCTCTTGCGTCTGATGTCATCGCTGAGTATCAAAAAACGGGTATAAATAGCGCGCAATGTCTTTTTTCCAACATCCAATCGGAGGGTTTTTTTTTGGAATCTCACCATTTAAGGTGGTTTTTATTAATTAATCTGTGATAAAGTTGGTGTTTGAGCCAGAGGCTTTGTTACTTGTTTTAGCCACATAGGCATGTGTGGTAACGGGAAGAGTATAGCTGGAACCAAAATTACCCTATAAGAAGGGAAGAGTAAGGAATTATCTCGAATCGTGGGTTACGTGCTCAAGCAAGCTTTTGTTTTGTAGTAGGGATAGGGTTAGGAATAGGGAGGGGGAGGAGGATAGGGAGGAGAGGATGGAGGAGACATTTGATCTGCATCCTGGGGGGGTAGGTCGGGTATCTCCAATGTGTCTAGTAGGGCAGCATTGGTGATCTTGTCATATTGAATAGATTTCCTCATCCTTTCAATGATATAGGATTGGATAGTTGATACAAGACTGGTGAATAATTGTTGGCATAGACTATGGTACATAACTGTATTTTTACAGCGATAGAAATAGGTGTTGAATATTGATGAAAAGGTAGTTGGAGGAGTGCCCATTAACATTAGGTAGGCTGTGTTGGTGTTATTGTCTGTAAAGTGTGATAGCCAGGACTCGGTCGGGCTGATCCTGAAGCGTTGCTTTTCAAATGCCTTGTTAAAGCATTCTTGAATTGGATCGATGAGAGACCATGCTTGGGGACATTCAAAAAGCGTGTGGAATGGGGAGTCCATGGGAGGATCTTCTGGGTTGATGTTGTTGTCCATACAATATAGACAATGGCCAGAGGTGATCTGTTTCATTATAAATATTGAGTGCCTCCATGGCCCAGTTGTGATATAGAGTTGACGTTGGAATTTAAATAAATAGTTGGGCATTTTTTTAATTATGATTCTGTATAGTTGTTTATCGAAGTTTGTTGATAGCATTTTGTTTTGTGTACTTTTCTTGCTCCATTCGATATGATTAGAATTTTGATCTACCATTCTGACATATCTTTTGATATTTGGGATAAATCGTTCATGCTCGGTCTCTGGAGTGAAGTTGGTGGTGAAGAAAAAGGGAAGAGGATTTGTGTTTGGTGTTGGGTCATCAAGGTTAAGTGATGCTTTGGCAAGAGCATCTGCTTGGTCGTTACCAAAGATGTTTTGCCTATCCTCTAGTGACGACTCGTCGTTAACCTTTAAGTGGGCTTTAATTTTTTCCAATTTGGTTGTTGCGTTGTTGATGTTCCTGGTGTTGATAATGTTTAGAATATCTAGCGCTACTGGCGCAAAAGGTTGGCCTAAAATTGGTGTGATTGAATTTGCTTGTGTAACTATACGGGTGACGTCTATCGAGACTTGGCTGTCTGTCTTGATGGTGAGGTGGTGATTTGGGGGGACTGATCTTAGTGCTTTGTTGATGGCTGATAGTTCAGCATTGTTGATTGTCTGAGTGTTGTTTACTCTAAATGAAAAACTATTGCAAGAGGCAGTTGGGTTGGTCGATAAAAAAGTTGCCTCGTCAATGACTAGAGTCGTGTTGTTGTCGTTGGGTTGTGGTGGTGGTGGTGGAGGAATATAGACACCGCACCCAGCTTTGATACGATTGGGTGATTTGGGAAGTAGCGTTTCCAGTGATGGTGAGAGGTGGGTTGTAGGCGCTTGGCAAGAGCCATCTGTGAATATTGTCCAGGTGAGAGCATTTTCCTCTTCATTGATTAGATTGTTGTTTTGTTGTTGTTGTTGTTGTTTTTGTTGTAAGTGGTCTAGCAATTCCTCAATGTCACTACGGAGCTTGTAAGGTCTGCTACCAGAGCAGATATGCTTTCTTACATTTTCTAGTTCAGACTCTCCTAGCTCTAAATTTAGTTGTCGTGCTTTCCTGCGCGAAATAAATGTATTGTCTTGTTCAAGGAGGGTCTGTATTGTTGTTGAGTGATAGCAAGTCTTGAGTCGATCAAGAGTTTTCGACAAGTAAAATGCTGGGTATAACGCTCTCTCGCTATAATCTATTTGTTGTATATTAGTGTTGAGGGAGCAGTTGTACTTTTTTAGGAGGGTATTGATGTGTTTGAGGTATGGGTTGTCTGGTTGGATGTATAAACAGTGATTGTTGTCTTTGCTGTATGATTGCTTTGCCAGCCAGTCTTCTGCTATAATGCTTGTTGTGGTTTTAACTTTAGAATTAAGAATTCTAAAAAGACTGTTTAGCTTGAGAGCATTGAGCTCTGTTTCTACATTACGAAGCCCCAATCCCATGTGCTCTATGTTTGCATAGTATATGTTGTTGTTGGTGCAGTTTAGGTATTCTTTTTGAATATTTAACTGCTCGTAGAATGATTGTGTTGAGTTGGTTTATCTGGTATTTAGCAAATATTATTATTGATGCTGCATAAGTGATTTGAGCTATTGTTATAGAGTTGATGAGTGTGATTGTTTGTTGAGTGATTAATCTTCTCGCAATGTGGTCTAAAAAGGGAGCTATTTTTTTGATGATATAATTAAAATGGTTTTTAAATTTGAGGTCGAGTTATAGTAAAACACCAAGGTATTTGTATGGTTGGTGTTTTAAAAGTAGAGGAAGAGGAATATTATTGATATGAATACGAGAGTCAGGTACAGATGAAGAGTTGATTGCGTATGCACTTTTGTTGCTATTTATCTCCATTAAACAGTAAGTAAAGTAGTTATCTGTAATGGTGACAAGGTTTTGTAGTTTTGGAGTGCTGTATGCGATTAGCGCAATGTCGTCAGCAAATGCGAGATTGCTGTAGCTGTTGGTAGATGAAGGAGACATAAAGTAACCATCTTGCGATGAGAGATGATGTAGAAGGGGATCTAGAAATACGTCGAATAGAAGAGGTGAGAGCGGGCAACCCTGCTTGACTCCAATAGTATCAATAGGATTGGTTAAACCATAGGGAGTGATTATTTGTACTGTAGAGTGACTCATGATAGAAGAAATGATATCTATAAAATCCTGACCTATACCTTTCAGTTCTAATCCTTCTATTAGGTTGACGAGACGTACCGAGTCAAACGCCTTTTTGACGTCGATGTATGCAATGTGTAGTGGACTTTTTTTGGTATTACTATTTAGAATGATGGAGTTGATGGCGTGGAGCGCATGGTCTGTGGATCTAAACGGCCTAAAGCCAAATTGCGTGTCCGAGAATTGATGTAGAGGGTGGTTTGGGTCGTTGCTCGACTCGATAACTTTGGAAAGACGTTTGGATAAAAGTGAAGTGAATGTCTTGTAGAGGCTCGACAGCAAGGTTATTGGTCTATAGTTGGAGGGGTCAGTGGAACTGCCACCTTTATGGATTGTATAGACAGTGCCTCTTCTCCAAGAGGCGGGAATTGTTCTCAACAACAAGCAGCCATTGTAAAGGTGGAGTAGAGCAGCATCCAGGTTGGTTGGACCGTTTTTCAGAAACTCATTGTAAACTTTGTCCAAGCCTGGCGATTTACCATTCTTCAAGTTTGAAATGGTTGTGGACAGTTCGTCTATAGTGATGGGGTTGGTGATGGTAGCTGCATTTGGATTTGGTGATTTTACCATTTCAGTCAACCAGATTGGTTTTGGTGGTTGTACAGGTGGAGGTAGTGGTGCCAGTAAGTTGGTGTAAAAGTGTTCAATCTCCTCTCGCACCTCGTCTGGTTTCGAGATTGAAATTGGTGCATTGGTTAGAGGGTCGATCTTTGTCACCGTGGTCAGTTGTTGGTTGAGAATGCTATTACAACCCTCCTTGGCGATATTAAAAAAGTTATTAATATCAAAAAAAATCAGGTATTCATAAAACGTTGACATATTAACCTCCAAGTCACTTTTGAGCTGTATCGACTAGAGATATTAAAATGAAGCATTTTAAAGTATATATTGTTAAATTAGACTATTAAATGACCATATGGTCAAGTTATCCATATATTTTCATTAAAATTATGATATCCAAAAAAATGAAATGAATTTTCTTCATTGACCACTAAATCTTTGAAATCAGGATTGTAAAAATTAGTATGATTATTGATTTAATCAATAATAATGATACAACTATGTTAATATATCATAGTTATAATATATAAATAATAAAAAGAATGATAAAATTAAATTTAAAATTTTAGAGTAGTGAGCTGTAGCCTTAGATTTTTTACGAAAGAAAGGAATGTCTCACACTATGGAAAATGATGGTGGTGGTTTCTGTTGTCAGATATTTTGTCAGTGTTTGATGGTCGGGGGGCGGAGGCAGCAGCAGATATGTAGTCCGGCGGCGGCTTAGTTGGCTCTGGGCAAGTATATTTTTTAAATTAATATTTCCTGTATTTTGATATTTAAAATATGATATATAGTTAGATTATCAGTTAAATATATATTATAATTGAATTTTATTGATTTATAATTAATTTCAGGATTAAAAATTGAATTTTAAAAATTAGTGATTAAAAAACGGGAAATTAAAAATAGGGTAGAATAATTGATAGGTTTTTATAATATTATTTTGAGCTAGAGTTGTAAGAGCCAATGTGCATCTTGTTGTGATGTAAACCCACAAATAGCACAGGCACTGAATAATATCAACAATACATTGGGGACAATGAACAATTCAATGGTCGAATTGGCAAACAGCGTAGATGTCCTCAACCAACCCAAAACATGGTGACCACGAGAAATATATCTTATCACTATAAACAATTAAAATGGAAGGAATGATTTAATAAATATTAATTTTAATTTGATTTAATTTTATTTAGAAAAAGGTTTTACTCTAAAGCAATAGCTTCAATTTCAACAAGAGCCTATGTACATAAAAACAAAGTAATATTAGTATATATTGATAAAATAGTTGGTTGTTCATGTGTGACTTGTTGGTTTTTTGTTTTAAACTTACAGCCTTTGGAAGGTCACGGACGGCAAAGGTTGATCTGGCGGGTGGTTCAGCTGGGAAGACTAAAATGAAGAGAGAGAGAGAGAGAGGAGGGTAAGTTGATGATGATGAGGAATATCAATAAATTATATATATATATATGGGCGTGTATAATATAATATAAAACATACAAGAAGCATAAACCTTGTTAACCTTTACAAAATCATTGATATCCTTGAGCAAGATGGTAGTCTTGACAACCTTGTTCATAGATGAACCAGCAGCTTCCAAGATAGCCTTCATGTTTTCCAAAGCCTTGTGAGTTTGGAGTTCAACATCATCCTTTGATACAAAATCCATGGTCTGAGTGGAGGAGGAGGAGGAGGAGGAAGAGTTGTTCATAATAATAACAACAACAACAAACAAGACAACTGCGTCAGTTATACATATTCAAAAGATGATGATTCATTCTACATTCTACATATGTTCAAACATACATCCTTATCAAGACCTAAACAACCTGAAACCCAAACTTGACCGTTGGCTTTGATAGCTTGACTGTATGGGCCGATGGCAGCTGGAGCATTTGGAGTTGAGACGACTACTCTTGACATGTTTCTAGTTGTTGTTGTATATGTGTTGGTAGGGGAATATAAAAAAGATGAGGAGGAGGAGGAAGATGATATCTGTTGATTGGTTATAGTTCGAATGACACTTCTAAACATATATGATGGATGTGAGGTTCAATATACTTGTATTAGGGTGGGACAATGTTTGTGTCAAAGCTGATCGATTCATGAAAAAATTAAAATTAAAAATAATATTATTTTTATTATTCAAACTTTTGAAAGGTTTGAAGTTTTTGCAAGATTATATATACCTCAAAACTTTGCCGAGCTTACGCGGACATATTCAATAGAAAGAGAGAAGAGCCCTTATTAAAGAGAATAAATACTTAATAATAATAACATCTTCTTTAGATTAAAGACCTATCACAAAAAAAAAAGAAGTCTGCTCATTTAATTTGGTTCAACTCACACACTGCTGCACTAAAATTAATCTAGTTTGAAGAAAGAAAGAAAGAGAGAGAGAAGAGTTTGTTTAGTTTTAGTTTTTTGGTTATTTGTATAACCAATATATCTATCATGCAACAACAACAATAGAGTCTAGGCAACAACCTTTGAAAGACAAGACAACACTGATTGTATATAACCCTAAAAACACAGTTATCAATAATAATAACAACAACAACAGAGTAGTAGTAACGGACACTCAAAAGAAAGAGATAGAATTCTCAACAATAACCACAACAAATTTAAAGAGACATACATTTCTTTTCTTTTCTTTTCACAATCAACCAACATAACCTACTAGACAAACATAACAACAAATAATAACAATCGTTGTTATCAAACCAATCTACTTTTGGTCATTATTTTAGAGATATCATAACGACCACTTATTATATACAACCTTATACTATACTACTACTACTACTATCACTACAACACCATCATTTATTTATTTATCATTTTGTATAATAATAATAATAATAATAATAATAGCAACGGCAGTTAAAAGTAATCAAATCATTGTTGACTGACTGAATCACTCACCAACCACCCTCACAAACAATACAATAATAATAATAATAATAATAACTATAATAGCCGATATTGAGGATCGTCATAAACTGTCTGACATTTCTATATTACAGTATCAATAACAACAACATAAACAACAACAACATATATATATATTTACAGTAAAAAATGGAATACCTTGAATTAAATGCAACATCGGATTCCTTTGTAGCTGCTGTAGATGATATGTGGGTATTGAATGCCACATATCTTGTATTTTGTAAGTTCTATTGATACAAATAATACTTTTATAGATTTTGACCTTTTTTTTCCTTCTTTTTCTCTTTTTTTTTTTAGATACACAAGCGGGCTTTTGTATGTTAGAAGCAGGTGTGGTCCGTGCAAAGAATGCAAAGAGTATTATTATAAAAAGCATTATCGATACGGCGATAGGATCGCTGATATTTTGGGCGATTGGATTCGCCATTTCGTTTGGGGCAAATGGAAATTTCTTTATGGGGTTAAGTCAATTCTTTTTAATTGGATATACAAATCTTACTTTTTTTGCCTATCAAGTAAGAAAAACTAAAAAAAAACTTACATCTAAATAGAACTAGTTCTAATTTTTTATTTTCTATTTTTAAGTGGGCATTTTCAGCTACAAGTATTACTATAGTTAGTGGTAGCTTGGCAGAACGAGTTCATATAAATAGTTGTTTAATATATACGGTGGTCATGTCGGCGATTATATATCCGTTTGCGGCACACTGGGTATGGGCGCAAAGCGGATGGCTAAGAAAGATTGGAACCAACGGCATTATAGATTTTTCAGGGGGGATTGTTGTGCATATGGTTGGCGGTGCCGTCGGCCTAGTTGGCACCTATATAGTGGGTCCGCGTATCGGACGTTTCGACAGTGAGAGCGGGAAACCCAAGCCACTGCCGGGACACAGCATCACTCTATCGACATTGGGAGCATTTATTATATGGTACGGATCCTATGGATTCAACACTGGTTCAACGTTGGGTATTTCAGGCGGTAGAATCGAGGTGGCCTCGAGATCGGCCGTCACCATGACCATCACAGCTACTGCATCGTGTGCAACGACATTGTTGGCAATCAAAGTGTACAGCGGCAAATACGACGTGGCAAAAAGCGTCAACGGGTTGTTGGGCGGTCTGGTTGCCTCTAGCGCTAGCTGCTCGATGATCGAACCGTGGGGCGCCTTTGTCATTGGCTGTGTTGCCGCGTTTGTCTATTTGGGGTCTTCACATTTACTGCTTAAAAAACGAATCGATGATCCGCTCGACAATGGTCCCATTCACTACTCATGTGGTGTATGGGGTGCGCTGGCAGTGGGACTGTTTGCGACGGAAAAAGATGTCAACAAAATCCTAATACTTCGGAACCCCACGCACACGTATGGGTTGTTTACCGGCGGTGGTATCGAACAGCTTGGAGTACAGCTGCTAGGTGTTGCCGTCGTTACCCTTTGGTGTGTCGTCACTGCTACCATTTTGTTTTATCTTATGCGAAAGTTTAACGTTCTCCGAATAGACCCTACAAGAGAATTGATGGGTATTGATATGGATGCTGGTGGACCTGCATATCCAAATTTCCAAAATATCTAAACAAACAAATTTGGAGAAATTTTTTTGTGAATCACATATAAATAACTTGTATCACATGCAACACTATCCAATCAATCAATCCTCCATCCCTCTATACAATGATATAAAATATTTATTTTCAAAAAAATCTTTTGAAATTTAAATCACACAACATTGGAATAATATTTTTGGTGAAGGAAAACATGAATATATTATTTTTTTTTCAACAACAAACAACAATACCACCAGCTTCTTCACCAAGACCATCGATTCAAATTAAATGGTTTATAAAACTTGTTCAAAATACATTCATTCCCAACTATATTATTAAAAATTGGACAACAAACAATCAAATAGACCATGTGTTGCTCCAATGTTAGTGACTCTATCATTGGTAAACTAACAAAAAAAAAAAGATTCCATTGGAAACAATGTAATCTTTTACACCAATAAAAAGACAGAACCCAGAAATGGTTACTGTCTATAAAAAAAAAACTTTTAAAACAAACCAAAAAATAATATTAATTATTATTATATAAATTTTGTTTTCTATTATTCTATCTATCTCTTCCTTAGGTCAAGACATCAAAATTATTTATTCCTTTTGTATTTGAAGAGGTTGATATTGGTGATTCACTGTTGCCTGCAGGGGCTGTAATATTGACTGGTGGTGGAGGAGTGTTGGTAGTTCTAACATTCTCCATTGATTTACTCATGCCAAGAGGTACATTTTCAGGTGTTGATGCTGTCTTTTTACTTCTTAGACGAGGATCGTTGAGTGTTGACTTTTTGGTTTCATTCTGGACAAAGTATTGACCACCACTGTCATCCTTTTTCTCTTGCCATCCAGATGGTAACTCTCCTTGACAAGATTGATAGATTCTTTCAAAAAATGATTCAACATCTTCTCCATCAAATAATCTATTATGTTTTGGTCCAAATAATGTTGATCCTGCAATATGATAACCAAGACTTCTATATGCTAAATAAATTAAATAAAAAAATGTAAATATTATAAATATAAATAATGATTATAAATTTCTTTTTACCTTCAAATTGAGATTCAGTAAAGAATTGATCAGTAGTTGATTCATGTGGAAAAGAAGGATGTTGTGAATGATATTCTTTGATAACTTCATCTTCATCACCTGTCAATGAAGATTTAATATAGAGAATGTATCCTACTTCACCTCTAGGTGGAACATCCGATGAATCACCACTATCTTGATAGTTGTTGCTAGTAGAGAGATTAGAGAATTGTTTTTTCTTTTGATAGATAATTTTTCCAACTGTCCAATGTTTTGAACTATATCCATTTTCCGATCTTCTAATATCATCCAAATTAATTTGAATATTAATTCCAAAATCAATTCTAACTAATCTCATTAATTGTGCCATACTAAATAAAATAAAAAGTATTAATAAATTATTTTATATACTCTCTATCTCTCTTTTTCTTTCTCTCTCTTTCTATTTTGTTTACCTTGGAAAAGTCATATCAGGATCAGCTTCTGAATCACTCATAATAACATATTTACATCTTCTTTTAATTAATTCATAAGCACCAAGGTTTTCAATGTGACCACCATCTGATAGATTAATACACCAATCCTTGCTAGTCATATGAGTCCAACCAAATTCCTTGACAAGATGATAACAAGCAAAACCACCATAAAAGAGACGACCAAGATGAGGATGACGGAGGAAAATACCCAAAGGATTGGGTAACCAATAACCAAGACGAATGTTGAGGATACCAAGAGATAGGACGAGTGTTGGAATGGTAGCAGTTCCCATTTTTGTTCCTACAGCTGCACCCGAGATGGAGACTGCTGTGGCGAGATCAAGACGACGATCAAGCTTTTCCATTTGTTCGGTTGAACGATATCCACAACTCTCTGACCCGACATAGTGCTGCGAAAAGATGAAAAAGTCGGATCCTCGAGTATCGGTTGGCATGCCAATATCAGTCTTGTCATCAGTCTCGCTGGTCGTATAGTTGAGTGTCGTGTTGATGATGAGGTAGGGTGCGATCGATCGACGGTTGATACGTGATACCTTTTCGCCACCGTATGGTCTGAATCTGCCGTTTCGAATGCTAAACATGTAGGCCTTGGAAAGACGGTCTCTGTAGTACTTGTGCATTGACGTTTCGTTGATATCCATTGTAAAAAAGGAGAGCATCGAGACAAAGAAACAAATACCGTTTCCCAGGCCAAAAACAGGTGCGTTTGGATCGAGCCAGACACCCAGCTCCAAGTAGGTCAAGATGAGGAGGATGGGACCAATGACAGAGACGATAATGTGGAATACGAGACGTTTGACGGGTGAGATCTTGGGATTGGTGAGCAATGTAAATGCCAACGAATCGGCTAGAATGAGCGCAAAAAGGGAGATGAGAGGATACACTCGGAACGATTGATCGTTGCTGCCGAAATAGTAAAGATAGTGACGTTCAATGATTGGGAGCGACTCGACAAACCCCATCGAGATGAGGAGGATGAATAGCCAACCAAACGATCGATCATACCATACCTTGCTGTCCTCTTTGCGTAATAACCAAGGGTGGTTGAGGTAGAGATGTAGTACGAGCGAGATGATCATCTCAATGTTTCTAACACCCGAAAAGTACTGTGAAATGTCCGAGTGGTAGATGGTCAAAAAGAAGACGATCGCCGGTATCGTCACCTTGGGTCTAGATATTAGTGGGAAAATAACAATGTGAACCAGTAGATTCCAGGCGATTCGCAGAGTGAGGTAATAACTACCACGAGCTTGAATGATGGGTACATAACGCTCAAAGAGTAAAAGCGCCCATACAAAAGGGAATATCGAGATGAGATTTAAAACGATACCACGTAAAATGAGTACTGGAAACAGCATAAATTCAAATATACCATTGGCCAAGTAGTTGGCAGAGTTTCGAAGATGTTTGAGTGGTACACCCTCCTTCATTCCACGGCTATAGTGGAATGGAAAGTTACTCCATTCCGAAGTATGCGTACCTTCACTGAGAAGTGATATCAAACACGATCCAATAAATCCACCACCGCTAACCGTCGAAAGATAATCCACCTTTCTAAAAAACTTGTGTTTTGCCAATGCCTGAAGGAGACCCAAATTAAAGGTTGCCGAACGAATACCTCCACCTGACAATGCCAACCCAACCAATCCAAAATCAACAGATGGTTGTATTTTTGGTGATGTAGTTGATCCAGAATATGATGAATGATTAAAATAATGATGACGACTATTATTATTATTACTATTCTTTTCAACATTTATATTATGAAATGATGATGATGATGATTCCTCTTCAAAATCTTCATCACTACTACTACTACTACTACTATCAAATTCGTATGGTTCAATCTTTGGTTTATCTTCATCATTATTATTCTGTTGTTGTGGTTGTTGTTGATTTTTAGATTGATTGATTTCCTTTTCAGTTATAAAATTTGGAATGATTACATTATCGGGAGCACTACTATTATTATCATTGATTGGATTATTTAAATTGATTGGGTCGACCAATACACCCGCACCGACAGGAGAGGCTGGTAGCACGGTTGGTGGTGAAAGTGCAAGTGGTGACGGTTCTTTTTGAAGCATTTGGCTTCCTCTAAGAGTTTGGGGTGTTCTAAACATGGTCACCTTTTTCTTGTTGAGACTGTTGCTGCCGGGGTGGTCGAGTCCTGGTGGCGTCGAAATCCCTCTTGATGTGGACAGTGCCGATGACGTACTGGATCGTCGCATCAAGGGGAACAAACTAGAAATCTTGAATGGATCCTTTTCGTGTAATACATTGACACGACGTTTGGCCAACTCTTTAAGTTCCTCGGGGAATATATCGGCAAATCGTTTTGGCTTGGTGTTGATCATCTGTTTGATGAGAAGTATCGGGTCGACTATACTATCCTTTCGACGTGACTGATAGATCCCGCCGCCACCACTACCACTTCCACCGCCTGTTGACAGTGTACCACCGCTACTCTGACGCATCAAACGTTGTTGTTTGAGTCTTGACTGGAGATGATGTGTTCTCCAAACATACACCCTAAACACGCCCAAGATGATAAACACACCGATCGTCATTGCCATCCATGGTTGCAGCAACACTGGTCCTAAACTCAACCAATCCAAGTATACCAATACTCTCCCCTTTGCATCAAATCCAAATAATGTCCAAGTCATTGAGACACTACTACTATTAACTAAACTAAACTAAACTATTATATATTCTATTATTACTATTATTCTATAATTAAAAAACAAATATAAATATAAACAAATTAATAAAAAGTAAGGTTTATAAATAAACAATTTAATTCAAAATACATACATTTCTTTCTTTCTTTGTTATCTATCTGACTAGAGGTAGGTAGTGATTATTGGTTGAATGAAAAGTGTGTTCTTCCAAAGCGAGTGTGTGGTTTTATACTTTACTTTTGTGATGATGAATGATAAAAATATTATTATTATTATTATTTTAAATATGATGAATATGAATATTCATTCATTCATCGTTCATTCATTCTGACAAATACGATTATCATAAAAAGATAAAGATTAAAAGATAATAATAATTTAAAATTTGAATGAAATGAAAGCATCGCGATCATTCTATTAATTAAACCTGATCGAGTAGCGGAATAGATAAAACAGGAAGGTCATCACGCGCGCGAAAAAACCACACTCTACTCTCTTTCATAGTCAAGTTTGATCATACTACTACTACTATTGCTAACTGATACTACACACTTGTTTGTGTGTTTCTATTGATTATCGAATCGACATTATATAAATATCTAGCCAACAACTACGTGTAAGTTAAATAACAAATTAAACCCTAAAATTAGAAAGAGCCGATGATGCTCTTTTGCAAAAACTGACAATGATCATTATATATTTGGACACATATCATCAAATTAGGTTTAATATATCGACAAGAGAGAGATAATAATAAGAGAGAGAGAGTAAAGAGACAGAGAAAGAGTAGAGAGAGATGGCAAAAGAAGGTAGCCAACAGTTGGTTGCAACAACAACACCAACTAAACCTGTAGCACCACCAATCAATGGAATTGAAATGGAGCGTATAGACTATATACCTCTCAAGAAACAACTAAACAATGTATTAAAAGATAAAGCTGATATGTATTGGGACACACTCAAACAATTCTTTACTGGAAGAATGACAAAGAGAGAATTGGATCATTTCGTATTACTCTATCTTACTGAATCACATTGTATGTTCAATATGAAAAGAGAATAATGTCTTATCCTATTATATACTTACCGTGTTTATAAATAACTTTACAGTAAAGTTACATAATGCATTTATTAGAGCACTATTACAAAATTCATTGTATGCAAATACTCCACCAACCCAAACTCTAGACCCACCAAAACCAATACCAAAGAAGAAAATACTTACCTATCAACAACCTGTTCAACCTGCTCAATCCAAAGACAAGGAGCCGAGTGGTAAAGGACACAGATCAAAGGACAAGAAGGGTCGATCTTCATCGTCGTTGTCATCGGCAGATACAGCCGCTACCACCACCACAACAAGCAAGTCGAAAAAACCAAAGGCACCATCCTCCTCATCCTCTTCATTATCATCTTCAACCTCTTCGAGAAGAGTATCAAAGGCTGGAAATAACAATACAACAACCACTGAAACTTCACTTCAAACAAAGGAAAAGAGAACTCATCCAAAATGTAAACTATTACAAAGCAGAGAATATAATATAATATATATATATATATTCTATACTTTTACTTACTTTTTTACCTATTTCTATTTTATAGATTCATTATTATATTCACCTGAAGTTCAATCATTAAAGGATAGAATGGAAACGATTGCATGTGAATCTGGATTGAATGGAGTATCGAGACAATCAGTGATATATATGATGTTGGCATTGGAACGACACATCAAAGATATATTGTATAATAGTAATCCTCAATTAACAGACAAACAAGATAAACATCATTATTTCTATCATACCCCCATCCCCACAGACTTTGACGACGAGGATGATTATAGTTCTGATGATGAATTCCTGCCACCCAATCAAAGACCACCTCCACAATATTTGGCATATCAATATGATTCTATACGTAATGAATTATTTAATCAAAAACAAGAAAAAGAACAACAAAAAAGAATTGATAATCATCCTACTACATCTGGTCTAACTTTGAAATCTTATAATCAACAAGAAAATGAAGATATTCAACTTGACAATAATAATGATGAAACATCTACTACAAATACTACCGATCAAACAAATAGTAATAATAATAATAATAATAATAATAATAATAATGGGGACAATGATGGTGAAAAACAACCTGACAAAATGAATATAGAAAATAATAATAATAATAATAATACAACTAATAATAATAATGAAACCAAAATGGAAATTGATTCTACTAAAACAATAGATACACCAAATAATAATAATAATATAAATAATAATAATGCTACTACTAATACTTCTACTACTACTACTACAACAACAAATGTAATTGAACCAAATAATAATAATAACAATAATACGCAACAACAATTATTGGCAACCAAACCAAATCCAAACTATTTTATATCAAAGAATCCATTGTTGTCGTTTAGTATACCAGTTTATAAAATACCAACTGATCTATTCAATAATAATATTTGTGATGAAATAGATGATGACAATACTAGTGGTGGGGAATACTCCTCTACCACTACAACAAAGAAGAAAAGTAATCCAATTTTATCAACTCAAGATGTTTACAGCACCATAGAAATGAACCCATACATATTAGGAGAAGATACACTAAACTTTGAAAGAATTAATCTTAATAGGTATAAATAAATAATAATAAATAATAATAATTTCTGGTTCTTTTTTTTTTCTAAAAATATCTTTGTGGTCATTGTCCCTTTTTTTTAGTTTTTTGAATTTTCTACAGGACCACCCAAAAAGCTTAAATAGAAGCATTGAGGCTATTTTCAAGTATATTTTTTAGAGCAGGAGAGAGATGATCATAAAGGTCTCTTTTCAGTGAGTGGCAACGCTCATTTCTACTTGTTGGCTACACTACCTTGTAGATATCCAAAAGCAGATGCTCTCAATTTTTGTTTGTTGAGGGTATGATCAGTGTGCTTTAGCGCAACATCCCTTCTCCACCCACACTATACTTAATTTAAAAGACAAAAAACAAAGAATAATTGTTATTGAGACTATACTCTAGAGTATTTAATATATTACTAGTTTTGTTTAAATATTATTTGTTTGTTTGTAATTTTAATTTATAAAAATTAAAAAGGAGTGATCGATTTATTTATTTCTTCTTTTAAAATAGAAATATTTGTTTGTTGTGATTAATTATATGTGTGAGTGAGTGAGTGTGAGTAAGGCGAGATGGTTGGTTGGTTATGGATTATACAGTATTGTTATTTGGATTATTATCATGTTATGGTTATTGTTGATTGACTATTTATACATGCTGGAATTGCTGTGGTTGGATTTTGGGAATGAGGGAGGGGGGTGATTATTATATGTATTATTTTATAATATCTGTGAATTTTGGCTTGTTGTTATTAATTATTAATTAGTATTATTATTATTATTATTATCTATGTCTATCTATGTCTATCTTCTATTGGTATATATTGTTATTTGTTATTTGATTATTTGATTATTTCTTATGTTGATGACTTAATTCAATTTTAGTTGGATGACTATTAATTTCATGTCTTAATAAACGAGGATGTTGACCACCAAAACAATCAAATTCACTGAGTTGTCCTGGATCGATAGCCGAAGCCTTTTGATTGGCCTCTTCCGATGTAAGGGCATTGGCATTGAAAAGGATTTGAGCAACCAGTTCCGAGCAGAAAAAGGCACGCTTTCCTTCGAAAATGAGGTTGTTGAAACCCATGGCAATAAAACTGGAATTGAGTACATCAAAACTGACACGTCTTCCATGGTACTCCCAAACACTCATCATGAATGCTTCCTTTTGGTCTTCGGTAAATGGAACCTTTTGTTTGAGACTCCAGATACTTGGACCTTCATAGTCGAGCAATCGTTTCTTGAGTGGATAGATATTGACACCGGCCAAGACATCGTATTCACGGAATGGATCCTTTCCATCGTATCCTAGTACCGACTCGATCACAAACAACTCCTTTTCAGTGGGTGCAGGCTCACCCTTTTGTCGTTGGGGAAATGTCTTTACAACCAAGCCACAATGTGAATACGGTCTACATGTTCTCTTTTTAATCCATTTACTAATAAGTGATTCTCCACCATCATAAAATATAACATCTCCATTATCCAATGAATCAATTGCATCTTGAAAAACAATTGATTTTGATTTACCTTTACTTGTCTAAAATAAATAAAAAATAAATAAAGACATTTAGGATAGGATAGTTAGAACAAAGGTTATATATATATTATATATATATACTTATATATTGTCTCTCATTTGTATCTACTTACAGATTTAACAATATCTAATTCATCTAAATCATCTTTTGAAAATAATAAACTGACAGTTGTATCATCTTTGAATTTTGAATTGGTAGTATCCAACTTGATGGAATGTAATTGATTGGGTTGGTATTGGTCGAGTGGAATGGTGGCAGATCCAATTCTGTCACCATCACAAGACTCTATATCAATTCGTATGTTTTTTTCCAACTCGTTGAATGGGAATTGGACATACCCCTTTTCCCAACTTGGTCTCTTTATAAATGGTGCTTGTAATATTGATTCATCATTATTTCCATATGATATCTTTGCTTTTAATTTTTTATCTAAATAAATAATAGAAAATAGAAATAAATAAATAAGTATTATGATCACCTATGATTATCATCTTGGGACAGGTTTGTAAGTGTATACTTACTCATATATGACTTGACATCTTTATTAGAGTAATGTGGAGCATTGTCACAATCAAATACTATAGTATAGAAGTACAAAAAGAAGAAGGTGATGGGTTAGGGTTAGCCTTTACAAGATGTTCATTCGTCATATCTCATCGCAATCACAATCCAAACGTCGACTTTTTCATTGTTGTCCAAAAACCATCCAAAACCAAGATTCGATTATTTGAATTTAAACGAACGGCTCGGTGGTTTTTGAAAAAAAAAAGAAAACCTTGTGACGTGGAATGGATATATATATAAATAATCAAGTAGTACTACTATGGATACTTACAAAATACAGATAATAGGTCTTTACCTCCAACACTTATATTTTCATTCTTGGTGACAGAGTTATTATGATGATAATTTCTAATCACTTGTTTGGCAATGATCGAATTGGATATTGTCTTTGAATTGATCCCTCCCATTTATCTCTTTTTTGTTGTAACTATAGTTGTTATTGTTGTTGTTGTTGTCTTGTTTCTCTGTTTTTGTTGACCTTTTTAAAGTAATTGAATTGAAATTTGAAAAGTTGATTGACTATTATTATTACTAGCCACTACTCTATTATTATTAATTGGTACTGAACCTTGAATACACTAAAACCGGCTGATGTGTGTGTGTGTGTTTGTTTGTGGTGAATTCAGTATCAGAGTGTGTGTGTGTGTCTAAGACGAGATGATGAATAATAATTATATATCTTATGTTTAAGATGTATATATATGTATATATAATATTATTTGTGTGTATGTTTGTATATGTATTAAATAATAAATAAATAAAGTTTTATAAATATAAATTAATTGTTGTAATAAAAGATAGGATAGGATAGGAGAGAGAAGAAAAAAAGTGTAGTATGATCTGTTTTTTGTTTGTTTAGCTATGAGATCATGGATGGTTTTGTGGGCGGTGATATCAAAAGGGTGGTTAGGAAAGAAATGTTCTTGTCCCTTTCTAAAAATCTAGACTCTTTGAATATCGGCATCATCGAGAAAGAAAGAGACATTTGCCCTCCCTCTCTGCACACACAAACGCAATCATAATGAATGACAAGGACAGAGAGAGAGGAAAAGTTTTTGTAAAAACCAAGATACTCTTGGATGGTTGGATGATGTCAAGTTTGAAGAAACTAAAAAACAAAGTTAAAAAAGGGGCATCGTGTCTGTCTTGTCGCCCCCCTTTCTACTATCTTTTTGTCAATCGAAAAATACAAAATCAGATGATTTTTACAAGTCCGTGCAAATATCGGAGAATGTTCGAGAAAAGCTTCAAAAATAAGGTAGTACAGACATTGAGCTTAAGAGTAACCTCTATGGCCTCAGATAGGGGGTTGTCAGAGTAAAAAGGAAAAATGGAAAAGACTTTTATCGAGCCCGTGATCCTCAATCACAACCATACAGAGATTTCATTGTCTTGTGTGAATTATATTTTTATTATTAAAAAGTGGAAATATCGCAGCATTCATTTTTTGCAAACAAGAAGCAGCAGCTGTAAAACCGAGTAGAAGGGAAGTGGAGTCGGAGCTCAAACTTATCATCTTCTTTTTACTTTTTATTTAAATTTGCAGATACAGAATAGTTAAATGCCAAATACAAATAATAATGGGTCAATCAATGAATGGTAGTTGAAAAAGAAGAAATGAAATGAAATGAAAATTCGATCAATCAATCAATCACATGGTGACCTATCATCACACACTTCAATCGATGAACTGCTACAGTAGAAAATGATGATGATGATGATGGTACTCTGCTGCTGTTGACTGCAGACTTTTGTACTACTACTTTGGAGATCGTGACAGATAGATGGATGGATCCAATTGACACAACAAACACGTGTTGCTATGATGTGAAGATGAACATACATTTTGAAAATAAGTAAAGTATTGAACTTATGTTGACCTACACTCTCTATAGTGTGTGTGTCAAGAAAAATAATTGAATGTTTAGCATACACACAAACCCTCACACCACCCACCACAATTGTTACAATGGAGGATTTAACTTGAATTTCTCCCACCACACCCACACAACGGTTGTATATAGAGTGAGCGGACAACATCTGTTGGTGGATTTTGCAACTGGATGAATGGCTGACACGACCCTTTTCAAACATATGGTGAATATTTATTTATTATTATTATTATTATCAAGACCACCAACACCACCACCCCCCACTCCTCACCATTTTGGTGAATAATATTAAAAATTCATCCATCCATCCTTCCATCCATCAACCAATCTATTATCAAACTAGAGAAACAAACAATAGGAAACCAAAACAACAATAATAACATAGCAACAACAAATTATTTATTTACTTATATTCAAGAAGAACAAGAAGAAGAAGAAGAAGAAGAAGAGATAACAACAATTGTCTTTGTCATAGTATAGTTCCAACCAACTCCAACAACAACAACAACACCAAACCAGTAACATTAAATTAATAACATACCAAGTACCGCCGAAACCAAAAAAGTATTATCAACAATCATATGGAACACTCTCTCTTTTCCATTTGTTTTCTTCTTCTATTTCCCAATCAATCACACACATTCCTTATCTTTTAGATAGATAAACTCTATCTTTTTTATATTCCAACACCCTTATCACGTATACGTATACTTTTGTGTGTTAGAGAGAGTGGTTGTAAATTATATTATTATTATTCCATTAACCTCCACCAAAACAAAACCATTACCATCATTATCATCACTTGCAATAATCTGCTCTGCCTTGCACAAACAATCAAACAATCATACAATCAAATCAAATCAGCAGAAACAAACACAGCTGGTAGTGGTCAACAGTCAACTTTGTTCACCCTCATGTCAATCGAACAACCACACCCACCATCATTTAGGTTAGTTATATACATATAATTCGTCATCACACTCTCTCTCCACTCTCTCTTTTTTTTTTAAATTGGTGATGATTTAAATATTATTATTATTATTATTATTATTATTTAAAATAATCAATCTTTTATGTTTTGTTGAACAGAACAATAATTTAATTTAATATTATATTATTATTCCATCCAGTCATCATTTATATATATTCTTTTTTCAATTAATCTAAAAGTCTATCTATAAACCAAAAGGTAATCATTTATTTGTTTGTTTTTATATATATGGTATAAAATTATTTCCATTTGTTTCAGACAAGATTAATCCCCTATCGAGCTATCGTCTCTCACTCTCTCTCTCTCTCTAATTTAATAATTTATAGTTGGGTAACTTCCTTCTTATTCTTCTCTTATTATTATTGTTTGTTGTGATCAATCAATCACACCTTGTATAACTTTATCCAATACCATTCATACCTCAAACAAACTAATCGCCAATTCATACCCTCTACACACCTATAAAATAACAACAAACGTTCAATCAAAAACTAACAAAAACTATTCTTTTTTTTTTTCTTTCTTTCTTTAAAATATATATTCATTTATATATTATTATTTGTAAATATTCACTCACTCTTTAAAAACAACTTAGGTTCTTAACAAATAATAATTCATTATTATTATTATCCAAACAAATATTAAATATTAAATAGTCATCATCAACAAATAATATATCATACACAAAAGTAGAAAATGAGGATAAAAAGGATATTATTCCCCATTTTGGTGCTTTTAATAATATTATCTATACATATGATTAATGGTCAGACTACTACTGATGCATTAACGACAGCGACCAGTTCAACTGGTACTACTGGTACTACTACAACCAAACCAACTACATCATCATCATCATCAACAACGACATCTGGTACTACAACAACCAAACCAACTACTTCATCATCGACATCATCGACCACCAAGAGTTCGACCACCAAGAGCCCAACCACTGCAGTACCAACCGATTCATCAGATGATACCCCAGCCACCACTACGGGAGCCAGCACCTCTGGAACTACCAAACCATCAGACTCGTCAGTTGACAGTACCGAACCTGAAAAGGTAGACTGTCTTCCCGAGGTCGTTGGTCTGTCAGGTGCCATCCCAATGAAAGAATCCACCGATTACAAGCCATTCCCAGGTTGTGAGGTTTCTATTGATAACCTTGACGATGCAGCTGATGGTGGCAAAGAACTACGAATTGATCCATGTGAAACATGCACCAAGAAATACTTTTGTTCAGCCCTCACTGTTGGCTCTGAAGTTAGTTTTGGAACACATCAATTTATGGTACGTGGCACCAAGAGCAAGTACACCAGCACCAAGATTTCCTTGGTCTCGGGTAGCGGTGTTTCGGCCTATGAAATGTTCTTTATGATCAATAACTCAACCGACTTGAGAATGGGATACGTCTATCCCAACGCCAACAGCGAGCAACAGCAGCAGGTGGTGCGCAAGACCATGACAACCGATCTCACCTCGTACATGACCAACTACACGATTGAGTGGGCCGAGAACCAGGTCGACTTTTTCGTCAACAACCTGTTGGTGCACCGCGTCGGCTATACTCGCAAGTTTGGTGACTCACCCGTCTTTGCAGCCCAGGTCAGTGCCTTTGTCACCGAAAATAAATTCACGGTCGCACCGACCGAGGCGATTGTCAGCTTTTACAACTACACACCCAACTGCAACATCACCAAGAACAAGGACCCCATCTACCAGTACGTCGGCACACCACTCTACTACTTTATGGAGAACTGCTCCAACTACCGTGCCGAGTGGGTCTACAACGACACATTCGACGAGAACTGGACCGACAAGTCGACCAGTCTCCGTTACGTCAACTACACCAAAGCATACCACCGTGGTCAGAACGGCTTCTTTTTCAACCTCGACAAGGACACGATCATCTACTTTGAGAGAGACGGTGGCTTTGCCAAGAAGCAGTTCAAGTACCTCAGTTTCTGGATGAACGGGCTGACCTTTGCCTCGTCGCAGCAGATGACCGTCTACCTGATCGCCAACCGTACCAAGGTGGCCAGTGCCAACGTCGGCGAGTATCTCAGAGGTACGCGTCAGCCAAATTCGTGGTACAAGGTCAACATACCGATGAGCAAGTTTATCATCAACCCGTCCAACATTACCAGGCTCCATGGTATCGCGTTTGGGTCGACCACTGGCCAGTTTGCGGGTTCTGTAGTACTCGACGACATTCAATTCAACAATGGATCGATTTGTATGGACGAGCGAGAGGGTGTGCCCATCTACTCTAACGGATCGCTGGCCGATGGTCTGGCCGTCTATTCACAAGGTTCCAACTTTGAATCTACCGTCGTTCAATACACCTCTCATCGTACCGTTCAGTGGTACCTCAACAATCAATATGATATTTCCGTAGGATTCGAAGCTGGTGCATTGGACACTGTCGAAAACAATGGTCTCATCATCTCTGTCTACTTTGTACCCAATGCCGATACATACACGGATCCCAACGACGTTTCACAGACGCCTATTCAACCAAAGATCAGGTTTTCGCTTACCAACCAGGGAACTGATATCCAACCTCTGGGTATCGCCGAGTATCTTGGAGGTGAAATTCCTCCCAACAGATGGCTCTCGTTCACCATTCCATTTGAAGATTTTGGCCTTTGGGAGAGTGCCACTGTCGATGGTTTCAAGCTAAAGACCGACGGTTGGGACTCTTCAGTCACTCAAGGCACTCTTTACATTGGAAAGATCAAGGCTGCCAAATTTGTTCCTCCACCATCTGAAGAATCTTCAGCCTTTATTCTTAAATCTTCTTCATTGTTTACCTATGTTACCATTACCTTGATTTCCTTTATTCTTTATTTTTGAAATCACCCCAAAAACAATATATAAAACTCAATTATTAATAATATAACAACAATAATTTAATATACAATTAAATATAATAATTAATTTAATTAAATTTGTGTAAAACCCTTTTTTTTAGAAATACATATAAAATAAATAATATATTTTAAAAACAAATAATTCTTTTTTCTTTTATTATAATTAATAAATCGTAATTACTATTGTCCAGGTGGAATATTATATATATATCTTTATAAATATATAGATAGAGTTGTCTATTTTTGTTTAAATTGTAGACATGAATGCAAATTTGCCTGGAATAAGGTTAGTTTTACCTTCAATGATCGAACCACTATTATGTGATACGAGTGGGAATGAAGTGCATTGCCATTGATTGGCAGAGTTGACATAGGCTAGACAAGCATTTGACAAGTTGAGTGATGGATTTGGATTCTTGAAATAAATTGAACTAGTAGTTGAAACTGTTAGAATATTCACTAGAAAAAAAAGAAATAAATAATTAGTATCAAACTTAATATTATTAATATATATTATTTTTGGCTTACTTTGAGAATCTCTAAGAGTAAGTTTAAATGGTGGAGATAAGAGGTTTGAATAATAATCAAAGGTTGAAGAAATTAATGAACTGGAAACCTTGGTAGCATAGGAATCGGCGTATGGGGCAATCTTGAGATGATCACTGGTGGCTGGAAGATTGGAGCCAAGATCCAAGAAAATGTTAGAGCCGATGGTGAATGGTGTGGCGGGTGAGACGTATCTTTGCAAGATGGATGCAGTGGCACGAGTTTGTTGATAGACAAGGGTGGCTGTGACCATGACACGGTTGGAAGATGGGACTTTAGTGGTACCATAGTTGCTGCATTGTGAGGGACTAGAGACACATGCATAGTTGTCTGGACACTGGTATTGGAATGCATCACATCCTTGGTATGGTTGGACGGGTGCGCCGGCGGCAAGACATCCAAATGGAGTTGGGTTGGTGCCGGCTGGACATGGGTCGCAGGTTGCGGTGGCTGCCTTGCATCCGTCGGTGCATCTTAATGGGAGGCTTGGAGGACACGATGGCAATGGTGGACATGTTTCGTACGAGACGGTGCATTGACCGGTCCAACAAAAGAGTGATCCGCCTACTGGCTCGGTACGCATGCAATACATGTCGAGAAGACAGTCGCCGGCGTTAATACTGGCTTGAGAAAGACAAGAGAACGATGCACCGCAACGAGACTCGCCAGCTGGACAGTCGGCAGCCAAGATATTGTCGGCTTCATAGGGATTGTCGGTAGTGTAGATGTAAAAGGAGACAGAGCCTGCAGCGCACTTGGTGAAGCCTTGAGCTTTTTTAAAGGTGACTGCCGAGCCCGAGGTGTAGATGATGTTGGGGTTGATGAGACCGGGTGTGCGGAAACGGGTGGTCGAGGTGGCGCCGTTGCAGTTGATGTTTCCGTCGGCCGAGTGGATCAAGTTGAAATGGACAGAAGTGTAGTTGTTGACACTACCGACGACGAGTGGGGGGTATGCGAGTGTAAAGTTGGCGGTGGCCGGGTCGTTAAAGTTGACAAAGCTGTTGGCACCCAATACAATCGATCCAAAAGTCTCCCTTTGGACGGTAGAGTAGGTGGCAAGGACATTCGTGTAGGCGTTAAAGTTGAGAGTGGTCGATACAACGTTGGCAATATAGTTACCGAGGTTCCAGGTAGACGATAGGAAATTGACCGATCCACCATTCATGTTGACGGCAACCATCGACACACTACAATAGGAAAAGTTGAGTGAACCGGCGCCAGAGATGGGTGCTTGGAATTGGTAGTTGCAAAACTGTCCTCCCATGAGCTTGGATCCGTCAACAACCAATGGCACGTTGGACAAGAAGTTCTTGGCATTGAAAATGGTTGAAGTACCCAAATTGACGGTTGGTGGTGATGTCTGACTTGTAGACACTTGGAAACCGGCAGCAATGGCAGCAGTGGCACCTGGAACAACTACAAGTTTACCTCCAGTGAATAAATTGGTACTGGATGCAGTCAAAGCAGAGGTATAAGCAAAATAACCAGTTGCAATCTTGGCAACCAATAAACTAGTACTATCAAGTTCTAAAATAGTATCACTAAATGTTGATGTTGATGTAAATGATAAATCAACACTAAAAAAGAGAGAGAGAAAAAAAAAGATAAAGAGAAAAGAGAGAAGGTTAATGTTTGTTTTTCTACTTTTTTTTTTTTTTTTTTTTTTTTTTTTTCCCTTCATACTTTGATAATTTTAAAGTTGAAATTGTACTACTAGCTGAAGATGATTGAATAGAGACTGGAGTAAGGATGGCCAAGGTTTGGAGGGATTGGATATGGCAATTGAGAGAGAATTGGAATTGGACGTTGAGACCGACGGTGATGGAGAGAGTGTCGAGGATGAGTGTAGCATTGGTCATACTCAAGACTTCATTGTCTGCCAAGGTAAAGGGTGTGGAGACGGTTAACACTGTATCTACAATGTTGAGTGAGAGGGCAACTGGCATAAAGCAGAGACCCAAGATTACAGCCGTGGCAAGTATCATTCGAATTAGAGGAGAGGAGGAGGAATTCATTTTTTTAAAAAAAGATAGAGAGTTGTGGAAAATAGTCTGGAATTTGTTTTTGTTTTTTTTTTAGACAAGGGAGAGGCTGGAATGTGAAAAAGAGAAAAGGGAAAAGGAAAGAAATAATATTAGAAAGAGATAATATTTCTTTTAGAGGGAGATCCGCATCAAAACCAAGTCAAATGTGCAGGCTATAAGTACCTTACCTTTTGGTGATCTTTGGAATAATTAAAAAGAAAATCTTTAAATTTGATGATTGGTGGTCAAACGAGTGGTGGTCAAAGTCAAAGAGGAGGGGGGGGCAATAAGAGGCTTTGCACAAGCGAGCAGTTGTCGTGTCGGTCGGTAGGCAAGGCAAGGCTAGATAGATATTAATAATGAATGTTTCTTTCGGTTTCTTGTATTGACGAGGAGGTAATTGGTCCGTTGTCTGGTAAAAGGGCAAACAAACGAGTAGAGGAGGGCTGGATAATGTAATTGGAGGGATGGCCAGAGCTCTGATTTTAAGAGAAAATCGACGACACACTTGGGAAAGGGATCTCTTTGTGTTGTATCAACAGGCTAGGCTGGCTGGCTGGCTGGCGGCTCTCTTCGTTTTTTATTGGCAACAAATGAAGTGGTGTTGGGGAGGAGGATGAGGGCGGTCAGTCGACTTTTGTTTGTTTCGGGATGTGGGAAGATCTGATTTTTGTTTTTTTTGTTTTCAAGACTTCTTAGTGTGTTGTTGCAAAAGTAGAGAAGTGTAAAGTGGGTAGTAGGGTAGTTGTTAATGTTTGTTGTTCTTACTGAAGAGTAGTGAAATATTTGCGAGTGTATAAATACTCTTGTTAAAGTGACTCTTTGTTAAAATCTCGGTTTACCTCGAGTGCCAGAGATTACTGTTTTGGGTCACTTATGCTAGCACATGATGACTATGATCATCAAAATGGAACGGGTGCCTAGCAAGCACTGTAATTGGAAAAACCAGCTTGGCGTTGTTGGGCAACACAAACAAGAGTCGAGATCAAAAACGGGAACTTTGCAGGTTTTGCCCAATCAAGTAAAACTTGAGCCTGCAGCTTGATTCCATTAAAGGAAACAAAAAGTTTGAAATCCAATTGAAACGATACTACTCCAGTATGCAACCAAGGGTACCTTTGGCAAGACGAAACTTTCGAAATGATTGATGTTTGATGCATGCTGATTGGGTGATTCTTTCGACTATAATAGTGTGTATCTTTCCTTCTCCTCCCTCGCCTTATGATTTTTAAATACCACATATGATCTCTTCTCTCTCTCTCTCTTTTGGAGCCAACACCAATCCATCCATCCATCCATCCACATCCTAATCAAATTGATTGATTGATTCCTCTCTCGATCGTGGTTAAACTTGCATCGCAACCAAGTTACACCAATCCTTTTCGTCTTTAGATTCTATTGTTAGGTTGTTGTTTGTTTTGATTGATTGATTTACTGATTTAACCTCTTAAACACCTATATACGATGTAATCACATTTGAGATGGTTGTGGGTGATGGGAGAGGCATGGGTTGGGCTGCCCAACTTGTCGATATCAAATGTGATCATCCATCCCCGTCTTTTGATCAATTGTGTCATCATGACTAAAAACAGTTGTTACTATATCTAGTGTGTGTGATCTAATATTAAACTATCTCTTCTCTTCTCTCTATCTCTTCTTAATGATATGACATGTCTTGGGTATTAGCTTTTGGAATCTCTCTCTTCATGTGATGTTCAAAAAAAATCAATTTTTTTAATTTTTTGAACCCTCTATCATCTTGTTGGTAGGCTTTACAACCAAGATTCCTTCATCACTTTATATATATATATCAAAGAGACAGGAGAATATATAACCATGGTAAGATAACTCTATATGTCAATCACACAAGTTATCATTCATTGCATTGTTGGTATATGGTGTGTGGACAGGTTCGATCACCGAGCTAGGAGTAAAGATACTACAACACATGCCATCATACGTAACCACCACAATAATAGAAATAGATATCTTACAAGAGGAGGAGCATGCATGCAAGAGAGGAGTGTAGTAAACACAATCTATTAATGATGTTGGACAGTTAACAAGGAATAAAACATGATGATAACCAATTCGATAGGTAGATTGATGTAACCCCCACTAACTCGACTCAATACACAACACCTTACCTTATATAGGCATTAGTAGCATATGAAAGTCTAATTGACCCATCAGCATACCCATTCTTTGCTTTCCTTTTTGTAGTCATTGGTTTGTTTGCCTTTTCAACCTTTGCTGTGTAGGTATAATAGATAATAATAGAATAGTAATAATAATGGACGGATGGATGAATGGCTTCAACAAAATCACACACATTTAGAGATTTACTTCTTCTTCTTGTCAAGAACACAGTTTATTAATAATCCATTTGATCAATTCAAACTATAGTTCTGAACTTACCTCAACCAAAAAGAACATTTTCAAGGGATTAACTTTAGCTACTATTGCATCGGCTACTTTGGGATTGGGTATTTTCTTTGTATTCTTGGCTGGTGGTATCTATGTTTAAAAGAGATGGAGATTGGTTAAAGATTAAAAAAAAAATAGATATAATAATAATCATGTATACAACAAACAAACAACATAAATCACAAGTACTTGCTCATTTCAAACAAAAATAGAGAGAAGAGGAGGGTTTTATATATTAATAATAATTTGTATAAACAGCAGTATCGAATAAACTCTCTCTTTTATCCCTCCCCCATCCCAATCAATTAATAATAATTAATAATAATGATAATTAATGGTCTAGCTATTCTATGGATTTATCAATTATTTGGATTATTATTATTATTACAAATTTGGAATTTGATTTATTTATTATTTATTCCTTTCCATCACCAAACAAACGATCCAATTTTTGTTCAAATTTATGATAGTCTAAGAATTTGTAGAGGTCTTCTCTAGACTGCATAATGGGAACAACATTCTTTTGTGTACCATCCTTTTTAATGGATTCATACACTTGGAGTGTAGCAGCACTGGCAGCACGGAATGCACTGAGTGGATATAAAACCAAAGATACTCCATGATTGTACAATTCCTCTGCTCCAAATAATTCAGTCTTTCCAAATTCTGTTATATTTGCTAAAACTAAAATGAGATAGATAGGGGGTGAGTTAGGGATTAATAAGGTTGTTGGATAATTTACATACTTGGTACATTTGGTAATGCCTTTTTAAAAGCAGCATATTGTGATAATTCAGTTAAAGCTTCTGGGAATAACATATCGGCACCAGCTTCGATATAGGCCTTTGATCTTTCAATAGCCTTTTCCAAACCTTCGTTGGCAAGTGCATCGGTACGTGCCATAATAACAAAGTTTGGATCTTTACGTGCACTAACTGCTGTCTTGATTCTATCTACCATTTCTTCCAAACTTACAATTTTCTTTAAATCAAAAAAAAAAAAAGAGATTACATTAGTATGTTTGATTGATTGATTGATTGATTGATCACAGTTTAGTATTTATACCTTGCCTGGACGATGACCACATCTTTTAGCTTGAACTTGATCTTCAATGTGACAACCAGCAGCACCAGCTCTTTCAAACTCTTCAACAGTACGAGCAATATTGAATGAACTACCAAAACCAGTATCAGCATCCACAAGCAATGGTAACTTGGTTACTCTAAAAAACAAAAGAGAGAGAGGTATGAGTAACGTAAACATATATATATATATATAGTGACTGATATGTAGTTATGTACCTTGTAATTCTTCTAATATCTTCAACTACATCATTGATTGTAGTGATACCTAAATCAGGTAGACCATAACTAGCAGCAGCAACACCTCCACCAGAGAGATACAAAGCTTGATAACCAGTCTTTTCAGCCAAGATGGCAGAGTAGGCATTGATGGCACCTACCACTTGAAGTGGTTTACCATTAGCTACTGCATTTCTAAATAATAATCCTGCGCTCATTATATATATATATAACAGTTATAAAAGATAAATAGATAAATAGATAGTTATCTAACAACTAAAGAGAAATGAATGTATTTTGCACTTTGATCATCTTTGGTTGCCTGGTAAAAGATTTTTAAATAAAAAGATAAAATTTTTAAAGATAAAAAACAAGAAAGAGCAAGATAGAAAAAGTACACCATCAATATTATTATTCTTACTTATTATTTTTAACACATAGTACTATCATTTATCTATCTATCTATCTTTACATAGATAAAGTTAGAAACGGTCTTAAACTCGTTTGAAACTTAATGGAAAATAACTTGATAACCTGAGACAGAGGTTATCTCTTATAAATTTCCAAAAGATTTTTGGTGTAGATCTTTTGTTTTGGTCTACTATAAACAAGTAACTTCTCTGCTGTAGTGGTAGATAGATACCAGTAACAAATGCATTTAGTTTAATGCTTCTAGTATATTCTATTTCCGTGACAGATATATGATCATTTAAAAAGTATGTATAGTACTACATTACATACTACTTGGGGTTGTTTGTACTAATATAATATATTATCATCTTTCTCTCTCTCTCTCTCTCTTTAAATAGTGAAAGAAGATTTGGAATATAAATGTTTATTATTCAAGAGATTATTAAACAATGATAGAGTGTCAAAGGTGATTTGGTTGAATGTACACAAGATATTGGTTCAATATACAAGGAGTTTTAAAAGTGAATATCATCAGATCACTGCATACACTCATTATCCGAGGGCAATGCTATTTAAATATCGTGACTATGCTAGTGTTAGATGTCTATCTACACTACTCAATCGGTTTGGATGGGAGCAGATTGACAAGTTGTTTGTCAATGATTCAACTCATTTCTTGGATGATACAATGATTGAGGAATTGTCGTATCTGCGACCCGACTATATATACCATCACAGTAATCGTAATAGTGAATGGGGAAAACAAGTCTACGGGATTATACAATGTGAAGAAGAGGTTCAAAAGGATTATCAAGCATACGTGGACAACCCAAACAATTGGAAACATCCAGATACCCTAGAACAAGAGCATCCAACCCAATACTTGATTGATCAAATAAGACAATGTACATTTACCACAAAGTACACCTCAACACAAAAGAAACAATACATAACTCAAATACTCAACAACTTTAAAACACCTACAATATCTCAACAACAAAAACAACAATGGACAAAAAGATTTGGTTCAATTGAAACTAAAAGATCTCAATCAATTTGTGAACAATTAATAGAATTTTATACAAATCAAATTAATCAAAATAATAATAATAATAATAATAATTTGGATGATACATTGGAAGGAATAGGATTATTAAATTTATTTAGATATTATAGTTCACAACATGATAATTTATTGGTAGAGAATACTATAAAGAATTATCCACAATCAGTGGAAGTGTTGGTAGATGGTTTGGTCGAGTACGAAGACCACTTTTTCTGTCATTTCCATATGTTTGACGTACTTTGTAAAGTGGGTACACTACAACAAGTACAATATCTTGATAAAAAGATATCATTGTCACCCACAGACGGCGTACGACAATCAAAGGCATCACACAAAGCAATGGATTGGGCAGCATCTCGACCAGATTCAAAGGCTGCATTTGAAATTACAAGATTCCTACACCTAAATCGTGATGAACAATGTACACACCACGCAATACAAGACAACAAAAACACAGAAGTGGTTTTATACCTTATCAAACACAAACCAGTCCTCCAACACTACTATAGTATCCAGAGTGCCATCATGTCGCTGGATCTGTCGTTGATCAAATTTATGCAAGATCATTATCAATACGTAGATATAAAGGGACATAGAAACAGCCGACCAGTTGTGATATCTCGTTATCTTGTTGACGAGATGACATCAAGTCTCTCTGATGACAGCCTGTGCTCTATGATTACCTATCTCTTTCAACACTTTCAGGAAGAGATTTCTATCTACACCATGTTTGCCTCTGCATGCTGTAATGCTAGAATGTCGGCTGTCAAACTACTCCATTCTCTATTTCCTCCCAGTCAAAGCAGTGGTACAGCTCTTGTCAGTGAAAGAGCACGAACTACTATTCTAGATGATGCGTTCTTGGTTGGTGTGGATGATGAAATAGTTGATTTTCTCATCCAGAATAGACCAGACGTTCAATTTGGAGAGGATACATGGACCTATATTGGATCAAAAGGTACAATCAACCAATTGGAAATGGTTATAAAAGAACATGCAAGTAGGAATAATATTGGATTGGCGGTGGTGGTGGACTTGGATCAAGTTCATCGTATCATATTGACAAATGCAATCAAATATGGTAATATTGATATGATTCAATGGTATCATCAATACCAACGCACCATTTATGATCAATTGATGTTAAAACCCAATATTATTGCACATACTCTATTAAATGATAGACCAGATTGGATTGTTGATTTTTATTTAAAAGAAAATCAACCAACTCTCAATACTCTTCATTATCTGTACTATCGATCATTGGTTTCAGGTCGTGTAGATATTGCCAAAGCTATTGGTGAGCGTTTAGTAGAAGACACTCAACACTTGCAATTATCAGATCGAGAATTGAATCATATATTCATCTCAAGAAAATTGGTTTCATTACAATACCTTGCACAAATTGGGTCAATCACTCAATCCATTTTAGAATCTCAACCTTTTATTCTTGCCAATTTTGATTCCATTCAATCAAATACAATTAAATTATTTCAACAATTTAATTTAATATTTCCAAGACAAACTATTCATTATAGAGATCAAGATGAAGAAAAAGAAGAAAAAGAAGAAAAAGAAAATAAGATTCCACCTTTATCAATATCTCAACCAAATCCAACATTATTTTTAAAAATATTTAAAAATAGTTATTTAATTTCAAAAATAATGTCATTTACACATTTACCAAATCAAGAAAGATTGAATTGGAGTAGAATAGAAGAAGCTATTGATATTTTCAATTTATCACCAAAATACTTTAAATTGGTGTACAACAACATGTCAACTGGAAAGATTAAAAATATTGATTCAGCATTTATAGAACGTGTCATTACTTGTCGAGACTTGGAAATATACCGATTGTTGTTAGATGACCATCTAGATACTTTTACATTTGACCATATCGTCACACTGGCAGGATGCTATGACATTCAAATGTTGGATATGCTAATGTTGGCACTTGACCGTCAAAAGAAACATTTAGAAAGATCAAAAGGAACGAGACAATTTGGTTGGATATCATATGACGCACAGGTGTTTACATACATGATATTCGCTCGATACAAGTACTGTGACATATCGGATTTATTTTCTGGATGCACTATCACCAAAAAGTACACTCCAAAACCTGTCATTGCCAAGAACAAAATACTACGCGAGTTTGATCAGTCGAGTTTTAACCAGTGTCGAGCAAGTTTGGAAATAGGAGAGATGTTTAAATCGGCACTGCCTATGCTCAGCCTCGAGGAACTCATCATAGTGGCACACGATCCTCGCTTAAATACACTCATGACCACCCGAAACAACCATCAAATGAAGAGTTTTGATAGTTCTCGCAATCAAAACAAAAAAAGAGTTGATTCGATTCTATCACCTCAACATCAAAGACATTCGTTATGCACTGAAATTTTTAGATAAATCATCGTTCCCGTCGATACACGCCAAAACGATCCTCCACCTAGTCAGCAATCAAATACCACCCGCTGCTCAGCATCTATTGACTCCTCCGTATTCCCACCTAGTCAATTCTCATAAATGGAATGAACCAGATCTCAGTGTATACATTGATACATATGGTCTTCCAGACCCCGACACTCCACTCTTGATCGATCACACAGAGCTCACTGAAAACATGCGTCAAGTCGAGCCGTCATACTATGAACTAAACATACACGTGGATTGGAGCAACTACTCTCACGACTTGTTCTTTTCCAATAATATCGCTCCCTTTTACGCATATACTGGTATGACTTGGCATAAATTGGTCATGTCATCTCCCTATTGTGATGGGTTTGAAAGAATATTTTCTTATTTGTACCCAATCCATTATCAAGACAAGGTCGACAAGTTATTACAACAATTCAACAACAATCAGAATGTGGAATTGACAGAGGAGGATAAAAAGTTTATCTTTACTCTGCCAAGAGTAGACCCAAGTTTAAATGTCGATCAAATGTACAATTTCACAAAGTTGGTATTACTCTACACAAATCAATCACTTCAACAAGAAGAATTGGAGATTGATGAGGGTAGTACTGAGGAGTTTTGGGGGTCTTTGGCCCATGACGCTGGTAACAGATATATTCAGCCAATGGGGTTCTATTTCCCAACCTATGCCATTTTCCTCTTGGAGACTATTAAATCGGATTGTCCAGTAATAGCAGACTATCTATTTAACCAGAGAGAAGATGTTGAAGCCCAAGTAAGAGTACAGATTGAAAATATTAGAGGTCATATCAACCAAGTTTTCAAAATCATTCTATATATTGGTACACCCGATCAATTTGAAGTGATTAGACAAGCATCATTGGAAGGTGCACAACTATTAAAAGCATTTTTCAACAAATCAACAACTCCCAACTGCATAGATATGGAACCTTCAATGTTGGAATATGTCATTTCCAAGATGGACAAGATTAATTTAGCCACTTATTTACTATCCGTTACCAATGCCACTCCCATTCAATATTCAACTCTTAAAAATCTTTGGATATCAACTTTTCCCAATGGAGCCCACTCTGGTTTCTTGCCTAAATTTAAACCTATCAATTATTCTTTAATTCAAATTTATAAACAAGATAAAGAATTTTATAATAAATAAAATAAATAAAATAAATAGATAAATATTTTGAAAAAATGAATAAATAAATAATATTATTTATTTTGTTTGCCTCTTTTATTTTCTTGATTTCTTTAAATTTGATCCTTCTATTTGTTGTTTTTGTTTCTTTTTATTCTTTCTAGTCTGATATTGTTGTTGTTCAATATTAATATTATCATTTTCAGTTAATCCCAATTCTTTTTCTTTTTTTAATTTATATTGATTTTTAACAAATAGGAATAATCTATTATAGGTTGAATCTGATTTAATATTTTTCCAAGTACCAACCAATTTAACGTCTATTTGGTAACCAGAATGATAGAGATATAAAAACATCTCCATGTGAAATCCATTAATTAATCTTTCCATAAATGATTTTTGGTCAATGGCAAGATAATATTTTTTTAAACTTGTCGTGGAAACTAGTTGCCCTTGTTGATTTAGGAAATAGTGGAGCATGTCTACTTGTCCTGATTTGATCATCTCGGGCAGCATTTGTTTGAGTGAATATTGTTTGGGGTACTCTGTCATCATATATTTGATGATTTGAATACTTCCACTCTTGAGGGCACTGTCTAGATTATATACTATCCATTTTGGATGCCTAGAGTGAACGTATTTGAGATAATCCAGTCCTGTGCATCCATTGGTCATGACTAGTTTTTGAATCCTTTGACTTTCCTTTTCCTCTTTGATGTAGAGGTTGTAAAGTAGTCTTGACTGACACCTAGCAATCACTTCAATATCCGTTGACCATGTCACAGGTCTCAATTGATTGATTCCGGTTTCGTGGCCCAAGAAACCAAGTTGTTGGGCGAGTTGGATGACTGGTTGGACGAATCGATGATTCCAGTTGTTTGATACAATAGATACTGCCGATTCGACCGAGGTCAAATGTGGTTTGATCATGTTGATATCCTCTTCTTGAAATGCAAATTACAGTGGGTTGAATGTCGGGACTTTGGTTGGAGGACAAAAGTCAAAGCGTTCTGCGAGTTGTACGGGTGTAACAACTTGAGATAGATAAATATACACTTGTTCACTTTTGATGGTGTATGGCGTAAAACTATTGAGAGGGATGGGATAGTCGTTGTCACGCATCAACATGATGACAGATACCGCATCACTGTCCTCTCTCATCATTGCATACTCCATTGCCTGCTCTCTCTCGCCGCTAAACATTTGAATGACGGTTGGCAAGTCCTCCAACCTGACATGCTTGAATATCCTATACGAAGTGAATGCATTGGTACCTGTATTCATCGCATCCATTGTCTTTTCAATATGAATCTGTTGATCTTCCATTTCCAACTCTAGCATTTCAGTTATACCCAATCCTTGTAACATCATCTTTCCTTTTAGGTATCTATTAATATACGACAAATTGTTTAGTTGGTGAGGATGTCTAACTAGGAAATCATCCAAAGCTAATTCCAACGAATCAAGGTATTGATTATACTCGATGCTGGTCGATCGATAATTTGCCTTTAACCATTTAGCAGCTTTAATCATTCCAAATGATATTGGTACCAATTTAAACTGACTTGTCATTTCATCAATTGGAAACATGATACGATGATCAATTAGAAATTGTAGTACATGTTGATGTCCGTGTTTGAGTGCCGATAAATAAGATCCTTCAGTTGACAACTTGATTGGGTGTTCCTGATCGAGTAGTAATTTGATGATTTGTAGATTACCAGCTTTACAAGCCGACTGTACCAAGTCACCACCCAAGAATGAGTTTCTCTTTACTTGATAGAGGTATTTGAATTGTTCTAGATCATCTACACGTCTACATATCATTGCGATTGATTTCTCTGTAAACGGTACATGAATACCTCTCTTTAACTTGTCAATCAATAGGTTGGTGTGTGCCTGTTGGTCGTGTTTATTTGATAACATCTGTTCGGCCGTATACCAATGATCGTACCGACTAATTCTCTCTATACAACAACCAACATCTCTTCTCTGTTGATCACTTCGATTATGATGTTTAATAGTATCGATTAAAAATCTATTCCTATATATATGTAATAATAATTCCTTTGTTGTCGTCCTAAAATAAATTAATTAACAATAATAATATTGATAATCAGTATCTGCGATAGTTTTTCACTATCTATATCTATATCTATATATTTACATTATATTATCGTTACTATCGTGTATTCATTCTACATATATATATATATATATATGTATATGTATGTAAGTAACTTTACTAAACCGAAACGAAACAACTACTATTTTTTACATTTTTCTTTTTTGATCAAACTATTTAAATTAATAATTATTTATTATTTAATTATTATTAATTACTATCATATTTTGATTGAACAAAACAACAACAATCAACAATAATAACAAAATAATAATTTATTCATAAGTTCATAACAACCCGAAATCAAGGGAAGATATTTTTCATGAATAATATCTTGGGATTCTTGTTGGCCATCTTTGCTCACAATAAAACTCTATCCTCGATCATAGCTTTCTCTTATCTATTACACCCCCTTTTTGTACAAATACATATATAACAATGCAACAATTCGATAGTATGTGTGTTGTGTGCATAGATAGATAGATAGAAAGATAGATAGAAGATATATAGATTTCAATATTTTCACTTCTAACTTTTATTCATCACTGTATTTAGACTCATTCAATGAAAGACCCGCATCCAGTGGTGCTGGTAGACGTGGTGGCTTCCTCCCAACCCCTACTGGTGGTCCAACAATCTATTCACCAGTTGGAAGAAACACCAACTTGGCCATTTAAATAGTACTTCTTGTCATTCATCACCCCTTTCAAGCAATAAATCAATCAATGATCATGGTGCTTTGTCGTCATCATCTAGTCTCTTGATCCAAGAGAAAAATGATATGATTGTTGTTTTGAACACTCTTAAATTCCACTGTCAGTTTGGATGGCTCCCTCCCTGCTTGGTGCTATATATACATATTTGTCAAACCTATTTAATCCACAAGCTTTAATTTATTTTTTAAATATTTCAATTCATATTCAATACTTTGTTGTTCGATCGTATCCAATGATGAATCATCATCTGCTATGGTGGTTGATTCAGATGATTGCTGCTGTTGTTTGATTTCATCAAGTCTTTGTGAAAAATGGGTATGTAAACAAATGTACATTTGTGATTCCTGTTCAGAGAGTTGAGCGGTGATAATCTCCAACTCTTCACCAAGATTACTAATATTGTTTGTATCATGCTCCAAAGAATCCTGTAATTGTGAAAGTGTCTGTCGTTTATCGAGTAATTGTTGTTGTTGTTGTTTAATATCATTCAACAAGGCACCAGCCTCTGTGAATTTCTTTGCCTCTTTGGCTGTATTTTTAGCCAATTCCAATTGAGGTATCGTTTCATTAATAACATTGATTGCATTCTTTAATACCAATAAATCTTTTTGTTTTGATAATTTAGATGATTGAATAGATTCAACATCAACATTGATTGATTTAATTTTTTCATTTAATCTAAATTAAAAAAAAAAAAAAAGAAATAATTAATTAATATTCTTTTCTTTTCGGAATAGTATTATTTAATATTAAATACATACTGTTCAATATTTAAATTAAATTGACTTATATCATTATTAATTAATTTAAACTTTTCCTTTTTAGTTTTAATATCTGTGAATGTATTTTGGAATCTATTTAAAATATCTTGGTTCTCTTGTAGTACTTGGTCGATTTCACGGATGGTATTAAATGATTCCAAATCCTTTGGATGTTTCATTTCAACTAAATTATTTTCAAGTATATCCAATTCATCCTATAAATTAAATAAATATTTAATACTCCATCATTGCATAGTTGTTATTCTATAGTTTGTTTACTTACAACTAATTGATTAATATGATCATCTTTTTCTAGAATATTTTCTTTTTTCTTTTTTAATCTATCATTTTCTTTTGTAAACTTTGATGCTACACTGTCAATCTTTTCATCACATGATTCAATGTCTCGGTTTGTAGATTCCATTTGTTTCTTTTTTTCTTCAAGTATGAGTAGAATATCATTTATTTCTTGTTGTTGTGATTTCTTTTGATCCAATAATTGATTCTTTTCATCGATGAATGGTGATGCTTGTTGATTGATGATTTCTTGCAGTGCAGATTGATCTTTTTCCAATAGATCACGATCCAATTGTAAATGACTCTTTTCACGATCGATTGTTTCCTTTTTAACGTTAATGTCATCTTGAAGATTATTGATCTTTTCTTCGACACTATGTTGATAGATTCCCAGTTCTTTGTCCTTTTCCAATCGAATCGATTCCAATTTCTCTACCAATGAACGTATGGTTTCACGTTGATCTTTGGTTGCATCATAGGTATCGTCACCGTTCATCAAAGCATCGAGTGATTTGATTAAATTACGTTGTATTTCTCGGTTTCTTTGAATGACTGATTGCATCTCTACATCCAATTGACTAGCCAAATCATAGTCTTCACGTTCAACAGCCTCCAACTGTTGTTCTTCAAGTCCCTCTACCTTTTTTATATTATCCAATAATTCTCTATTCAGTTCTTTTCTTTGTTTGTATAGTTTCTTGTAATCATCTTTTATAACTTCAACTGTGTATCTTAGAATACTATTCTTTTCTTTCCATGTTTGAATTAATTTTGAATTATCATCTATTTCTTCTTCTTCTTCTACTTGTTTTTGTTCTTCTTGAGTTGTAGTAGGTATCTCTATATTGTTGTTGTTGTTGTTGTTGCTTTCAACTTCAATTGCAGGGTCATTTATCATTTGAGGTAAAGTATCATTTGATATGATAGGTTGTTGTTGTTGTTGTTGTTGTTGAATGAATACATTTTGGTCTTCTTGTTGTTGTTGTTGTTGAAGAGGATGAGTAAATGATGATGAATCGAGTTGATTCAAAGACACAGGTGGTTGTTGTTGTTGTTGAGTAGTATGTGTTGCAATTTGTTGTACCGATTGTCTTGGTTGTGCAGGTTGCTTCTTGACAATATTTAAAGATTGAAACATATCCATCTTTTTTGGTGAGGTTGTTGTCGTAGTTATGATAGGTGTAGTTGCAGGTGTAGTAGGTTCATTTTGTTGAACACTCGTTGTTGTATCATTATTATTATTATTAGTATTTGCAGGTTTCTTTGTAAATAAACCAGAAAACATTGATATAGTATCTAATATATATATATCTCAATATGCAAGATATAAATAGTATTGAATGTAGTTTGTGAGAGCGAGATAAATAGTTAGGTTTGCCGTATCAGAATTATGTATTCATGAATAATTTTAATTTAATATTGATATTTTCGCATTTTGAAGCAGTGTGGTAGACGATCATTCTCATCCCCATTTGGGATATTATCCTCCTCATCATCATCATATATTATCTATATCTACTATTTCTACTATATCTACTTATTGTTATTATTATTATTATTATTATTAAAATCACGATTCACATAATAGATAGATATATTGATCGATCAACCTAAAGAAAGAATAGAGGATCAATGAAAGTGTAGAATAGAAAGACGAATTTAAAAAGAGGCATTACATTGTAAGTTACAAGATAGCAGAGAGAAAGTAGATGTAGTATATAGGATTGTATTTAAATTAACATATACATCTTTCTATTCAATCAAGTTAAAAAGAGACAGAGAGAGAGAGAGAGAGATATAGAAAATGAAAGATTCTATAAAACAACAACAGACTATAAGTAACATATCGGCAACGACACCAACAACTTCTATAAATCCAACACACCATAAATTAATTGAAATATTAAGTGGAAGTGGAGCAGGTATCATAACATCATTGTTGACGACTCCATTGGATGTTTTAAAGATCACTCTGCAAGTACAAACACAATCACAGAGTGTCATTAGTACGACAAAAAGTTTTATTGAATCGGGAGGAATCGGATCACTGTACACTGGATTAAAACCAACTCTTATAGGCAGTGTGACGACATGGGCAATCTATTTCACAACCTACTCGTCACTCAAAACCAATATATCGAAATACTTGGACTGCGACATCAACTCTCCCAGTCTCCTAGTATTCTCGGCTATGGCCGCAGGTGCAAATACAAGTATATTAACTGCCCCAATTTGGGTTATAAGAACTAGATTAATTGTATGTTAAATATATATATATATATATACTTTCAATATAATTAATTTATTAATGTTTCCATTTATTTAATAAGACACAAGAAATGTCAGGAAGACAAAAAAATTATAATGGTATGACACATGCATTTGTAAAAATAATGAAAGAAGAGGGAGCAGCTGGATTGTACAAAGGGTTGGGACCAAGTTTGTTGGGCACTCTGCATGTTGGAGTGCAATTCCCAACCTACGAACATTTGAAATTGGTGTTGGAGCGACATCGACCAGAGGGACAACTCACATTTGTAGATATTCTCATGGCATCGTCATTGTCCAAGATCATAGCCAGCATGGTGGCCTATCCCCACGAGGTACTCAGATCACGTATGCAAGACAGCTCACCACACTCCCCGCATCCCTACCAGGGCGGTCTCATCAGCACATTCAAACGAATCGTGCGTGAAGAAGGATTCCAAGCACTGTACAAGGGCATGGGTATCAACCTTCTCAGAGTCACTCCTTCCTGCGCCATCACATTCACATCGTACGAATTTCTTAAAAAATATTTTACAACTACTTTAATAAATCATCATAATGATAATGGTAGTGATAATAAATCATAACAATGATATCCATCCACCATAGTGCAACTACTTCCATTGTACAATAATATTAATATGTTTGTGAACAAATATAATACCATTTTAATTTAATATTTGAATATTTAATATTTCCGGTTATTTATTATAATTAATTATAGATGTCTTCTACTCTTAAGAGACAAAAATATAACTCAATATGTATCAAAATAAGTTACAATAGATTATTTTTAAAACAATAGTCTCAGACTATTGTTCCTTTAATTCAATCTGGAGTGCTAGTATTATTTCCTTAAAAATACCAAAGTATTTTAAATTCTTTTTTTTTCAATACTACTTGTCTACTAGTAACTCCACTGGATTCATTTTGTATCTTTAGTTATAAATATATTACCTAGGTGCACGCCTTGGGTTACAAGAGATGAAATGGAGATTCACAACAAACATTCTTTCATTCAATTTATCATCATATTAGCCTATACACAACACAATCCATTATTCACAAGAGTGTTATTTCAATATTTATATATATATACATATTATATATACACCAATACATGTAGCTGCTGTGTATATTCAGATCTTCTAGAAGGAAGGAGGAGGAAGAGGAGAATAGAATGTGTACTTAAGAGAGGTTGAATGACAACTATTTGATATTTATGGACATTCAACATTCAACAAACATTCAACATCATTTACTTATTACAACTTTTGTTATCATTCATTGTTGATACGTTCATTCATTCATTCATTCATTCATTCATTCATTCATTCATTCATTCATTCATTCTACACAGTTGTTTCTATACATCCAATGGAAACTCAAGCCATTCCTATCAAGGAACAAGACATTGCGATCGTTGGTATCGGATGTAGACTACCGGGTGGGTCGCGAACACCACAACAATTCTATGACCAGTTGGTCGATGGTTTGGATGGTATCACCAAGATGACAGAGGATAGATGGTCAAGATCATTTGTGGATCAAGGTTACATTGCTACTGATCGCGCTGGATTCTTGGACATGAAAGAGTGGACTCATTTTGACAACCATTTCTTTGGGATGCTTGGCAAGGAGGCTGCTTCCATTGATCCCCAGGTACGCCTCTATCTGTCTGTGCTTTGGGAAGCTTTAGAAGATTCACATATCGATCCTGCTTCCATAAGAGGATCCAATACATCGGTATTTCTCGGTCAAATGTACGATGGAAACCAACACATTCTTTCTCAGGATCTCGCCACAATGATTGCGCAGGTCAAAACAGGTCGTTCAGACTCATCGATCAAAGCATCTTATTGTTATGATTTCCGTGGTCAATCGCTTTCGATTGACACTGCTTGTTCATCGTCACTGGTTGCAGTGCTCCAAGGTATCGATACCATCCTCAAAGGTGAAAGTGACCTTTCAATCTGTGGAGGTGTCAATATCTTTATCGAACCAAAAACATCAATCCAATTCACTGGCGCGGCTATGATTGGAAAGAAGGGTGTATGTGCAACGTTTGATGAATCAGCCGACGGTTATGTCCGTGGTGAAGGTGTTGGTGTTGTCATTCTCAAGAAACTGTCAAAAGCAATTGAGGATAATGATAATATCTATTGTGTCATCAACGGTGGTAGTTGCAACGTCGACGGTAATTGGGAGAAGCTTTCACCAACTGCCCCCTCATCGGCTGCACAACATTTAAACACACAAAATGCTCTCAACAAGGTCGGAGTGACACCATCGGATATCTATTACGTTGAATGCCATGGTACTGGAACACCGACGGGTGACCCACTCGAAATAGAATCAATATCACGTGTGTTTGCAGGTTCACACAGCCAATCCAACCCACTCAGAATTGGATCGGTTAAAAGTAATATTGGACACACTGAAAGTACAGCCGGTGTTGCATCACTCATTAAATGTGCAATGATGCTCAAGAATAGAATGTTGATCAAAAATATCAATTTCAACAAACTTAATCCAAAAATCAATCTACTCAATGGTGAAATCAAGATTGTACTTGAAAATGAACCATTTCCAAATGATGGTAGAATAATTAGAATGGGAATTAATTCTTTTGGTTTAACTGGTAGTAATGCTCATATTATTCTTCAAGAATATAAAAATATAGAAAATTTTAATATTAATAATAATAATATTAATGATAATAATAGTACTACTACAGTTGTCTCTATGGATAATGTTGGTAAGTTAATTTTAAAAACAAATTTATTTATTTAATTTTAATTTATTAAATATTTATTTATTTAGATTATTTAATTCCATTTTCATCAAATAGTCAAAAATCAATTGATTCTTATATTAATATGATCAAGAATAATGTTGAATTGTATAGTAACAAGATGACATTTGAAGATTTTGTTAGATATCAATCACAATCTAAAACAAACCATCCAACTTGTAAAAAGGTTATCATTGCCAAGGATTGGGAAACATTCTCCTCTGAATCAGTCCAAACCTTTGAAAAACAACAAACCTATGTTTCAAGTATGTCACAATTGAACAGCTCACCAAAACCAAAGATTGTGATGGTATTTTGTGGACAAGGTGCACAATGGAACGGAATGGGCGAGAGATTGTATCAATGTCCAATATTCCGTAATGCTGCTGATCGTGTTGATAGATTATTATCTCGCCACTATCAATATTCAATCATTGATAAATTAAGAAAGAGTAATCAACAGGAAATACATCATCCAATCCTCGCCCAACCAGCAACATTTATCATTCAAGTTGCATTGGTACAATTGTATCAACATTTTGGTATTACTCCATCCATTGTAGTTGGTCATAGGTAAACATATTAAAATTAAAAAAAAAATATATTATTTGTTCTAATAATCTTTAATTATAATTTACTTTTAGTTTTGGAGATATAACAGCAGCATGGTGTTCAGGAATAATAACATTGGAAGAAGCTGTTAGAATAGTATATTTGAGAAGTGTTGCCCAAAATGATACGATTGGAAGTGGAAGAATGTTGGCAGTATCATTATCATTTGATACATTCAAAGAGAGATTCCAACCGTCACAGTATGATTTGGTCGAGTTGGCATGTTACAATTCGGACAACTCTATTGTATTGGCAGGAAATGAAGATCAACTCAAATCAATTGATCAACAACTCAAGAATGTTAATGTGTTTAGTGCATTCCTTGGTACACCATGTGCATTTCATTCATCGGCACAAATTGAAACAAAGGAATTTATATTCAACAATCTAAATAATATAGAGTATCAATCATCTCAACCAACCATTCCATACTTTTCAACTACAACTTCACAACAAATCATGTTATCGTCTCAAATCGATGCTCAATACATTTATGATAATCTCAGACATCCAGTATTATTCCAACAAACAATCAACAACATAGTTGATTTCACAAAGAATGATAATGATGATGGTAATCAACAACAATATATTTATTTAGAGATTGCACCACATTCAACATTATCATTCTATTTGAAATCATTGTTACCACAAGGAACAAGCAATATTCAATCACCACTCAACAAAAAGAAAGATGAAATTGAATCAATTCAATCTTGTCTATCACAACTTTACTTTGGTGGTGTTTGTGTTGATTTTTCAAAACAACTACCAACGACCAATGATAATGAATGGAAGAATAGATCAAGACATCTTCCAAGATATCAATGGGACACTGAATACTTTTTAGAGGAGCAAGAAATATATAAAAAGATTAGAACTGGAGGAGTGACAACTACTCTGCTTGGTTTTAGTGACAGTGAATCACTCAATACCTATCACACATTGATCGATGTCAACAGACCATCGTATCAATATTTAAAAGGTCACAAAGTAAAAGGAAAATATTTGTTCCCAGGTACAGGATACATTGAAAACATTATCAATGCATTCCCAAACCAAGACATCCACATTCACCATCTCCAATTCATTGCACCATTCTTTCTCAAAGAAGGAGCTCCTTGTCAGTTAAAATCAACATTCTTCCAGTCATCGTCGATTGAATATCAAGCTACATTCCAATACTATGATGATAAACTTGGGAAATGGATTAAATCTGCAGTTGGTCGTCTATCTGCCAACAACAGTCCAACACCGAATCCAACCAAAGAATTTGATAGCGTCGATCAATTACGACAAACATTCAATGTTGCAACCATGAATACAACAGAGGTCTATCAAAAGTTGACAAAGGTTGGATTAATGTATGGAGAATCATTTAAAAGAACCAAACAAGTATTGTTTAGCGAGGATGGTTCGATATTGACAGAGATTGAATGCAAGTCTAGAAACCATTTTGAAGAATCAAATACCGTTTTGAATGCATCAGTTCTGGATTGTCTATTACATTCTTGTATTGTAACGTTTAAAGGTGAACATCCAAAATGTGAAGTTGTATTTGATAGAGTTGAAGATTTCCATATCTACTCTAACAATATTCCAAAACATCCATGCAACTCTTTGTTTACAACTACCAAACTCCAACAACAACAACAACAACAACACACCAATTCACAAATTGGAAATGAATTTAAAAATTCAATTGATATTATCGATAAAGATGGAAATACTGTCATTAAATGTGGACAAGTAGTATGCACATCTTTGACAAAAGTATTAAAAGTACACCATGCCAAAAATCCATCCAAATTCATCAAACATACCATTTGGCAACCTAAAAATGCTCCTTCAACAGAGATGTCACTTTCATCGTCAGACATACTTGGATATTTCGGAAGATTCTTGGAGTTGTCAACAACCTCTCATAAAGTCATTAGAGTACTAGACTTTGGATTCAATTATCGTATTACCATTGATCTCTTTACAAAGTTAATTTCACTTTCCCATCCAAACACTATCATTGATTTTATTACATACGATGATACTCTATGGGTTGACCTCCAAAAAGATAATCTGTTGATTAAATCGTACAATCCAGAATCAATCAATAAGTCAAGATCATTAACCGATCAAGGTTTTCTTGCAACTAGTTTTGATTTAATTCTATCAACTATGGAATACATTTCTGAAAACAATCAAATGGCAGGTGAATTTGAAGAGTTATTAAATCCAAATGGTCAACTCGTCATTATCAACACTACCCGTAATCAACCACCCTTTATCGATAATAATCATAATAATAATAATATGATAGATCTTTTGGAATCACATCAACTCAATATCACTCATAATAATATTGAATCAAAAGATGAAATTGTTTTAATTGGTAGAAAATCAAGTGTTGAAGAAACAAGTATTGAAAAATATGATAATTTATTATTTATTACTCCATCCTCTTCATCATCATCTTCATCTTCTTCATCATTGGCAAAGAGATTAATTCAACAATCATCAACAAATTTGATTGCAAAGAAAATTAGTTATTTTTCAAATGATGATATTATGGATGAATCTAAATATCAATCGTTATTAGACTCGATATCATACGATAGTGTAAATTGTCGTAGAGTTGGAATAATATATTTAGAATCATTGGAAGAAATGAACTCTAAAAACCTTGAAGTCAAAACAATGCAACTTATCAGATTACATCAAATCATCAGAAAAGAACAACTACCAATTAGATTAATAACATTGATAGCTAGTCAATTAAATCATTGTCTAAGATCCATTGCAAGAGAATATGGATCAAAAGCAAGAGGTGAAATGTTCCATTTTAATTCCATCACTATCATTTTGGACGATAGTAGTAGTCAAGTAACACTTGAAAAGATATTACAATGCGCAAACTCTGAATATCTTGGAGAGAGTGATCTTCAACTTGTATGTCAAAACAACAATCAAGACGATATTCAATTATTTGTAGAAAGAATTATAGAATCACCTCAATCATTAGAATTGGATTCAAAGTTTAAAGTTGACAACATTCAAGATTTAAAAGTTAATTTTGAAATGGACAACAAATACCATCTAAGACAAAAAAAAGAAATCATATTAGATGATGAAGTAGAAATCCAAGTTAAAGCAGCGTCTATTAATTTTAAAGATTTAATGATTTTAGAAGGTAATGATTGAAACAAAAAAAAAAAGTATAAATTAAAAATAACTAATTAATTAACTTAATTTAATTACTTTACTTTAGGCAAAGTTGATCAAAGATTATTCCCAATGGGTGATATTTATAATCCACCACTTGGTCAAGATTGCTCAGGTGTTGTGACAAGAATAGGACCAAAGGTTACAAAATTCAAAGTTGGTGATGAGGTTTATGGTAATGGACTTGGTTTTGCTTCATCGACAGTAGCATTTGAAGATACGATTGTACTAAAACCAAAGGAACTGTCATTTGTTGAAGCAGCTTCATTACCCTTGTCTATGGGAACTGCTTGTTTGGTTTTATTCAAAAAGGCAAATATCTATCCAACAGAGTCTATTCTCATTCATAGTGCAACTGGTGGTGTTGGATTGGGAATGTTAAACCTTTTAAAATTCAAAAAACATACTGGAAAGATATTTGTAACGGTTGGATCAAAGGAAAAGAAACTGTATCTTGAAAAACAATATGGTTCATTTATCACTGCAATTTTGGGTTACGACAACTTTACTAAAAGTATAACGGAACAGACACAAGGCAAAGGAGTAGACTATGTCATCAACACACTCGACTATACAAGAATGCAAGACAATTTCAAATGTCTCTCGAGAAATGGAGTGGTTGTTGATTTGTCGGTTGATCAATTCTTCCAAGCTCGTGATATCGATATGGGGTCACTCAACTTTGACAAGGGATACCTGACATACCACTTTTCACGTAAACAAATGTATATCCACCAAAATATTAAACAAATGGTGGAAGAAGGATTGGAGGTTCCCCCAATAACAGTATTCCAAAGTCACCAAATTGGCCAAGCATTTGATCATGTACGTTCAAGAAAACATATTGGCAAGGTGGTAATAGATTATGAAAATGTTCAAACAGATGTGATTGATCCAATTTTATCACAACCACATAAACCAGTTGAAAGAGTAGATTACGATTTGGACGGTATTCAAGAAACACTTCTCATCACTGGACAAACTGGTATTGCAGTAGAGTCGCTTGGTTATCTCGTCAAACATTCATCCAAACTACGTGATATCATTGTTGTCACTTATTCAACTCCAAAATTTGAAATTCAATTATTGGTCAACGAGCTCCAAAAGAAATCCATCAAACTTTATTTTGTTCGTTGTGATATTGGAGATTATGATCAACTCAAATCATCTGTACAAGATCTTTACAAAAGAACGCCAACTCTCAAACCAGTGTCGGTCGTTGTTCACTGTGCCAACACTTATGTGACGATTGCACCCGATGACATTGAGCTGGAGAGTCATCATGCAGCCATGTCGGGTAAAGCAACCGGAGCATTTAATCTTCACAATCTGTTTGAAGAGCTTGGTTGGAAACTAAACCATTTCCACATGTTATCTTCGGTTGCCAAGTATATCCCTGTCGACGGTCTCAGTTACTCGATTGGCAATGCATTCCTCGATGGCCTATCAAGATACCGAAGAGACCTTGGATTGGAATCAACCTCTATCAACTGGGGTTCCATTGGACAGGCTGGAAAAGCAGCGTCAGACAAAAGTGTCGGTTTAATCCTACATACGATCGGTCTAATGATGATGCCATTATCAGCCATCTATGGTATATATAGAGGCTCATTCATCAACACTACCACACCAATCACCAATCTCATTTGTGCCGATCTACAAGCCAAAAGTCTTGTTTCAGAGTTGCCACATCTCGAACATTTCTATTCACATTACTTGAATGTTGCCAACAGTGGCAATGGGGGTAACCTATTGGATGCAATTGGAAGTGCCGGATCAGTTGTTGACAAAAAGATACTGGATTTCATTTCAGATGCACTTTCAATCGAGAAACATTTGTTAAATGGCGATACCAAACTCAAAGATTACGGTGTCGATTCAATGACTGCCATTCAAATCAAAGGCCAAATCGAATCAGAGTTTAACAAACCTCACATACTCAATCAATCACATATTTCAAATGGTACTATTAACTCTATAATTGAAAGTGTTAAAAAGAGTTTGAAATAAAAAAAAAGATTAATAAATAATAGTAAAATTCTAACCTTGCTTGATTTAGTTTTTCTATCTATCTTTTCAAAAAAACATAATTATATTTATTATTATTTCTTTTATAAAAGACTGCTGTAACTTTGTTGTTGTTAGAGATAATCTTGATATTAATATGGATGATGACGACGATTTAACATTTGAACAAATTAAAAAGTTACAACAAGATCGAAAGAACAATTCATCAAATTACAACACAGAGATTGTAGTTCAATCAAAGAGCGGTAGTAGTAGTAGCAGTAGTGGTGGTCGAAAGAGTAGTAGTAGTAGTAAACATGGAGACGATGACAATAAAAGAGGAAGAAAGAGAAATATAGAGGATGAAGAACAAGATCAATACGATAGAGATAGAAGAGACAATATCAGAAATGCATTCGATTCATATACTGCTCCAAAATACATACTTGATAGTATACCTACTGATCCTGATGATACAGATGATGTATGTAAACATAATATATAGATATATAGATATAGATAGATGGATATATTTAACTAACTTCTTCTTTTATCATTTAGCCATTAAAAGAATATAGACCAAAGACAGTTGCAGAACAAGAGACTGAATATCAAAGTAGATGGAGAAAGAGAGGACTCAGTCCTCCAAGAGACTACGATCCATTTACTGGAAAGGGTCAGGTAAAAGGTAGATCGTACAAAGACATTATGATTGAGAATCAAATGGCCAAAGAGGAAAAAGAACTCAAAGAAAAGATTGAAAGAAAAAAGAGAGAGGAACAAACCAACCAACGTAAAGATAGAAGACAACAAGAATTGGAAAGAGAAAGATCGGACAAAGAAAGAAAAGAAAGTGAAAGAGGAGAAAGATCATCTCATTCATCCTCTTCTTCTTCCTCTTCTTCGACATCATCGATTAAAAAGAAAAAGATTGGTGATGATGATGGTAATGTTAGTTCATCATCTTCAAATATTAGTTCAGATACCAAATGGTATCTAAAAGTATATAAAAATGGAACGGTTGTTGGTGATCCGATAAGAATCACATCTGACCGTCCCGTGACACTTGGTCGTGATGCAACAAAGAATCTGGTGCATCTCGAACACCCAAGTTGCAGTAGTACACATGCTTCGATTACCATCATGAGAGTTGGTAAACGTCCCATTCTAATGGACTTGAAAAGCACCAACCAAACACATCTCAATGGCACTCCAATCGACCCTTACCATCCAAATGATCTATATCAAGGTGACAAGATTCAATTTGGTGGTAGTAGTCGTGACTATGTTATCTATCACACATAAGTAGAGAATAGTAGAGTAACCAATAAATGTTATGAATGAATGAAAAAAAAGAAAAGGTTCTTTCTTTATATTTTGTACAAAAGGTCCCCCTCTAAATGTATTATTATTTAATCTTGTTTGATTTCAACCAAAGTATTACAATAAGAGTATCGAGAAAAAAGGACAAATAGATATCTAAACCAAACCAACTGACTTGCATGTTGTTTCATAGCCTCAAAATTCTTTCCAAATAGTTTGTATGCCGTATACAATCGATCGTATGATGAGAATATCCATTTGGAGAAAAATACATCTCCAATACCAATATACTTTCTAATGATATTAACAGATTCCAATTCATATCCTTTAACCTTTGTATTATTCTTTAAATATAATCTATATAATTTGAAATATATTTAATTAATTTCTATTCAATTATCTAACTTTTCTTCTTACTTACTTTACACCATTTGATACAGATATATGATTTGGATGACCAGAGACACCACCATGATCAAAGGTTAATATTTGAGTGATACCCCATTGATCTACGTATTTTTGGATATATTTTGATATGACGGTTACATCCCAATCCTTGTCCATTCCATCGGGTAGATTGGTATCGTTGACGACAGCCACATGGTCACGTGCCACACCATAGCATCTGCAGCTATTGACCAACTCTTTTTCTCTAATCTTTCCCAATCCATCGGCATTACCATTGGACAGACACACTACGTGCACTATAGATTCTTCTCCTTGTATACTTTGATAGTATTCTAGAGTAGGACTAAAGAACATACATTCATCATCTGGATGTGCTATTGCTAATAGTATACGTGTTGTTGGTGTAGTTGTCATATCTCCTTGCTCCTTTTCTTGATTGATTGTATTACCACCACTATCTTCTTGATTGATAAATGTAATGAATAAATAGGCCAATAATAGAATAAATAGTGAAGAGCACACCAATACTACTTTCATTCATATGTATGAATGAATGATCATCAACCGATTTAAATTGAAATCAATGAAGGGTACCCCCTCCACAAACTAAATAAATTAAAAAAAAAAACAAACAAATTCTCAAAGCCCGCTCAGAGCAAAAGATAAAGATATCTTTTATTAAACCTCTAATCTTAATCTACCCACCCATCATTACAACAACAACAACAAAAATATATCGACGCGTCGACAAACTGCAATAATGAATAACAACACAACAACTAGTAGTATAATATAGAAAGACACACATTATAAATATAATCAAACAAACCAACCAACCAACTTTGTAAATAATAATAATAATAATAATAATCAGAAAAGAGGAGAGAGAGATAGAGAGAGAAACAATCAACGTTTAGCGGGGGATGATGGATTTTAGTCGAGAAAGAAAGATTAGATCTGTCACTGCCTACAAACAATCTAAATTTGATGTAGAAGAGTTGCTGGTATCGTTGGACAAGTTGTTGAATGAAGCACCACCTGCAGCTACCAGCACCGCCGCTGCAGCTTTGACTAGTCGTGGAAAGAGCGGACTCAGTCTGCAGCAGTGCTGTCAAAAGTTTACGGCAGAGGGTTTCAACATCCTACAGAAACTAAGGGAAAAGACAAAGACATTTGATACATCAGACGTATCGTACTTTATCTTGCGAGGAGGTATCACTATCCTCATCAAGTGTCTGTGTTTTTGTGGTCGTACCACACTCTCCAATGAAATAGCACTCGAGATATCGCAATACCTTATCGACAATAACCATCAAACGGCAAGACTGTTTTGCAAGCAGATCATCAACCATCTCTGTGACGACATTGAGTGTGTCGGTGTCTCTGAAACACTCCCAAATTTAATTTCACTCTATCCTATTAGATCTGTATGTACTATACATACGTGACTCTCTTATTACTTAATACTATGACTAACCATGATGATTTGATTATTATTTGTCTTTAGATATTTATTGAAGATTTATGTATACCAAAATTGATTGAAATCTATTATAAGGGATCGATTAAACTTGCAAATGGATTGATCAATAACCAACAACCTGCGATGATACAAATTGACAAGGTGATTGACAAACCATTAGAAACACCCAAAGAAGGATGGGCTAATTTATTGGTCAATTCAAAGGTTAAAAGTAACGCTGTCACTTGTCTCAGTAACAGTTCATTAAATCGAAATAATAATAATAATAATAATAATAACGCCAGCGAGCAAATGAAACGATCGAATCTAAGAGACAGTGGTGTATTGTCACCATTGGAAACTGCTAGTAATGGAAGCAGCCCAAATGAATCACCAACCATATCAAGTGCCAACAGTAGTTTTAGCAACCTAAAGAATCTTTTACCCAACCTCAACAATCTCAATATCAACAACAGCCATGCATCACTACCAACCAGTCCTCCACAAGTTCCATCACTCAAACTATCGGCATTGAAACCAATCATTCCAAAATTAAATCTACCCATTCGAATTGAAAGCTCTGCAAAAATGACTAGAAGTAGTAGAAGAAGAGAAGACAACAACTCTTCAACTCGTAGTACCACTGGTGAAGTTAAATTATTAGATTCAAGCTCAACAAAAGAATTAAGTGATATTGCTACAAAATTGGGTGAAACTTGTAAGTCAAATAGAAAATAAGAAAAAGAAAGAGATTACTAAATATTTATTTATTTATCTATTTAGTTGTAACTGCTGATTTAACAGCTTTAATATCATATAAACAAGCAGTTGATGCACATATTAGTCAAACCAATTCAATTAAGAGGGCATCATATGCACCAAAGAAATTAGTGTATGATCAATTAATCGGACAAACTCAACATTTACTTTCACAAAACAATAGTATCGATATGCAACAATTCCGTTCATCAAATATTTATAAAGTTAGATCAAGTATATTAAAAACTTTAATTGCTGCTACCTCTCATAATCTTTGGTTACTTCAAGTATGTTTGAAAAACAAAACAAAAAACAAAACAAAAAAAGAACTTTGGTTAATTAATTAATATTTCTTTTATAGTATGTAAATAATCCAATGAATTTAATATATTCAGAAGTATTATTAATGTATAAAGGAATGATACCATATGATTTTGATTATTTAAATTTGGTATTTCAATTTGCCTACAATTGGGCAGACTATGTAGAATATATTCATAGAATAAGATGGAACGATGTTACAAAGGGAATGACACCTGAAAGAAAAGGTGCCTATAGAAAGAAATTAGATGTATTATTATGGAGATTTAATTATAATATTTTAAATATTTTTGAAACAAATGTATGTAAAACAAAAAACAACAAATAATAATAACATAATAATAATATTTGTTTATTTTAATTTTTTAGGTGATTGATGATTTAGAACATCAATTACATATGTTGGCAGATTATATGGAACATTGTCCAACAAGAATTATGCCATCACAAGTAGTAGATGTTTGTATTGAAGTTTTATTAAAGATTAAACATTATTGGTTCAAAGGAAGAATTTCACACGATAGATACAAAGACATACACGTCATTCATTACTTGTTGTGTGTCTTTGATGAAATTATCACTCAAAACATGCATCCGCCATTGAACGATCTATTGTTGGCCATTTTCATTGAACGTGAAGACACTTTTAATTTCATCAAACACTATACACAGTTGCTGACCAGTAGCGAATGGTTGGAAAAGGAATTCGAACGTGACAAGACAAAGGGTGGAAGTATCAAATTGATAGAGTATAGATGCCGTGTATTTAAACATCACTCGGTTTGTGTAGATATGATCAAACGATCCATTCAAGTAGACTCTAGAGGAGAAACTGAAAAAACTGAACCAGACCAAGTCCACATCTCTGAACTGGTTCAAAAGATGGAATATCTCTTGCTTCCTGGTAATGGTGTCATCCTTCCATTCCTTCAATCTGGTTCATTCTATCAAAACTATCTCGTCAAGAAACAAATGATGGAATTCCTTTGTACCATTTTCTATTTTAAAAAGAATCCTTATACAAAGAAAAAAATTTATATTGATTCTTATATTAGGTATGAATGAAAAAAATAGAAAAGTTTAAAAAAAGAAATCAAAAACTAATAATAATTTAATTTATTTTTTTTATTTCTTTTTTAGTTATTTTTATATTAGTTTTATTAAATTATATAATAATTATACAGTTGATCCACAAACTTTAACATTGTGTAAATTATTTTTAAATATTTTAATTGCATTTTCTATAAAGTATGTAAAAAACGAAAAAAGAAAAAGAAACAAATAATATTAATCTTACTAATTTGGTTTTTAGCAAAAATGACAAGATATCATTAAAATTCTATCAATTGAGAACAATGGATTTTATGGTTAGAGAAGTCAATTTGGAATATGAAGTTAAACAAAATCGTAATCAATTGGCAGAATCATTCTTTATTAAAAAGGAAGGTAGTAATAACTCACCTTTACTCTCTAATAATACATCCAATAATATGATTATAAAACCACTCGTTTCATTGACACCAAATGATAGTAGTAGTACTTCTTCTACTACCTCTTCTGAAATCAAGAAACCAGGATTACCATTATTAAAGCTACCACCAAAAGTACCAAATCTTACCAACCTTCCATCAAAAGATGGTAGCAATACAACATCAACACCTACAACTATTTCACCACCAAAGATACCTACATTAAATATACCACCCAAAGATGGAAACAATGCACAATCGGGAACAACTCCTCCAAAGATACCAACATTGAATATACCACCCAAAGATGGGTCATCGCCTACTCTTAGTATCACACCACCAAAGATTCCATCGTTGAATATTCCACCAAAAGTTCCCTCTTTGCCAAACCTTCCAACCAAGGATGGCACCAACTCACCAATTTCAATGGGTATACCAAAGATACCGGCATTAAACATCCCACCAAAGGATTTACCGGGTGGTAGCTCAGGAACGACCCCTCCTAAAATACCAACACTCAATATTCCACCCAAGACAGCTGATGGTGCACCATCAATCAAACCTGTCCTCCCACTGTTGGCACTTCCACCTCGAACCACAAAGAGTGAGGTACCATCATTACCATCAGAACAAAACCCAGCACCAGGAGGCTTTCTTTCTGCCATTGAACAAAAGATTGATTTACACGATCCAAAATTCCAATTGGTATTTGGTGATGCTGCAAGTAGCAATACACTTGGCGGTGGAGGTGCTGTTGACCAACCGGAACCAACAGACAAGGAAATTAAAAATGAAAATCAAAGATATCAATTGGAAAGAGCCAATAGAAAATTGTATCACGACAAGGAATTACATATTTCTATTTTACAATTAATTTTTAGTTTATTATTAAATCCAAAGTATGAAGAAAAAAGAAACAAAAAGATAGATAAAAAAAGTATTAATATATTTTTATTTTTATTTTTCTATTTAGTCAAACACTTGAACATTATTATTCAGATCAATATCCAATTTTAGCTAAAAAGTTAAATGTACCATTTATTTTACAATCACATATTAATCATACTCAAAACGAACACATTATACCAGAATTGTGTGAAAAGACATTGGAAATGGGACCAAATCATTATAGAATCCTAAAGTTGTTGTTTAATCGATTATTCCATGCATCACCATTCAAAGATCTTAAAAGAGTGGCCAAGGGTGCATTTGGTACAGTTTACAAAGGATATGTAGCTCATGACGAAGGTTTGGAGGTTGCAGTCAAACTCATGCCAGTTCCAAAGAGTATTCATGATCGTTGCGTACTCCATGACATTTTTACAGAGATTCTCATTATGGATACCTTTAGAAGTGATCATCGTGCCTGTCATATGTTTGACTATGGTGTAGATGGTGAAAACTATTGGATTGCCATGAAATCCTATAAATGCTCTCTAAAGGAATGGAGATTAAAACAAACTGGAACTTTCCTTCAAAATCTACCATTATATTTGAATATTTATATGAATGTTTTATTAACTGTTCAATTTTTAGCTGAAAATAGTAAGAGAAAAAAACAACCCAAAATAGATCTATTTTATACTAATTTTATCTCTCTTTTAGAAATCAATCATTTTGATATTAAATGTGATAATTTTTTGGTTCATCCAATTAAAAAAGGAACATTGGAAGAAGATTTTTGGAATCAACCAACAAGTGATCCAAATTTTATTGTTTGTTTAGCTGGTAACTATTTATAAATAATTTATCAATAACTGGTTTTAATCATTTTTATTATTTTATTAGATTGGGGAGAAGCAAAAGTTTATATTCATGATATTGATGGATACACAACAAGAAATAGAGGAACAGAATTTATAAAGAGTCCAGAAATGTTGATGATTGCATTTGCTTCACAAAAGACTAGAGAGAATTTCGATAGAAGAAAAAAGGTTGGAAGTAACACAACGTCGGATGTATGGTCGTTGGGATGTCTCTTTTACGAGTTGTTGACTGGTGACTTTTTATTCTATGATGACGATTGGGTAAAGTTCTTTATCCGTGTCACTCAACCCGGTCAAGAACTTATTACACCTGACAAGAAGGCAAAGATTAGCAACATGTCTGCAATTTGTGACTTTTTGGATTTCATTTTCGTCCGTGACCCATTCTATCGTCCAACATTACGCGATCTATTGACTAAATTTGCAGTAGCCAAGCCACTCATATTGGCCGAGTTGGGACAAATCAAGATGAAGCTCAGTCAAGACGATCTGCTAAATATCGAACAACCAAAACAATACTTTAGCGGTGGTGATGGTACAAGATACAAGGGACCTAGCAAGATCAGTGGACACTATACTCCAGGTCGTTTCTTCCCTCATAGCTACAACCTAAACAATCCAACTGGATTGCTCTCCAACAAAAATGCAAAGGCATCACAACAAACACTCTCTGATGACTCTTTGGCAAATGAACAACCAGAATTCCCCGAACACAAATATCTCATGGAATATCCTTCAAAAATCACCTCTTTTATGTATATATCTTCTTATCAACCTTCCATGAATAGAAATCTTTTAAAAAATAATTATCGTATGTACAAACAAAATAATAGAAAAAAAGAATTTATTTATTTATAATTTATTTATTTTTATTTTTTTATAGATATAACTCATATAATTAATTGTACTGGTTCACCAAATGCATTTCCTGATCATTTTGAATATTTACATTTACAATTGCACGATGATGAGTCACAAGATATCCTACATTCATTGACTTCGGCATTTGATTTCATTAGAGATGCCATTGTACATCAAGGAAGAGTATTGATCGTGTCTGATAAGGGAATTAGTAGAAGTGCGGCATTGGCTATTGGTTATTTCATGGATTCTCGATCGATCAGCTATTTTGAAGCTTTTATTCTCATCCGTGACTGTCGTTACATTATCAACCCTAATCTTGGTTTTGTAGAGCAACTCTGTCGCTGGGGTAAACAACGTCGTACACAAAAGGGTCTCGCAGAATGGGGTGGAGGTATTGAAGCCCAGTTTGCCAATACCAACAACACCACCACTCAGTTCCAATGTCTGTGTGGAGCATGTGTCTTTACGCTGTTGGCACCGTTTGACTCTACCAAATTCAAGAACCCTCGTAATTGCAACTGCTCCAAAGACCAGAGTCAAGACTGTCCAAATCTTTTGGGTTGCTCTTCTTTCCTACACGACATGAAGAAGTTGCACAATTATAGTAGTTCGTCCAATCATGTTATTTGGGGCTACACCAACATTACCAATGTAGTTGGTGATTATAAACGTTCTTCTGTTGAAATTCAATATCCAAAATCACCTCCAACAAACAGCATTAATAATGGTTCGATCAACAGAAAAGACTGGACACTCTATAAATGTAAAACATGCCACTTTTTGACATACGCCATCAACAATAATCAAAATAACAATAATCAATTTACAGACAAGACCGTTGCAATCGTAACCAATATCAGAAGTGATAGATTAACTGTTAAAAGATAATAAATTTATTTATAATAATTTTATAAAGCTGTATATATATACCGAACCATTTTTGTTCTCCTTTGGTTTGAACCAAGACGATTCCAGTGGGGGTGCCCCCAAGCACCTCCTTTCAGTAGTTGCTCACCTCCTCTGGAATCTTCCATTATATCTGCTGACAAATTCAACCAAGAAGCCACACCTTTTGAGAAATAATGAGATGATTTTAAATATCGGTACTTCTCATTGAAAGAATTGTTTGATCTTTCAACTGTTGTGTCTCTTTTCAAGTTTGATTTTGGCATGATCAAGATGAAGTGCTTAAAAAACCAGTATGGTATGAGTCAAGGAAATTAACTAAAGAAGAAGTTAATTATGACCGTGAATACCTAGCAGTTATCAACATGCTGAAGAAATATGAACATTTACTATTGGACATGGGAGAGTTCACAGTGTACACGGACCATGAAGCGTGTACACACTCCCACAATCAGAAACAACTGTCAATAAGGTTACCGTCATAACCGTTTCCATATGCCACCAAGATGTTCAATGACATCGGTAGGGTAAGAGACATCGTCAAAGACAACATGATTGACGCTCAAAGAAATGGATTTAAATGAATCTTGTACCTAGTTTGGAACTGTAGCTGTTGTTTTGCTTTCCTCTAAAATTAATTAAAAGTGTAATTAACCATTTTTTAAAAAAAGAAATAAAAATTGAGGGTAGTATATATACGCCAATAAATAACCATTACATTAATACATTACCTAAAAGTGTACAAGATCTAGTTCCAAACAACAATATAACTGGGTATTTTAAAAATTACTAAATAAAGGAACAAAATTTGTTAAGTTATTAATTGAAGTAAAATAATTATGGTTGTGGTTGAAGAAATGGAGTGGTAATCAGACTCTCAAATAATTTATTTATTTTATAATGTGGGGTAAATCAATGGGTCAATCTTTTGCAATGAGAAAGAGTTGTGTGACCTTTTTAGATATATTGTTTGTCATCGGGCGACATTTATTTATTTATTTAAATTTTGAATAAATTATTACTAACAAGAGAATCAACTAGATGAGCTGATGATCCATTAGTGTTGTTATTATTTTGAATATTAGTATTATTATTATTGTTATTATTGATTGGTTTGGTTGGAGTTGAGGTTGGAGTCGGGGCTATAGCCAATTGAGTAGAGAAGGAAGAGGATGGAGGTTGTTTTTCCAAAAGGAAGTCAAATAATTGTTTGATGACAAGAGAAAAATCACCTGGGAGGGTGAGATATTTGGAGAGGAAGAGAGTTCTTTCGGCCATGAATTTGTGTTTTGATTGGATCCAAAAGTCTTTGAGATTGGCACATACCGGTTGGTTGTACGAGACGATGGGACGGAACTGCGATGAGATGGTGGGGCAGACACGATTAGAGCCAAGACAGAGCTTGCGAATAGTATGGTTCTTGCCAAGTGAAATGAGAAAGTGGATGGCACCAACATTGTCGACAATGTTGTCGTAGAGTGACAACTCCATAAGGGTAGTGTTTTGCGAGAGGTATTCGGCAATCACCATACCACCTTTGGAGTCGATGTGGTTGTTGTTGAGGTGGATAGACTTGAGTGTCTTGTTGTGCCAAAGACCATTCTTAACAATATCGATAATATCGGCTGAAGTGAGCTCGTTGTAGCCCAATGAGAGTGATTGGATGGCAGTGTTGGTGCTGAGCAAGTTGGACAACTCTTCTTTGAGTGCATCTGAGCTGTTGAGGTCACATCCCCAGAGAACGATTTGTGAGATGGTGGTGTTCATCTGCAATGTCTGGAAGAGCTCGATACCTCCACCACCAAGTCCACCTCCACCAGCGTAGCATAGCGAACGCACGCATTGATCCTCGTCATCGGCACCACCCTCATCAGATAGCGAGCAGTCGGATAAATTGAGCGACCTAAGAGTAGTGTTGGAACCGAGTGACTCTGCAAATGACAATGCAGTCATCTCGGACAATTGGTTGCAGCTGAGATCAATCGACTGGATGATTGTGTTTTGTTTGAACAAATTGCCAATCATTGCACCAATATCGTCGCCAAACTCATTCTCTGAGAGTGATAGTTCGGTGATGGAAGTGTTTTTGTGACGTAATGCATCGGCGATTGCACTGACTGCGCAGTCGTCCAATTCGTTGCCAATGAGGAACAGCGATCTAATGGTATTGTTGACTTTGATGACCTCGGCGATATGTGTGCCGTTGGAACCGATTGTGCTAAACGACAGGTCGAGGTGAGTGATGGAACGGTTGGCAGTCAAAGCGTCGCACAGCGACATGACCATTTCAAGGGACATGGGATTGGCACTCATGTCAAGTGTCTGTACACTGTTGTTCTTTTTGATGGCATCGCAAAAGCTGTAGAATGCACGACAACACATGCTAAAGTTGCTGGGCACCTTGAGGACGGTCAACGATGTGCTGTTGGCAATGTACTTGCTGAGTACGACCACATCGGCAAACGATAGTTGGTCGCGATCAAAGCAGAGTGACCTCAAAGAGGTCATCTCGTCGTTGAAAAGAAGCTTATAGTCGCAGGTTGGGATTGCACCAGCTTTGCTATGGAATTTAATGGTTGAAAAGAGACATTTACTGCCACCACTGATAATACCATCGGTCATGAATCGGAGCACGGTGCTCAATTGTCTTCTCGATACTATTTTGACAACTCCACATATGCTAATTGGTACAATCTTGTCGGCCCATAATTTACAAACTCCTGCCAAGTTTAATACATTGTTTAAATATTTACAAAATGATGTTGCATCATCATTATCACAAGCAGCAGCGGTATTATTATTATTTGTTGCTGTTGTTGTTGTTGGTTTGGTTATTAATTGTTGATTGTTATTGTTTCCACTGCTCTTTTGATCGCTAAAGTATTGTTTACTTCTTGCTATGCTTTCACTGCTATTGACATCGTAACAAAAGTTGTGAAAGTATGGGTTTGCAGGTACGTCTTGACAAACAAGTTTTGAATTTAAATGTTTGAATATCTCTACCAATACAAACTTTGGTAAATCATTAATGTTTTCTACTCTATCACATGTTGTTGTTGTTGATGTTTTCGTTGTTTGTTTGTCTTGATATATCTCTTGTGAAGATGATAATAGTGGATTACAGCTTGATGCTACTGCAGCTGCTGCCGCTGCCGCTACTACCGTAGAGACATCTGTACTACTACCACCACTACTATTACTACTATTGTTCAAATTGTGCTTAGACAAGTCGTTGATTATATTGCTAAGTATCTTTATGTCTGTCATTTAATCTTTCTATTAATAATATAATAAAAAAAAGTAAAGAAATAATTATAATGTTAATTTACTGCAATACATAGAAATAGAGAAAGATATATAGTTGTTGTTGTTGTTTGAAATAATAATAATAAATATATAGAGTAGTAAAAGTGTGGCAAGCTTGTGTCGGTGAAGGAAGGAATATTACTTTTGGTTTGGTTTGGTTAGGTGTGGGGAGCTTCGATGGTGGTGTTCGATGATTCTAAATTTTTTTTATATTATGAAAAATCTTAATTTAATTCTTCTTTTTTGACGTCAACGAAATATTATTATTATAGAGTCAAAAAAACTAAAACTAGTGCTAGTAGTACTTTTTAAATAAATAAATAAATAAGTTAAGAGAGAGAGAGTATAGTTTTACAAATTTGTTGTGATGAGAGTGAGAGGGAGAGAGACAAATCAAATGTTTTTTTTTGTTGAACTAGAGAGGAGGGAGGACGGATGCCTACACAATTTTATTGCGAATTTTATCGAACATGGAGCCAAAGAATGTTCTGTCTGCAAAAGGATCTCCTTTTTTGTCAAAGATCGAATTTTCTATTTTTTTCGAATTTTTAAAAAACCGACGTCCAGCGCAAGACAGAACATTCTTTGTGAGAGGTCGCCGCTCTATCGAACAATGAGAGACAATTAAATTTCGCTTGGTCGTTTTGATGGGCGAAATTAATTAACAGAAAGAATGTGGATCCCACCGATAGATGCCCATCTGGCTCCTCTCATCATCGACTTGGCATTGTAGAGACAAAGAACCATCTTCACACACATCAAAAGAGTAAGATATCTAGATAGATTGATGTTTGTTTGTTTTGACTTGTCAAGAATGCATTAAATGTATATATGCGTAACCATTATAATCGTCGTGACGAGGAGGAAGAGGAGGTCGAACATCGAGTAGCAGTAGATCAATCAACAATCCCTCCCCCTTTCATCCATCCCTCTTCTTTGCTTCTTTCTTCTCTCTCTACTCTTATCACCATCTATCAAAGAAAGAAAGAATACTCTATATTTTATTCATTAAATCGATATTATACTCTAATATTAGGAAACACAAAGAAGGATTCTTCCTACTCTCATCATTACCCCATCATGTTAACAGTCAACCTGGCCGAATGGAATGTGTATGGGGGTGATCCATTTAAAAATAACCACCATCATAAATCTATCATATCATGATGGTGATAATAGGAGGGGGTACTTTCACACTTGCTATCTCGAGTTGTTGTTGTTGATGATGGAACTCAACTCATTGTTCTCTCTCTTCTGTATATTCCCTTCCTTCTTTTTTTTTTTGTTCGAGAATACAATTGTAGCATCCATCTAATTCTTTCCATCTCTCTCTTTTTACCAGTTATTAGATCTATTAATATGGTCAACAACAAAAAACAATATAATCCCAATAATAATAATAATGGAAAATACATTATATATTTATGCATCATAATAGTATCAGTACTTTTTTCAATACTGTATTACAGTCAACGGATAAGTAGTGATACTACTGATGGTAATTCAAAATCAACACTAGTCCAACACAATAATGCTATAGTTGGTGCACCATCAACAGTGGAACAGCAAGAAGATAAAGTTGTACCACCTCTATTTATGCAAGTTTTATATTTGCATCAAGAACAATTGAATTTGATATATGATTATAGTGGACCTGATGACTGCTACTTTGAGTTGATTGTCTCAAAAGAGAAACTACAACGAAATAGTAATAGTCAATTTAGAAACAACCAAAATACCGGTGGACCATATCGATTATCATGCTTTGCCTTTTTTAAAACGATACGGGCTGTTCACGAGGATGAAATCGAGTCGCTGGTCATCCACCTAGGTGCCAACATTACATTTGCTCCACAACAATTCCGTGCACTCGAAATATTCCAACAGGCCGTTCAAATGTTGGAGCAACGCACTCAACATCATATTGCAGTGGTCGGTCAGTGTCGGCTGTACCCAGTCATCCAAGAATTGGTGTTTGACCAATTCGCAACGGTCAATCGAATATGGAACTATCGATACTCTACTAAATCCTATCAAATGGTTGGAGGTTATGCTGAAGTTGTCCTCGATTTAGACAACCAGCAACGTTGTGATATGATAGTTGGTAGTCACAAGGAAGAAGGTATACTATTACACATGTACAAAACACAATCACAAAAAGTCAAGGTATTTTACAACCATTTGCAACAACTCCAATTCTCTTCCAACTTTTTGGTTAGTGGCGGCAAGGAGTTTTGTGACACACATCAAATCCTATTGCACAAGTCGAGTGCTAGAGGTATGTGTGGAGCACTCCATCTTCAAGCCTATTCCTTTACACGTGCCATTGAATTTAATAGAATATTTGTCCTAAACGATTCAACTTTTTCCTTTTTTACAAATGATTGGACCGAATTATTTTTACCCTACTCTATGTAAGAAAAAGAAACAAATGATACATTAAATAGATATATGTTTCTAATATTTTTTCTATTTTAGATGTAAATGGAATTGGATAAATGAATTTAAAGATTCACAAGTATTAAATGGATTATATGGAACAGATGAATACAACAAGAGTGCAAGAATATCGATTATAGAAAAGGATCATCCTGTAAAGATTACCTTTTTCGTGACACCTAGTAAATTCCCAACACAGTTTATGGACAGTGCCAGGGCATTTAGATCACACTTGATGCGATGGATGATGACATTATCGTATCCCATGCGTGAATTCCTTACAACCACGAGGAAACAAGTGTTTGGAGAAAAATTATTGGCCAAAAACAATGGACTTGCACCGAGATGCATTGCAATGCATGTACGACACGGAGACAAACTCATCAGTGAAGCCAAGTTGGTCGACCTGCAAGTCTATCTAGATGTATTGAACAAAAAGATTAACGAGTTTAAATCAAACCTACAGATTGACATTGGCAATGTCTTTTTGATGACTGACAACACAACCATCATCGACCGTATCGAAGCAATACCCAATCGACCGTACAAGCTACACTATCTCACCGATGTCGATCGAGGTGACAATGATGTTGCAATGGACATTGAAACTGGCATCATCGACCCATCCAAAAAGACCATCATTGGAAGACTCCTCCTTGCCGAGCTCTTGATCGCATCCGATTGCGATTACTTTATAGGTACAATGTCATCCAACATTGGAAGAACCATCGCCGAACTAATGTCTGCTAAATTAAACAAAGAATATATCCTATGGGAAAGTGTTGATGATACAATTTGGTCTGTTGATCCCTAAACAAATAAACGTTAAGATATATACATATTCATATCTACATAATTTCTTTTCTCTATCATCGAATTGAAATAATAATAAATTTGAAATGTTGTTTTGTTTGCTAAAGTATGTAAGTTTTAAAATATTAATGTATTTATCTAGATATAGTGTAATGATGATGATAATAATGATGATAATAAAGTAAAGTGTTAGTAAACTTGATTTGATGTTGTGCTATGAATGATGTATCTTGTATAGTCAAGTAAACTACATACTTTTTTGTGATAATGGAATATAACAAGTTTAAATGGTCAAATCCACTACTACTACGATTAGTTACAAAGAGGGTGTGTTTGTTTAGTACCATGACTCCTTGTGAGATTCGTGGTAGGTATGGTTGGCCCAGTTGACAGTGACACCGAGAGCAACAAAGTATGGAACAATGTAGAGAGCGTTTTCTCTGACACCTCTCTTCAAATGTGGGATGGCATTCTTAAAGTAGTTTACAAACAACTTTTGTTGGAATGGTGATAAGGTGTATGTGATTTGCTTTCCGTAAACTTTTCCTCCGCCGCCCATTTTCTTATTTATCTTATTTCTAAAGGGGTAGTAATATATTAGAATCTATAGATTGCTTGCAAGTTGTTCTGATGAACGAAGAGGAAAGGTGTGTGAATGATCGCAGAGACAGAAAAAAAAAAAAATCAAAAAAAATAAAACAAAAAGTCACACATCATCACTCTCTCTTTGTTGTTGTAGAACAAACAAAGATAGAGATATACTATACATTGTATAATATCCTCCTACATATATCTACTTTGATCCATTTACATCGTTGGCACAATACTACACAATATTTATTATTACGATCTTATCAAGGGATGTCCCTGGTCATATGACACAATCAAACATGACATGACATGATTGTTTCATTTCATTATTTTACATTTTTAAAAAACATATTATATTATACTTAGACTCTTATTTGGTTTTAAAAGTAAGTAAAAGGAAAGTACTCCTTTTTCTAGTTGGAAGAAGTACGGTACTTTGGGAGTACGGCTCGTTTTAATAAACCGCCAAAAAGTAATTAAAATTGATTTTTGTTTTTTTCTCTCGTCACAGCTTGCGTAACCAACAAAAAGGCGAACGAGTCGTTTTTAACTCTTTCCTGAACTTTCGTTAGGCAAGTGTAGAGATAAAGATAATTATTTTATTTGTTATATATATATAATATATTTTCGTAAATTTATTTATATAATAATCTAAAACAATCGTACTACTTTCTTTAAGTTTTTTAAATCGTTCATTACAAACTATTTAACTAAACCATATCTACACTTTATATATATATCTTTTTTTTTTTTTTTTTAAAAACAACAAACAACAACAAATACATATAAATTTATTTATTTATATACATATATAATTATACTTTTAAAGAAATGAAATATATTTTAGTAACAGGAGGAGTTTTATCGGGTATTGGTAAAGGTATCATTGCTAGTAGTACTGCAATGATTCTAAAGTCGATGGGTTTGCGTGTCACATCGATCAAGATTGACCCATACCTTAATATCGATGCCGGTACCATGTCACCATTCGAACACGGAGAGGTGTTTGTGTTGAATGATGGTGGAGAGGCTGACTTGGATCTCGGTAACTACGAACGTTTCCTCAACGTCTCGTTGAACCGTGACAACAACATTACAACCGGCAAGATCTACAACACCGTCATTGAAAAGGAGCGTAAGGGTTTGTTCCTCGGCAAGACCGTCCAAGTCGTGCCACACATTTCCGAAGAGATCCAGCAATGGGTTGAACGTGTCGCTCACGTGCCAGTCGACGGCGAAGAGGGCTATCCAGACGTCTGCGTCATCGAGCTCGGTGGCACTGTCGGTGATATCGAGTCGATGCCCTTTATCGAGGCCATGCGTCAGTTCCAGTTCCGTGTGGGCCCAGAAAACTTTTGTTTGATGCATGTCTCGCTCGTGCCAGTGATTGGCGTCGTCGGCGAGCAAAAGACCAAGCCTTCACAACAGTCGGTTCGCGAGCTCCGTGCCCTTGGTTTGTCGCCAGACTTTGTCATGTGTCGTAGCGGCCAGCCACTCACCTCGGACACCCGTCGCAAGATCTCACTCTTTTGCCATGTTGCTCCAGACAATGTCATTGGCGTGCACGACGTCTCCAACATCTACCGTGTCCCCCTCTTGTTGTACCAACAAAACATTGCCAACCTCATCGTCAAGCGTCTCCATCTCACCCCCAAGGTCGACATTCATATCCACGGCCAAGAGAATGGTCAACAACAACAACAACAACAAGATAGCGGCGCCGACGTTGACAAGGTAACTGACGCCTTTGCCGTGCCATACTGGCTCCAATCCTGGAAGGAGATGGCCGACCGTATGGACCGTGTCGGTAACGAGCAGGGATACGGGCCCATACGTATCGCCATGGTCGGCAAGTACACCGGTCTCACCGACAGCTATTTGTCCGTCATCAAGGCACTCGAGCATGCTTCCATGCACCTCGACCGTAAGATGGTCATCGACTGGGTTGAAGCCACCGATCTCGAGCCCATCCCCACCGGCACCGCCGCCACCAGCTCGGTCGAGCCATCTGGTCTCGCCTCTGCCACTCGTTCAGTCGAGTCGTACGACCGCGCCTGGACAATCCTCAACCAATGCCACGGTGTCCTTGTGCCAGGTGGTTTCGGCGACCGTGGTATTGAAGGTATGATCCTCGCTGCCAACTATGCCCGTGTCAACAACAAGCCATACCTCGGTATCTGTCTCGGTATGCAAGTTGCCGTCATGGAGTTTGCCCGTAACGTCATGGGATGGGCCAACGCCACCTCTGAAGAGTTTACCAATGTCGGAGGCGGCAAGAACGTCGTCGTCTTTATGCCAGAGGTTTCCAAGACCCATATGGGTGCCACCATGCGTCTCGGCTTGCGTCCAACCATCATCAACGACCCAAATAGCAAGATTGCCAAGTTGTACGGCGTCACCAAGGTCGGTGAGGCCGTTGAGGAGCGTCATTGTCATCGTTAGGAAGTCAACCCAGACGTCGTCGAAGAGATTGACGCCAAGGGTTTGCACTTTGTCGGCAAGGACGACCAAAATGTCAGAATGGAAATTGTCGAACTCAAGGATCACGTATACTTTGTCGGTTGCCAATTCCATCCAGAGTTCAAGTCTAGACCTATCAAACCATTTCCACCATTTGTTGGTTTAATTCCAAGCTTCATGGGATTTTATGGCTTCTAAAAAACCTCTAAAAACAAATAAATAATAATACTTTTTTTTCCCCTCCTTCCCCCCTCTAATAAAATATAATATAATATAATAATAATATATGTAACTCAAAACAAATCAAAATCATACCCAAGTACTTATTATTTCTATTATAATAATTTATTTATCCTTTTTTTTTTTGGCGTGAGTTAATTATTCTTGGATCATCCCAATTATTTTGCTTGTCATATCTTGTCAGAGATGGAGAAAGATGTAGTCCTTTTAAACTGAACCTACAACAATAATTATAAATACTTTTTGGCCCCTAACACAATCCATTTCTTTCTTTCTTTCTTTCTTTTTGAAATCTCAATATATATTAGGTTTATCGTTTGGTAGATGAAATAACCAAAGTAAATAATGAAATTTACCCTCAATGTGGTATCAAGTTTCTAATTCCTCCAATTATAAATAGTAATTTAACAAAATTTAAAAATATTCAATTATTTGTTGAATATCAATAATATTTAAATAAAAAGTATATATACATTCATGTGATCAAATTTCTGTTTAATTATTATTCTTTCTTTTTTTAAATTTGTTGTTGTTGACCAAAGAAAAGTGATAGGTCAACTTGAACATAGGTACCACAACAAGCACAAATTCTAGTGTTTCCAGTACCTTCTTCAAATGCTACATACATGGTAGAGTTGGCAGCATGGAAAGCAGCACTAATGACATTCATACCAGTGTTTGCATTGGAACAATCGAAAAAGTCACCTTCGTTGCCCTTTGCACCGAGGGTGGATGTGATGTTGATGGCTGCCAATTCGTCAATGGCAATCGATGCAGATTGGTAGTACTCAAAGGCATTGTAGAGGAGCATGTAACGAATCATAGTATCGTCACCTGGTCCTGGTAATTGGTATTGATATTTTCTAATGAGTGGATCGTATCCATGGTTGGTACGATAGACAGCTTGTGGAATGGGGTATCCCATTTGGGTCTTGTCACCAGTATTGGGGTCTACATAGATATAGGCAGATTCGAGTGTATCATTGTCTGGGAAAAAGGCAGTGTATCCCTTCATAGTCTCGAGTGCGTAGGCTGGATGTTCGACAGTATCAACTTCAAAGGCAGACGATAGCATGTGGTTCATACCCATCGTGTTGTTGGTTGCCTTCCAAATATTGAGAGCATCTTCTATATTGTTGGCATACTGCATGACATAACGAAGACGATGTGCCCACGACATACCATCAAATGTCACCAAATCCGAGTCATTGTCACTTTCTGCAACGAAAATACCTTTGGAAGAGATACCAGTGATGGCACCAAACAAACCGGCAAATCCAACTGCCACATGACTATTACCTCCAGTGGTTGGATGGAAGAATGTGAGTAACTTGTGCTTGGCAATACCAGTGTCAATGATCCAATCCAAATTACGACCATTATACATCTCTCCTTGAACCGTACGATCTCCCCAAACTGAGAAATGACTACATTGCATTGAATCGGGTGATAGCTTTCCATGTGGTACTCCCTTTTTTTCAATATACTCTAAAAATGCTTCAGACTTTAATTCACTATAGAAAGCTTGAATAAGTATTTAATTGAACTACTACTACTATCTTTTTCTACATTTGTCTTACTTGATTAAAAGATATTCAATATTTTGACCAGCATCGCCTGGGAATGAGGAGAGTACTATACATCTAGTGATGGCTTTACCCATTTGAGTGAATCCGGAATGTACTGCACCATCATTGAAACCATTGATTTCATCAGAGAATTCTTGTGGGAATTGTTTAGAGAGATAATCATCCCATTGCCAATCAAGGAATACTTCAAGTGCATCATTCTCTAAAAAGTTTGGAACCAATGTCTTGAATAATGATAAATAATTTTCATATGCTTCATTCTAAAATAGATTAGATAGATAGATTAGTTATTTGTCTCTATCGTATACGGTATATCAAGTTGATGATCATACAGCCAAAAAAACACCAAGCGAGAAACCCATTTCATAATGTGAACCAGTAAGATTTGCGACCATGATTGGATCAGCGTATCCAGTTGATATCATTGTGTATAATTGACTTCCATTACTATAAAAAATGATTTGAGAGAGAGAGAGAGTCAGAGAGTCAGAGTCAGGTGTCGTTGTGTATTTTCAAGACAACATACTATTGTTTAACTAAAGATAATTGTGGATTATAATCAATTTTGAATGATGGTGTTGCAGCATTGCTAATAGACAATGATGACATTACTGCCAACACTGTCAAGAGGATGGTATAATAAAATAACATTTTCTTGCTACACTAATAATAATACTACTACTACTGTTACTATCTGTTATCTCTTGAGGAGAAAGGTGATGATGACTGCTTCTGCTGCTCTCATTTCTATCGGAAGAGGACTATTAGGAAATAATGAGGTCGAAAAGAAGGTTTGAAGCCCAAAATTTATAAATTTTAATTAATAATATCTTCTCAGAGATACTTTGTCCTTGAAAGTTCGGCTCTCTTGTTGTGAAATCATCTAGATTCAAAGGAATCTTGACAATAAAGTATCCTTTTATAGGGTAGATACTTTAAGATAATAATGTAAAGGGTAATAATCTATTCAACCAACATTTGATGTTACACACCTACTCTCTTTTAAATAAAAGTATTTATAATAATATCATTATAAATAAAGTATTTGAGTGCTCTAAAGGGTGAGTAAAACAAATTAATATCTTAGGATAAATAAGATAGATAGATAGATGATTCGAATCGACTCGGGAGTACTGACATTGACGACCAAAGAGGTGATGATCCTAAAAAAGGAGGAAAACTTCAACAAGAAAAAAAATATTAAATTAAACTTTTTATGAGACAGAGGGTAAGCTCAAGTGTGTTGTGCTTAAATTACACACATTTATTATTTAATATTTTGAGTTGTTAGAATAACATCAACATCATAATCGAGAAACACGTATAGTACTATACAACATAATAATATAATATATATATAAAAGATAAGGAAAGAGACAATATAAATAATAGAGATAGATAGATAGAGAATGAGAAAGTTTTTATCAACCTTTTCAGGCATACTTGTATGTTTCATGATCATCATAATCATCATCATCACAATATAACAATATTGAATGAATGTGATGATGTGAGATGATGTGATGATACCTTTCTATTATATTCAAATACTAATACTAATACTATGTATTTATAGTTTGGAGTAGCTTGGTTCCTTTGGATTGATGGACATGTTTATGAAAATACTAGAAATGCAGCAACACCTGGTTTTGGACCATCTATTCAATGGGTCTATTATCTGCCAGGTATATTTTCGACAGTTGGTTTGGTGATGGCAAATATAATCAAGTTGGATGGACTCAACTCATCGTCGTTCCTCGGCGATGACTCTTATGTAACAAAGATTCGTATCTGGCTATTTGTCAGCTTTGCTATCAACTTTGGTTGTATTGCAGGCAGTGTTTGGATTATGGCTGCAACCTTTATGCCACCACATGTAAATAGCAATGCCGAATGGCCTGGTATTGCTCTCACTTTACAAAATGTTTTGATTTTCCTTAGGTATGAAAAGAAAGAAAGAAAGAAAGAAAGAAAGAAAGAAAGAAAAGAAAGAAAAGAAAGAAACATCAATCAATCAATCCCTCAATTATTATATTTATATTTATATTCATATTATGTACAAATCACTTGAAACTAAAACTAACCTATTATTATTATAACCATTATAGTTCATTAACTTTAATGTATTCTAAATCAAGAAATGAAGATGAGAATCCATTCTAATTATAATAATAGCTCCCTTAATATATAATAATAATAATCTTTTTTTTAACAATAACAACAATATAATATTTGGATGGATGGAAAGAAATAGAATAGATTGATCAATCAGATAGATGAATTTAGATACGTTATTAACCCTCCCAACCTCAACCTCAACAACAACAACTTTATATATAAAACTAAACAACCTAACCTAACTTATCCTCCCCTTTAACTACTTTTTTTGTACAAATAAATCAAATCAATGGAATTCAATAACAAGTACTTGTACTACTACTACTACTACTACTGGCGCCAACTGAGAGATTAATGAGAGGGATGTGTGTGTGTGATTTGCGTGAACCATTACCAAGATTGGTATGGGCGTATGTAAAAGGATTATTTCATTACTCAATTGAAAAAGGAAACAAAGGAACAACAATTGTATTATGAAATTTTTAAACTGTATGTAAAATATTTATATCCAATTTTCCAACATTTAATCGGCCCAATATGCAAGGCAAAATACAAACAAAACCTAATGTACAACATTTTGGCAATAACAGTTGCTAAAGAAGGATTCAATTAGTGTGTGATAATCAACACGACAAGGTCAAAGCTGCAGTAGACTATTATCAACTGATATTACCTATGATACTTGACTGGATATTGTCCGATAAATATTTTATTACATGATTTAAATACTATTTAACTAAGAAGAAAAAAAAGAATAGTACAAGTTGTCAAAATTTATAATTATAATTATTTAATAAATAAAAAGGAAACAGAATGGTTAATGTTCTTGGTAATTATTATTATTTATTTATTAATAACATTTATTTAATTCTACAATTTTGGATTGGATGTATTCATTTGGATGGCTGGGAATGTTTGTGAGTCTGGTCTACTAGGCATTTGTAATATGAGAAATATTCATTGACTTTTCATCAATAACATATTCACCTCTTTCATTTTGGACACCCATTGTAACTGAAAAGAAAAAGAAAAAGAATAAGTTAATATATATATATTTATATTATTTATATTATTTATATTTTATATTTTTTATATTTTACCTTTAACAAAAACTTCTTCAAGGGTACTATTGGCAACACCCCAATCTGTAATTCCAAGTCTTTCACGGTTATCTTCAAATTGTCTAAAGAGAGAGGCAAGGTCAATTGAATTACTTGGCACTTCATAATTGTAGGTTCCGGCAAGTGAATTGAGGAGTGTGGCACTTGGCAATAATTCACGAACAAACTTTTGAGTGTCTTCTTCACGACCACCTTGGATAGTCAACGATACCTTGTAACCCTTACCAAAACGGGAGATCAATTCAGAACTAGATCCAATGCACTTGAGCTCACCACCAACAAAAATACCTAAACGGTCACACAGTTCTTGAGCCTCTTCCAAGGCATGAGTGGTTAATAGCATAGCACAATTACGTTTGTATCCATTTACAACATCCCACAATTTCTTTCTTGAGGATGGGTCCAATCCTAAAACAAACAAAATTAAATAAAAAACAAAATGGTTAAGGGTTTTGGAAATAAAATGATCCATTTCTTTTTCTTTCTTTTTTATCATACCAGTACTAGGTTCATCAAGTAAAACAATCTTTGGATTACCCATCATAGATATGGCAACAGATAGACGTCTACGCATACCACCAGAATATTCAACACTCTTTTTCTCGGTTTCTTCGTGCAAGTTGACTTGTTTGAGTCCATTGTAGACCGCGTCTGTCAATTCTTTACCCTTCATATTCTTGATACGACCATAAAACAGTAGATGTTCTTCGCCTGTCAAATCATCCCAAAGTACATTGTCTTGTGGACACACACCCATAATCATATGGATCGATTCAATGTCATCACGAATATCCATGCCAAATACACGTGCTGTTCCAGTGGTTGGTGGGAACAATCCACTTACACAAGAGATGGTAGTTGACTTGCCGGCGCCATTGGGTCCCAAAAAGCCAAAACAGATTCCTTGGTCGACTCCAAGTGTCAATGATTTGACAGCCACCTTTTCAGGGGCACCTCCTTGTGCAGGGTAAACCTTTCCAAGATCGCATACCTCAAGTGCCAAGAGTTGGTCGTGATGTATGACACGTTGACGTTCAATAGCAACATCCTCACTTTCACTTTGAAGGTGTGGTTTGATTGTGATGGGTGTCACTCTCTTGGCACCTTTTTTGAACCAAAATGATTTTTGTAAAAAGAATAGAGGGTGACGTTTGACACCATAGTCTGACGGTAACACCTCTTCCAGATACAATGCCAAAATGAGGAATACAACAGCTTCAACAATCATAAATCCATAGATATCACCAAATTGGTATCCTGGATTATTCATCTTGGCAATTGACACACCCGGTCCATCAAATGAAACATATTTCTTTAATATAAATAATGCTCTATAAAGTACAAATGGTGGGAATATTGATATTACAAATATTGAGCTTGATGGTGTTGAGTCGCCTAAATTAAAAATAGAAATAGAAAAATTAGATTAAATCATAATGATTATTAATATTATTGTTATTTTTTTGATAGTTACTTGAAAAGATATTATCAATGACACGAGAGGCAAGAATACCAGTACCAAATACCCAAATGTAACCAACTACGGTACCAGTTTCAGTTTTTGTAAAAAAGGTTGATAGGAAAAAGGCAAAGCTGACCAATGTATGACCCCAAAAGAATATGAGTAAAAAGATGACAAGGGGACTGTTGACTGTAAAGTATCGGAATCTAAACAATGCACCCAATGCCCACACCAACATCATGGCAATAAAATAGATCGAGTAGGCAAATATATAGGTGACCAACCAATACGTCTTCATCTCCAACCCCATCATTTTCATAATCTCTCTCAACTTGTTTTCCTTTTCATAAAGAATTAATCTTAATACTACTGGCATCATTAATTGAAATATGAAAATATATAACATTGCTAAAAAATAAAAAGAAATAGAAAGATTAATATTTAATATTATTAATATTTAATTAATATTATTAATTTAATTTTTGATTTAGATTTACTACTTACGACCTAATAAACTAACAAGATCAAAATCTAAAGTAGCTTGACGAGTTGGGAAATCTTTAATACCATCAAAGATGATTTCAGTTAGACTGGCACCAGTGATGGCACGGAATGATCGTGATGCAAGTGTGTAGAGTGTACCTAGTTCCTTGCCAAATGAAATAGATCGATTGTATAATAGCGAGACTGCTAGGCTGTCATTGTCAACTTGAGCGAATCGATAGCCACCATTGACAATGATGGTCTTCCAATTATCAAATGTTTCGTTTGTAAATTTATCGTATGATTCCATTCGTTCCATTGTAATGGGTGCAGCAATACTAGGAGTGTCTGAGCAATAGGTTGCATATCTTCCAAGGAATGATTGACCAAAAATAAGTGGGACGATGGTATCACCGTTACTCTTGTTGGTGCCAGCGTATGTTTCGAGTTGGAGCATCATTGGCTCCACTGTCAAATTTTGGTTGAGTTGATCGATATAGATTAGCGATCTGGCATAGACTGCCGGTGCAAATGCCCTACACTCTTCGACAATTGTCTGATTGGTTTCAAATAATGGTGGCATCATTGCTCTTGGATGTAATATCGATGGAATCTTGGCTCCATCTTGATCCTTTACAAAATTGGTTACAATTTGTTGAAGAATAAATAATAATAATATCTAAACAAAAAAAGAAAGTTAATAAATATTAAATATTAATAATATATTTGTTTGAATTGATTTACATACAAGGATTAAAGGTAAAATAATCTGACAAAGATTAGTTTTGTATTGTCTCCATTGATAGGTAGCCGATTTTCTAAAGAGTGCATTAAACTGGTTGTGAAAGTTTCTTTTTGTCTTCATGTCATCGATACTCTTGACCATTTCATCGGCTTGAGCATAACTTAGATTGGCTGTTGTAGTTCCACTTCTAGTTGTTCTCGTCGTCGTTCCATTATTATTATTATTGTCATTATTATTATTGTCAGGAGGAGATGAAGATCCTACCACTGGAGGTGAAGAAGTTTCATATAGTGATTCCGACATGATCCTATGATTGTATTTCCAAGATGTAAAAATTAATTAATAATATATAATATTATTAGGGTAAAAAAATAAATAATATTAGTACTAATACTATAACTAGTTATAGTATAGTTGGGTGGGTATAATAATAATTGTATATGTATGAATGAGGAGTAAAAGAGTAAATAAGCAAGACTCTACTGGCGTAGTATTTATTACATTATGATAATAAATGTGGGTTGTTGGAGTAGGATGGAGGATGATGAGGATGTCGATATATATCGACTATATAGCAACCATAAAAAAAAATACTTTAAAAAAAGTAGATTTGATTTGTTTTGATCATAGCATGGCATCAACACAAATACAATTCACCCAACACATCCACCATTTACCCACCACATAATCCATTATTGAATAAATACATTCTATCACTATATCCAACCCTATCCACTATAATATCTACTCGATCATTCATCATGATTATTTAACCCTAACCCCCACCCAAAGATTAATTTCTACAAACCTATCTATTGTACTCCGCCAACTGAACTGCTGCTTGCTTGTTACTACCTCTTTTTTAAAAAATATCTATTTATCTTTTACTAACTACTACAACGACTGACTACAACTATTATTACTTACTATCTACACCGATTTCTTGTTACAAAACAAAAAGTGGTTGTTGATTGTTTGTCGCATGCGATACATTTGATGTGAGAGGAGGATCGAACAGAAAGAGAGAGAGTGAATTATTTTTAGACAGTGTTTATTTTTAAAGTGGGATGTCATCATTGATCACGACACGCACCCCAAAAAAGGGGCTGTCCTACCAATCAATCTATTGGATGATGGACCACCACTTCTCTGTCCCCTGGTAAGTTTTAATATTGATGATCACAACATACACAACATTTTATCTATTTTATTAATATCGTCATCACTATATTATTACTACTCCTTGATTGCATCATCACACAATACTATCATCCGATCTGAATAATAATAATAATAATAATAAACAGTTTGTCTTTGTTTGTTCACCATCACACTTTATGTATTTGTAATTAATTAATTGTTAATTGTGTTAATTGAGGGGTAGACAGATAGATAGATAGAGATGACCATCGGAATAGTCATATCGATGACCGTTGGGAACATTTCAACTTCCGCTTGAAGAGAAAATTTAATTTAAATTTTTTATTGCTTCTCCCTCTTTGTGGTGAAGCGATGATACACCCTAAATGAAATTAATATCACGATAGAGATATAGATAGAAAGATAGATAGATAGATAGAATGTCAGAGACTAATAATACTACCACCACAACTGGAAAGAAACCAATCAGAGTATACGTAGATGGGTGTTTTGATGTATGTATGAGTGGGGAATGATGTTTGAGTTACTTACTGATATACTTTTTTGATTATTTTTATTATATGTATAATTAGTTGATGCATTTCGGTCATGCAAATGCTCTTAGACAAGTAAGTAAAAGAGAAGAATAGAAAGTAAAAGATGAAAGAAGGAAGGATTTATTATCACATGATATTGATATAATCTTTCTCACTTTCCCTCTATATATATAAATTTGTAGGCAAGAGAATTGGGAGATATTTTAGTAGTTGGAGTTCATACAGATGCAGAGATTGCAAAGAATAAGGGACCACCAGTCATGAATGAACAAGAGAGATACAAGGCTGTACGTGCTTGCAAGTGGGCCGATGAAGTTGCAGAGGGTGCACCATACACTGCTACCGTCGAATTGCTCGACCAATTAAACTGTGACTTTTGTGTACACGGTGAAGATATCTCTGTCGGTGCCGATGGCAAGGACGTCTACGAGACTATTAAAAAGTCGGGCAAGTTCCGTTTCATTAAACGTACCGAAGGTATTTCCACGACCGAACTTGTCGGACGTATGTTGTTGTTGACCAAGGACCATTTGGCTGCATCGACAGGTCAAGCCACCAGTCCATTGAGTCAAGTCAATCCAAAGGACTTGCATCGTCAATCACCATACACTAGTTTGTCACACTTTTTACCAACCACCCGTAAGATTGTTCAATTCTCTGAGGGCAAGGCCCCCAAAGACACTGACCGTATCGTATACATGGACGGTGGTTTCGATCTCTTCCACGTTGGTCACACCGAAGCACTCCGTCAAGCCAAGGAATTGGGTGACTTTTTAATTGTCGGTGTTCACGATGACAAAGTTGTCAACGAACAAAAGGGTTCTAATTTCCCAATCATGAATCTTCATGAACGTGTCTTATCTGTTTTATCTTGTAGAGTAAGTAAATATAAATAATAATATTAATAATATTAATATTAATAATACTTTATTAATTATGTTTATTTTTTTTATAGTATGTAGATGAAGTTATTATTGGAGCACCATTCAATGTTACAAAGGAGATGATTGAAAGTTTACGTATTAATACTGTTGTTCATGGTGACGATCCAGTTGTTTCGGTTGATGCTGATCCATACAAGCTTCCAAAGGGATTGGGTATCTACAAGGAAATCAAGCATACCGAAGGTTTGACTGCCACTGAAATCGTTCGTCGTATCATTGAGAATCGTATGCAATTCGAAGCCAGAAACAAAAAGAAACAACAAAATGAAGTTACCTTTATTCAACAAAATCAATAAACGTAATCAATAAAAATTATAATTATATATAGTTGTATGTCTAACGCGATGTGAATGAATCGATAGTTTGATCTATCTATCCAAAAAAATAATTATTAAGATGTTTTATTATTATTATTATTATTATTTTAATGTTGTTTTATGTTTACAAATTAACAGATAAAGTACGACCTATTGAATTGATACTTGGTAAAGGTAGTGGAGTGGTATGAAGACATTTGTGATGTTTCATGTCCTTTAGGTTGAATGAACATTTACATGATGGACATTTGACTACATTTCTTTTACACTTGTCACGGAGATGTTTGTGTAAAGAGGTATGGCTAAACTTGGCACCAACACTTTCTTTGACATGGACGAGTTGGTCAGTGTAGCTATGTTTGAATCCACGCAACATCTGGTTGCAAAATGTACATATTTCCCACATTTCACTGTCATGTGAAAAGATGTGACTGGAATAGGCAGTACGGGTAAAGTAACCATCGCATTGGTAGCAGTGCAAGTATGCACACTCACTCTCTAGATGGTTGGGCAATGACTCTCGTGGAATGAGTTTGGCCTGACACCCATTATGGAATGAATTAGGACATGCAACCATTCTCAACAAACATGCATGTAAATGATCATGTGCATCATTTATATTAACTTGTAAATGACAATCTTTACATTTAAATGATATGGTATCTTGTCCCCTTGGAGTTGAGCTATTACCACTACTATTACTATTATCATTATTATTGTTGTTGTCAATTTTACTAAATTGACCAGGAAGTTCTGTACTTGTCATTGGATGTAATGTAGATTGTTTAATGACTGATGCAGATGATGTTAATCTTGATTTATATGTTGTTGTTGTACCATTATTATTACTATCTTGATTTTCATTTCCATTATTATTATTATCTTCATTATTATTATTTTCATTTCCATTTGTAGCACTTTTTGAAGTATAATTTGGATCATTATTTTGATAAGTTTTACTAAATCCAAATGAACCTTGTTGTTTATCCAAAGCATCGATGTATTCTTTTGGGATGTAGAATGATTCAAATACACGTCTAATTTCCTGACGATTACGTAGTTGGAATGACATGATGTAATCTATTTCCTTTTTCTTGTCCATCGAGATTGGGTCTTGACGTGTTGGGATACGATACACTAAACATAATTGTCGTATACATTTATAGGCACCCTTTACAAAACAGAGTTCAAACAAATAAGGTGCAGATTTGGGACACTTGATTCTTTCGTTGAAAAAGTAAACTAGGAAATGACCAAACAATACATCATTGTCGTATCCAATCAACGAATGATAAATCCCATTAAAATAATGGTCCATTGCTTCTTTATCTTGTCCAAACAACTTTTCAATAAATGGTTTCAATTCCATCTGTCTTGTCAATGGTTCCCGAATAATAAAATCAAAAATAAATGATACCTTGCAATCAAATAATGAAGAATTGTATGGTAAAAATGATTCTATTAAATCATATCTACCCAATGTTAATAAATCTCCAAATATCTAAAATAAAACAAATAAAATTAAATTAATTCATAAATCAAATTACATTTATATATATTTTACTTACAAGAGTTGATTCAGTATCTGATAATGAAATATTAAATAATTTCATTAAATTTAATAAATTATTACACTATTTAATAAATAAATTAAAATGTTAATATAAATTTATATTTATAATTTTGTTTGTTTCTTTTTTTTTTTAATCTCTTACAATATTTAAATCTTGTTTTGAATTTAAGAATAAATTAAAAATTTCTTTTGATTGACGATTATTAAAATAAGATTTGTACTTTGGTTTTGATTGAATGTATTGATAAAATTCATCGGTGATGAGGAGAGTGGATAATCCATCTTGGTGATGATCAATGAATCGGTCAATGATGACACTGGATATAGGGAATAGGTCACGTTTCTTTAATAGGTACAATAGTTTGGACATTTGAGATGCCTTTTTGTTGTATTCTCCGAGGATCGATGGAGACTGGTGGATAGCCTGCTGCTGTACATTCTTGCTAGAACAAGTCGACTCGTCCTGCAAGAGTTGCTCTAAAAGGGCATCGTGAAGTGAAATGTTTTTTAAAATGGAAATGTCCAATAAATCCATTTGGTGTCCTGTCAATTGATAGATATCCGAACCAGACTCTATTAGCAGCGATACCATCTCTAATACAATTTCTTGACTTGTTGTATTATTACATAATGCCAAATGAAGTGGTGTATATCCAATTAAATCTTTCATATTAATTATAGAAATAATTTCTTCCCTATCCTCTTCTTCTTGTTTTTGTTTTTTTAAAATATCTAATATTATTTTTAAACTTTCCAAATGACCACCACTAGCAGCTAAATGGAGGGGAGTTGATTGATTTGGATCGGTATCGTTGATATTGGCACCAGCTTTGATTAAAAGACGGACAATCTCGGGTTGACCAACTGCAAAGTGAATGATGGGAGTATCTTTCCAACGTTTGAGTGATACGTCTGCACCGGCCATAATCAATGGTTGGATCATGTGAATGTGGTTGTTGAGTACGGCCAACAATAGTGGAGACTGCAATGACTTGTTCAACTTGTTAATGTATCCAAATTCGACAGATACATTGAAACAATTCAAACTGCCGTATGCAGCAGCCATGTGAATCGGTGTGTTTCCATCGCTGTCATTGATACCACTGTTGGTGACAGACAGAGCATTAAAAAACAATGCCAACAATTTATGATTGTCATGTCGTATACATGTAAACAATAAATCACATGTTATCGTTCGATCCAAAGATTGTATATCCTTGTCAAATAAATAAGAATTTAACATTCTTGCCACTTTTAATGGATCCCCTTTTTCTATATTTAATTTAATATTTTTAAAATCTTCTATATTTACTTTTTTTGACTACAGAAAATTAAAATAAAAATAAATTAATAAATGATTTGATTTGATTTGATTTCTATTTACATACTAAATGTTTTTCTAAAATTTCTATACATTTTGAATGACCTTTTTCTTTTGCAATATCTAATGGAGTACGTTCGAGTGAAGTTTGCATGTCTGGGATAGCACCATGTTTTAGTAATAGTAGGATGATTTGTTCATGACCACCTTGAGCAGCCCAGTGAAGAGGAGTATAGGAATTATATTCTTCTTTCCAAGATTGAGCCAAATGAACCAATCGCTTTTCAATCATTTTATATTGAGCATGACGAACCTTTAACATACTTTCATAGTCTTTTAGAGTACTACTATTTAATTCTTGTTGTTGTTTTTGTTGTTGTTGTTGTGGTGAAAGTGGTCTAATGCCATCCAATTGCTCCTTGGTTTGTTTGTAAGTGGTTGACAATCTACTTGTCTGTCGATTACATTCTTCGGTCATATGTACCACCTCTCCACCATAATCCCATACACCAGTCCTCCATGATATCAATGATGATCCTCTCTTTGTTTGTATCATTTCATTTAATACTGTTTCATTTCCAGTTTGTATACATAAAAATAATGTAATTTGTGCAAACTTAAAAATAAAAAATAAAAAAGTTAGTAAATGAAATAAATATTATTTCTTTCTTTTTTAATTTTCATATTCATTTTACCATTGTATCTAATAATAAATAAGATGATTCTAAATTAAAATTAAATAAACTTGATGTCATAATTCCATCTCTAAATAATTTTAAAATCATTATTAATTAAATAATAATAATAATAATAATAATTAGGTTGTTAAAATTAAAATAAATAAATATTAGTTATTATTTATTTGTTTGTTCTATTCTATTATTATTTTTTGTTTGTTTTGTTTTTTTTAATTTTATATATATATTACATACGATCTATGCCAATTGATTGAATAAAATTTATTTTTACCCATCAATAATACATTGGTATTTGAAGAGGTGATATCAGCTCCATTTTCCAACAAGACACGGATACATGATAGACGATTCTGCAAATTCGATGTTATATCTTCAAGTCTAAGAAACTTTTTTTTAAAGTTGTCATATAACACGCTGTCCTCGGGGCAACCATACTTGTTCATTAACACACATTCTAGAATCAGTGGGTTATTGTTTGAAATGGCTGCTTCTGCTGCTCTCATATATGTCTTGCTGTCATGTAATATCGATAAAGACAATACATCGAGTGCTCTCTTTGTATCATGTTGTTCTATATATCTTATTAAATCTAAAAAGAGAGAGACAAAAAAAAGGGTCAGTCAAACAATGTACATATTGAACAACATGGTAGAAAGAAAAAGAAAAGGAAAGGGTTCCAACCCATCACTCACTCTCCCCCGTCGTCTTATCTCTCTCTCTCTCTATACACCACACACATATCCCACAACACACACACAATACAATTGTATTTAAAGAAAAAAAGATAATCTTGGGGGTTTGTCATATTTGTTTTAGATTTTATAAACAAAATCTGACATGATTATCCAATCTAATCTATTTTTGTATATGTGTTTGTGTGTGTGGTTGATGGGATGGGGCGATAGATAGATAGATAGTACATAAACTGTCTATTCATCCTTCATTCTCGTTCAACTACTATTATTATTATCATTATTTATAATGTATTTGGACACTTACCAGAACTTAATTCAAGTATCATACGCTTTTTATATTCTCTTTTCCAACCTTTTTGAGGTACAAAGGTTTGTTTTGGTTTTTGTTGTTGTTTTTCTTTTTGTTGTCCATGTCCATGTCCATGTTCCTGTTCTGTTTGTGATTGTGATTGTGATGCCGATTGAACAGGAGGAATTGTGGGGACGTTGAATCTAGAGAGAAAGAGTGGTTTCCATAATCTCTCATCTGATGATATGACCAGATAATAATGACAAGTTTTTGAAAAGGATAAGAGATCGTATACGTTTAATTGTCCAAGTATACCTAGTAAGGTTTCAGTGGGTAACAACTCCATTGGTGATGATATAAAATTATTTTGTCTATACAAATCATATGTTGTCTGTTGTTCTAGTTGTTCTATTTGTTGTTGTTCAATCTTTTTTAGAATATCAATATCTTCTTGTTGGATCTGACTATTGATACTAATATTTGGACTATAATATAAATGATGCTGATTTTGATTCTGATTATTGATCAAATTAAAGAAATAATCTTCTTCTTCTTGTTCTCTGTTTGCTTCGTCTTGTTCTTCTTCTTCGTCGTCGTAAGAATAGTGGTGGTCTTGAACTACTATTGTTTCTTCCTCAAGAGGACCATTAAATACTATATCATTGGTTGTTGAACTTTGTGATCGTGATGGAGAATAGTAGCTCATTTAACTTTAGCTACCAAGTGTGTGTGTTGTTGTTGTTGTTGATGATAATAATAATAATATATATACAATATAGGGTGAAATTGGGGTTTGGTTAAAGGTTCTATTTACAAAAAGGTAAAGGTTGTGTTGTTGTGATTATTATTATTATTATTGTTATTTAAATTAATCCTATTTATCTCAAATTTGTGTGTGTATGTATGATATTATCTTATCTGTGTATTATCTATCTTATCTTCTATTGATTTGAGTAGTGTGGTTGGAAAGGAAAGGAAAGCTCATGAGGATGTTGATAGAGAAAGAGGATCGAAAGAGGAACTAGGAAAATGTGTCTAGAAGTTGTTGGGGTATAACAATCTAGCTGTTTGGGGGCATTCCACCACGTGATCCTTGAAACCACGCTCTCTCTGAGAGGATATTGATTTTTTGTGTTTTTGGCTAAACCCAAATACGTATGAGGGGTGGTCGAGATAACCTTGATGATGTTGTCGAACCTTTTCGGCTCTTTCTAGTTTAGATACCATAGTTTATTTTACCATCTTTCTATCCTATTATTTTTGTTTTCTCTAGAGTATTCTCCCCATCTATCAAGATCCTTGTTGGGTCTTTCATCTAAGAGTCCTCTTTCCACATTTGGTTAGATTTTTATATAAAAAAAAAACCGTCACATTTTATTTAACCTCTTTGTCCCTATTTGGGTAGAAAATGTTTGTTTTTTAGTTTTAGAAAAACTCAAATTAGTATTTTAGTTTTAGAAACAAAGTACTTTAATATTTTTGATTTGATTTTTAAAGAATTTTAATTTACAATTTGATTTTATTTTTTGTATAATAAAAACTATCTTTTTTTACTTTTGGTTGTTGTTTTTAAACAAAAAGGTTTTTAGATTTTTTGTTGTTGTTGTTGAGATAGTTTTTTTGATCTAAAAGATTTGTTTGTTTGTTGTTTTTTTTCTAATCTTTTCTTTACTTTTTACTTATTTTGGGATATTACCACCAACCAAACCATTGGCAGTATTGAAGAGATTGATTGGTGAAGAACCATCGGTAATCATGAAACTCTTGAGACCGAGACCAGAGAGGAGCTTGGCTTGCATTTCTGGGCCAGCTTGGGCGATGGATTTGATAGTGTCGGCACCGATGGATCCAACAATGTCTCTAAACTTCTTGGCATCGATTTCAGTGAGATCCTTGGCACGTTGGATTTCGAGTTCATCCAACTTCTTCTTGTATTGGAGTTCGGCCTCACGCTTTTGCTTGATCAAGAGGAGTTCAGATTCGGAACGGATCTTGGTGGCTTGAGCCTTGAGCTTGGCTTGGTTAACGTTAGCCTCGGCAGTGATGGCTTGGGCTTCAGCTTGGGCTTGAGCTTCTGCGGTTGCTTGACCGGTGGATTCGACGGCAGCAGATTGGGCTTGCAACTCGAGCAACTCCTTTTTGGCAAGTTCGGCAGCAGCTTCATCATTGATCTTTTGACGTTCGAGACGACCACGGGCACCTTGTTCGAGCTTTTCGGCTTCGTGACGGGCAGCAGCTTCTTGAGACTTGGTGGTGATTTCGATGGCCAATTGGACAGACTTTTGGAGAGAGTCACGGGTACGTTGGTCGACTGGTTCGACAGATTGAATATCAATGTTGGTGACGACGAGACCGTTGGAATTGAAAACAAAGTTTTCCTTTGGCTTGCCAGTTTCATCAAAACCAAAGACAGAGTGACGGATAATTTCAGCAGAACGCTTGTGGAAGTCGTCAAATGGAACGGCAGCGACGGCACCACGGACACGCGAGGCGATGGCCTTGCAAGAGTCACCAACAAAATCTGGGACTTGGAAGATCTTTTGGGCATCCTCCTTTTTGGTCTTGTCAATGACAAATTGCCAGTTGTAGGACAACTTCAACGAGAGCTTGGCGTGATCAGAGGTTTCGACAATGACAACGTCGGTCATGAAATCTGGACCGAGGTAGAGAGCAATAGACTTGATGACGTGTGGACGCTTTGGCTTTTCACCAGAGAGCGAGAGGACGGTAAAGTGTTCGTCTGGACCGAGCATGACCAACTCTGGACCGAAAACAACACGAGCCTTCTTTTCCTTGTAATCGTAGATTTGGACGGCAGAGTTGTGTGGGGCACGGTAAGTAACAACACGGGTCTTGTCACGGCTGCCAAAGTCGGGGTCGTTGGTTTCCTTGGCAAAGACTTCTTCGACGGTCTTGGGCAACTCCTTTTCCCAGAGTTCTTCGTTTGGACGAAGCATATAGGTACGGGCAGAGAGCGAGGCAACCTTACCAGTCTTGATATCACGGACATAGATACCTTCGTTGTCGTCCAATGGGATCGAGGTACGCTTCTCGGCAACTTCGACTTGGACGGGTGGGATGAAATCGGTTGGACCATAGATCATCCAACGGTCACCGGCCAAATGGGTTTCGGCGCCATCAGTAAAGGTTTCCTTGGCACGGAGGAGGAGGGCTTCTTGGTCGTTGAGAATGTAGACTGGGTTGATACGGTTGCCTTCGAGCGACTCTCCTGGACGGAGGAAAAAGGAGACTTCACCCTTGCGCAACTCCTTTTGACCGAGTTGTGGCTTGCCGTTGGCACCGACTGGGTCGAGGACGACACAGTATTGACGCTTGGAGAGGGTGGTGATGGCAATCTCAGAGACGACGGTTTCATAGACATCGGCAATATGGGTTTCACGGTCGGACGAGGTGACGAGCCATTCTTCACCGGCCTTTCTTTGGACTGGGGTCTTGCCAGACTCGTCGGTGAACGACTTGATGGCCTTGAGGTGGAGAGCCTTCTTGTCGGTCAAAATGTATGCGTTGACAGTCTCGACAATCTTTTCGTCGACGCCTGGCAAGTAGGAACCGCTTTGACGGACCAACCACTCTTCACCGGCCTTTCTGGCAGTGCCGAGTCTGTCGATACAGGCCTTGTTGGCACGGAGCTTGAGGGCTTGGTTTGGACCGATAATGTTGGCCTTGATCTCTTCCTCGACACGGACTTCAATGCGTGGCAAGTAGGTGCCTGGACCTTCGTATAACCATTCGTCACCGGCAACGTGGGTGACCTTGCCTTCGGTAAAGTCACGGAGTGCTCTGAGACGAAGAGCACGGAGTGGTGGAACGACTTGGAGGGCAGTGACCTTGCCAACCAACTTTTCACCTGGGTATAATGGGAATGGGTCTTGAGCAACACGGATCTCTTCATCACCGTGTCTCAACTTGACTTGGTTAAACTCATCCAAAGCCAATGATCCGTCGGCCTTGCGAACTACTGGGTTACCAATGGTGCAGTAGTTACGGAGTGGAATCATGATCATGGGATCTGGACCGGCAACTACCTTTTCGTGGTCTTGACGTGTAAAGGTGTTTGGACCAATCTCTACTCTGGTTACATTGGTATTATTATCCAAGACATGAATGTATTGGTATGGTTTGATACGTATCACTAAAATATATAATAGAGAGAAGAGAAATAAAAGAATGAATAAGTTAGAATAGAGAACTTAAGAAAAATCGTAAAGACTGTAAGACATCAAGTCTAACAACAAATATTGCGTTCAGTTTTGTGGTCGATCATTTGATAGATCGTTCACTACTTTTGCTCTATTTGTTGTTTCTATTGATGTTGAGTCTTGTTTGATAACAAACCTGAGTTGGTGGCATCCATTTTTTAGAGCTTAGATGTGTATAAAGAGTAGTATTAAAAAAGTATAGTGAAAAGTGTTAAGAGAGATTGAGAATAAAAATATATATATAAATAAACAAAGTAAATATATATAGAGAAACCAAGTTAAATAATATAATCAAGTAAGATGGTGTGATGATGTAAAAGAAAAAAGCTGATATTAAAAGATGCTGGCCAATGGCTCTCTTTAATTATTTTCGAAAAAATTTTAATAAATTTCCTGTAAAAATATCCTAACGTTGACCTCACACAACGTGACGCACACATCGATCAGCTGAATTTTTCACAATTCACGGAAGCTTAGATTCATCTTCAGCTGATCGTTGCATTCATCTTTGTATCTGCTGTCATATTAACAATACTATGGAGTGAATTGTGGTATTTGGTGTACTTTTAATTTTAATTAATTGATCCTATGAAATGATGCGTTGCTGATCATCAGCTTGATCGTGTGGCGATATGATCGACCATAGAAACACGCTCATCAGCTTGGCCGTGTTTCTATGGTCGATACTAATTAATATATACTCGCGATAATCATAATTAGATTATTTAACATCATTATTAATATTAAATACAGAGGAAACTCGAAAGATCATATAGAACTTGAAGAGCGATGGTTTTATTTAAAGATCTGGTTTGGTAGTATGGGTTAAAAATGTTTAATACTACTGTAGTCTCTGTCTGGTATGATGAATTCGAATACAGATAGGCATTTGATAGATATTTTCACTTCATATACATATGGGGTTTTGATATATGTATATGGTCCTACTTCGGCCATAATTAATATTGGAATCTGGTTGAATGTAAAACTATCCTCGATCTGTTCGTCATCTTTATCATATCCTTTGTATTGATAATGGCTTTGGTAGTGCGACTTTGGTCGATCTAACAATGCTAAAAATAGCTCCACAGTGCTGGGTCATATGGAATGGCTTTTACCATTGTCAATTTGAAGAGGTACTTTCCCTCAAGCGCCTTGAGAGATTTTTCCAGGTCATAAAGCAAAAGCCTGGCAGACATATCTTGTTGTTGTTGAGGCCGGACTTGAGGGGTCACCTTCTTAATCTATCCTAATCTATCATATCTACACTTGATATATTGATTGATGATAATCATGTGATTAATTCACACAAAGAACAGTCGATGGTTGATTTGATCGATTGATGATCATGTGATTAAAGTCAACAAACAACATACATGAATATATTGGTGGGGCTTGATTCTGATTACGGTCGATGGTTGTGACATTTTTAGATGTGTATAAAGAGTAGAATTAAAAAAAGTATATTCGTGAATGAAAAGGCAATAAATATAAACAATGGGTCTGACCGAACATAACCAATTGATTAAAAAGGGGTGACGATTATATCTAATAGCTGCCATTATTAAACTGTAGACATGTTGACTATGAAATTGATGTTAAATAATCTGATTATGATTATTATACAATGTTATGTAAAAATATAGCTGATCTCTCTCACAAACAAAAATTATACAAAAGAGTCCCTTTGAAACTTCTTAAGAGCTAATCAAACAAAAGGAATAGCAATTCATCACTGACCATAGCAAGTCTGCACGACCAAGCCGATGAGCAACGCATCGACCAATTAATTTAAAAAGATAACCAAACAACACTGCAATTAACTCCATAGCAAGTCGCCTCATACTGCATTTTAATATGACAGCAGATATAAAGATGAATGCAACGATCAGCTGAAGATGAATCTAAGCTTCCGTGAATTGTGAAAAATTCAGCTGATCGATGTGTGCGTCACGTTGTGTGAGGTCAACGTTAGGATATTTTTACAGGAAATTTATTAAAATTTTTTCGAAAATAATTAAAGAGAGCCATTGGCCAGCATCTTTTAATATCAGCTTTTTTCTTTTACATCATCACACCATCTTACTTGATTATATTATTTAACTTGGTTTCTCTATATATATTTACTTTGTTTATTTATATATATATTTTTATTCTCAATCTCTCTTAACACTTTTCATTCACTAATATACTTTTTTTAATTCTACTCTTTATACACATCTAAAAATGTCACAACCATCGACCGTAATCAGAATCAAGCCCCACCAATATATTCATGTATGTTGTTTGTTGACTTTAATCACATGATCATCAATCGATCAAATCAACCATCGACTGTTCTTTGTGTGAATTAATCACGATAATCATGTGTCAATCAATATATACTCAGTAATCTAACCATTTCATTATTTTATTTACTCTATTTATATTTTTGTAGGTATTAGATAATAATACAAATGTTGCAAGAGTCGAGATTGGTCCACAAACCTTTACTCGTCTCGATCACGAAAAGGTAGTTTCAGCATCACCATTGTCAATGATTATGATCCCACCAAGAAACTATTGTATTATTGAAAACCCAGTTATTAGAGGAGCTGATGGAAAGCTCATTCTCGATCAATTCGAACAACCAAAGCTCAGACACGGTGACACTGAGATTCGTTTTGCTCAAGATCCATTTGCATTATACCCAGGTGAAGTCCTCTTGGCCCCACCAGTCCCACTCCAAGTTGTACACGCCAACAGTGCCCTCCGTCTCAAGTGTCTTCGTGACTTTGTCGAGGTCACTGCCGACAAGAAGGAGCTCCACCACGTCGCCGGTGACGAGTGGCTCTTTGAAGGCCCAGGCACCTACTACCCCAAGGTCGAAGTCCAAGTTGTCGAAGTCGCCAAATCCACCATCATCAAGGAGAACCAAGCCCTCCGTCTCAGAGCCCGTCTCCAAACCACCGATCGTAAGGGTGTTGTCCGTCAACCAGGAGAAGAATGGTTGGTCCGTGACAGCGGTGCCTACTTGCCAGGTGTCTATGAAGAGATTGTTGGCTTTGTTGCCGCTCTTGTCTTGACCGACCGTATTGCCTACCAATTGCTTGCTCTCCGTTCCTTCAAGGATCAATTTGGCAAGTCCCGTCGTGCCGGTGAAGAGTGGATCATCACTCAAAAGGACAGCGACACTTACATCCCATCGGTCGATGAAAAGGTAGTTCGTGACTTGAAGGCCATCACCCTCACCAACCGTCAATACTGTATCGTCGCCGACCCAATCGACCCAACCTCTGGCAAGAACCAACTCGGCCACAAGCAACTCCGCAAGGGTGACCGCACATTCTTCCTCTTGCCAGGCGAAACCTTGGTAGGTGGTGTCCAAAACGTCAACGTCCTCGCCGAAGACGAAGCCCTCTTGCTCTCGGCCAAGGAAATGTTTGTCGAAAAGACAGAAAAGGAGACTGTTACCCGTAAGCCAGGAGACAGCTGGATGATCTATGGTCCAACCGACTATATCCCACCCATTGAAATCGAAGTCGTCGAGAAGCGTAAGCGTATCCCATTGGACGTCAACGAAGGTATCTATGTCCGTGACACCAAGACTGGCAAGGTCCGTTCCGTCATTGGCGCCTCGTACATGTTGTCTGCCAACGAAGAGAGATGGCCAAAGCCCCTCACCCCAATCGTCGACGAGCTCCTCTCCAAGTCGGCCACCCGTGACGCCAACGAAGAGTCCAACGATGTTGAACGTGATCCAACTGAAGTCGTCACTTACCGTGTCCCACACAATGCCGCCGTCCAAATCTATGACTACCGTAAAAAGGAGGCTCGTGTCATTTTCGGTCCAGAGTTGGTCATGCTCGCTCCAGATGAAGAGTTTACCGTCCTCTCCCTCTCTGGTAAGATTCCAAAGCGTCCAAACCATATTCGTTCCCTCGCCCTCTTCCTCGGTCCAGATTTCATGACTGATCTCATCACTGTCGAAACTGCCGATCATGCTCGTCTCTCCTTGAAGCTCTCCTACAACTGGCATTTCAAGATCGATCCAAAGAATACTAGCAAGTTGTTTGCCTCATCCGATTTCACTGGTGATTTGTGCAAGGCTACTGGTTCTTTGGTTCGTGCTGCCGTCGCTGCCTCCACTTTTGACAACTTCCACAAGCACTCTTCGGAAATCATCCACGAAGCTGTCTTTGGCAAGACTGAAGATGGTAGCCCATGCGACCAATTGGTTTTCGAAACCAACGGTCTCGTCATTACCAACATTGATGTTCAATCTGTAGAACCAGTTGATCAACGTACCTTGGACTCTCTCCAAAAGTCTGTCCAATTGGCCATTGAAATTACCACAAAGTCACAAGAACAATCTGCCCGTCAAGATGCCGAACGTCTTGAACAAATTGCTCGTGGTGAATTGGAACGTCAAAAGATTGTTGATGAAGCCCATGCCGAACGTGCTCGTTCCAACCTCGTCAAGCTCCAAGCTCAATCTGCCTCTGTCGAATCCACCGGTCAAGCTATCGCTGAAGCCCGTGCTCGTGCTGAAGCCTCACTCATTGCCATCGACGCTGAAGTCAAGCAAGCCAAGCTCGAATGTGAAGCCTCTGAAATTGAAGCCGCCGCCGAACTCGAACAAACCATTGCCCTCCACGAATCTGAAATCGACCACATCCAATCACTCAATGAACTCGAGGTCAACAAGGCCAAGGAACTCGCTGGCATTGAAGTCTCCAAGTTTTCCAACCAAGTCGAAGCCCTCGGTACCGAAACCATCAAATCCATTGCCCAAGCTGGCCCAGAAATGCAAGCCAAGCTCCTCGGCGGTCTCGGTCTCAAGAGTTTCATGATTACCGACGGTAAATCTCCAATCAATCTCCTCAATACCGCTAATGGTTTAATCGGTAATACTTCATCTGGTTCATTTGGTGATTTCTAAAAATTGAAAAAAGAAACAAAAAAAAATCATAGATCAAAAAATTATCTTTCCCTATCATCACACAAAACAAAAATGTAACACTTTTTGTTTCAATCAAAAAAAAGTTAAAAAAGATAGTTTTATTATAAAACAAAATAAATCAAAATTGTAAATTAAATTTAAACAAAACAGAATAATAATATAGAACAATATAATTGATTATTTACACTTTTTTTTTTTATATTTATTTATTTATTAATTGCGTAATGAGAAAAATGTTGGAGGTGATGAAATTAGATTTTGTATATTATTATTATTATTGCGTTTAATGTTTAATGGATTGGGTAATAAATCATCAGAACATTCTTGGATATCATCATCTTCTTCTACTTCTTCTTCTTCTTCTTCATTGATTGGATTTATAAGATTGGATATTGATAATTTGGAAGATGATATAGAAGAAGATTGATTAATACGATGTTCAGAAAATGGTATTGGTTGTGGATGACTATTATTATTATTATTATTATGATTGTTGTGATGATTATTATGATATGGGGAATAACGATTAGGACTTGAATTCCCAGATCCTGTAGAAAGATTTAAAATTCTTGGTGGCGTAGTGGAAGAGGGAGTAGTGGAAGCACTACCATTATTTGATGATGGAGGACTACCATTTAATTGGAATGGTTTATCTTCTCGGAGTGGATGTGGAAATGTTGGTGGGAAATCAAATTCATCAATGGATGTAGGTTGACTAATCCGATGATTCATCATTGATGGAACTTTCTGATCTCTAAAACTAAAAAATGATGGTGTTATATTTCCATTTGGTAAATCATTTACCCCAGTATTTTGATTTCTTTGAGGACCTTGATTTCTTAATTGTTGATGAATATATTTTAATTTATGATCAAATATTTGATTATTATTAATATTAGTGTTATTGTCAAAACTAAATGATCTACTTCTTGGTCTTGCACTTGGTGATGCCATTGATAATTTGTTAATTTCAAATAGTGATTTTGAAGGTGGTACTCCTGATAAAGGTCCATTATTATTAGTATTATTGGTTGAGTTTGATTGACCATTGACAGAGGAACGAGTAGGTGAAAACATTAAAGATGAAAAGGATGAAGTCAAGAGTGGAGTAGAGGTATTTGAATTTGCTGAACCATAAATGGGAGGTGAAAGTATAAAATGATTATTTTGATTATTATTATTATTGGAATGAAATTCAGGTGATAATAAAGGTGAAAGAATTGGAGATGATGGATTTGATATTAAAATATTGTTGGCTGAAAGATCATCTTCCCATGGATCATTATAATCTTTTAATTTCCAATATCCATAACAATCATGTCTATCTGCTCCACTAACAAATAATCTTCTACAATGTGAAAGTGCATCTTGTAATTGTTTTCTCCATCCATTTGTTTCTTTAAAAAAAAATTAAATTAATAAATAGAAAAAAGATTTGATTTTTTTTTGTATGTTTTTTTGTTTATATTTACTTTTCTTTTTTGAACAAATAATATCCCAATGAGTAGCAACATAACCATAGACATCTTTTTTTAGGTTAAAAAATTCCTTTTCTGGATATAATTGTTTTAAACAATAAAATACAACTCGTAGGATAGAGACCCAAGATACTGATCTAGATACTAGACATGGTGGTAATTCTTTGGTACAAATAAGACAATAATTTGGAAATGGACATGGTTCAATGGTTGGTTGAACAATTGGTGATGTTGCCATTGATGATGGCATTGATGATGATGATGAAGAGGATGATGAAGAAGAATTATATGATGGAGGAGAATTTGATCGATTATCATAATCATCCAAATAATGAATTGTGGATGTTTGATTCATAATTTCTCTCTCTTTTTTTGGAAAAAAATTAATATTATTTTTTAAAAAAAAACAATGACAAAAAATATTAATATTAAAATATTATAATTTAAAATATATGATTTGAATAGTGTAGAAATGCAGTGCAGTGATACATTGACCAAACGACAGGGTATATATTGCAACTAATTAATGAAAAGATAAACAAAAAAAAAAAACAAAAAAAGTAGGTTGTTGGAGTTTTAATGGCAATTCAAGAATACAGAAGGGTACATAAAGGGGGGGTTAAAAAGACCAAAGAGTTGGATAATGATGATGATGATGAGGAGGAAAATAGGAAGAGGATGATGATTAATCAGGCAACAGTGTTTAGGGAATTTAAAGTTTGACGTACGTAGGTGGTTAGGAAAATAAATAAATATATAAATGTGTGGGGGGTTTTTTAAAAAAAAAAATAACCTATATTAGTTAAATGATCAACGGATTGGTTGGTGAGGAATTATCTTATCTATTTACCTATCTATTGGAATCTTAAAAAAAATTTGGGAAAAAAAAAAAAAAAAAAAGTAAAAGAAAAAAGAAGAACTTGTCTTTTTTACTCCTCTTTTTTGGATAAATATATATATATGGTTGTACTGATTGTATGTATGTGTGGGGGTGTGTTTATGTCAATCAACAAATAAATATTAAATTTAAATCAACCAATTACAATTGACAATGGATGGATATTTTTTAAAAAACAAAAGTAAAACTGTTTTGGTATTTTTTAAAAAATGAGTAGTTGGGTTGGTAATTGTAATCAGTCAAGTAAGACTGACGCTGGCGAGGTGTTGAATAAATGACTCTGTGATACAGTTGGTGGTGGTGGTGGATATTAATATTTTTTGATTTGTTATTCTCTCTTTGTTGTACAACTTTAAAATAAAAAGGATCAATATTGACTCTTTGATTTTATATATATAGAGAGAGAGAGAGAGAGAGAGTTGGTTGGGATTAACAGTAGGAATAGGAAGAGAGGAGGAGAAACAACAAAATAGTAGAAGCGACAACGGCGGATTGATCTATGACGTAAATCATTAAAATAAGTTATTATGTTGTTATTGTTGGTGTTTCAAAAAATTATATAATTTTGTTGCCAATTATTCATATTGGCATGTGCCCTCTACTGGCCAGTAGTAGCACGGCTGGCATGTCAGAGAGAGTGAGTGTCTGTGAGTGTGTTACAACACAAAGCTCCACACTTGTTCTCTCTCCCCTTTTTTGTTGTCACAAACATTCGTACCCCCCTTTTTATTTTAAAACTTTAAACTAACTTGAAGCAACCACATACGATGTATATAGTGGATTGGTGTTGTTGTTGTTGTTGTTGTATCTGTTGCGCCCACCTCTAAAGATAACCACCTACCCCACCACCACTACCACTCCCATTCCAATCCATCCATTGATCTTTTTTTCTCAAAAACAAACAAAGACACACACCCCTACAAAAAGAGAAATGCATTTGGTGTGTGAGTGTGTTTGTCGATTCAACCTTTAAAGTGTGATCTGATGTTTGTTGACTGGTTGTCATTTTCATTTTTACCAGTTTAGGATGGATTATCGTTCGATTTATTGTTGACTATTTGGCAGGAGCAGCTGTTGCGGCGGAGGAAGCTGTTGATTTCACCCCGATTACATTACCAATTAGACCTATTATTAGAAGACAGATGTAGAGAGAGAGAGAAAAAGAGTGGGAAAGGGTTTTAAAATAAATTAATTAGTTCGGCGCCTGTCATATTTTCTTTTCTTCCATGGTTTTGTTGTTGTTGTTATTTCCTCTACGAATGAGATCACTTCGACGACAAATGGGGTTCATTATGAATATTGTCACCAACTACCTCTAACCTACAAAAATGGTGGTAGTGGTGGTCGATCTACTCCTCTTCTTAATAATAATATTTCCACACGTTTTCTCGACGATATATATCGTTCGCTACTTTTGAATCGCAACCATCTCTCTAGAGAAACCACACAACCTCTCCTCCTTGTCGTGCCCCACCCACCAATTCTCCATACTATACGACACTAAAGTGGAGTGGTTGCTGGGCTTGTTCCCAACCAAAACTCTCATCTTTTCTTCTCCACCACTTCTACTACGAGAGCTGCAAAGTGTCAAAGAGAGAGAGAGAGAGTAGGAACCCCATTTTAGGTTAATAATGGATGGGTGTTTTTGTTGTCATCACACGACAGATTGGTTGTGATTGTTTCGTGGCGGCACGAATGATTGTACATTTTTGAATGCGATGCGATGGTTTTGATGGTAAATGTTGTGTACTAATTAATTATCGCGATTATCATCATTTGATTGGTCAGATTGACTGAAATGAAGGAGTGAAAGAATGAGAGAGTGAGTGAGAGAGAGATGATACATACTTCCAATATAAACAACTCCATCCCTTTCAACAACATTTGTGATAACTTTTAGTTTGGATTGACTACCTTGTAATGACCCTAGAATATCTCCAGACTAGTACAACAATCAAAAATAAAATGTTAGTTGACTAACCTCTACGATCATTCATCATTCATTTTGTGTAATTTACCTTGGGATCAGCAATTACAACCATTGGAACACCATGGGGTTTTGGGAATAAAAAGGGAAGTCTAATTCCCAATCTTTTAATCATTGGATAAGGAGAAAGGAAATCCATAATCTTTGATCTCATTCCAAAAATGGCAATATATAATTTACCATCATCACCCATTCTAATTCCATCTGGATACCCTGGTAAATTATCAATAAAAACTTGTGATTTTCCAGCTACAAAATAAATTAATTAATTTAATAAATAAAATATATAAGTTTTTTGTTTTTTCTTATTTACCATTAACACCTTTAATCCAATATCTTAAAACTCTTGAAGTTGCAGATTCACAAACAAAAACACTATTTTCTTCTTGATCCAATGTTACTCCATTTGAATAGGCAATCTTTTCAATCAACACCTTTGTTATTTTTGTCTTTGGGTTGTATGATAGGAATTTTCCAGCAGGTTGACCACTAAAACAAGTAAAAATAGATGGAATATATGTATTCCAATCACCAGCTTTATCTAAAATTGGTGCCAATGTTGTACTATCACTAAAATAAATCATTCCATCTGTTGCACATGCTACATCCTATAAAACATTGATACAATAAATAAATATATATACATAAATAATATTCTCTACCCCCTTTTTTTTTGATTCCTTTCATACATTTACAAAAGTTAATTTTTGAGTACCATTAAATTGACCAGTTAGAATTTCCAATATATTTGTATTTTTGTTTAGTCTTAGTAAACCCTTGACAGAGTCTGCAATCAATAGATTTTCATCTTGATCAAAGAATATACCAAGTGGTCTACCAACCACGACTACAGAGTGCGATGGTGATGCAGTACCCGTAGTACCAACATGAACATCTTTATGTTTGATATATCTAATCTCACCAGTTTTCAATGAAAAGTATATATCTCCTTGTTTATTTATTGCAATTGATTCAGGTCCTTCATATGATCCTAAAAATAAAAAAAAGAAAGATATTAATATTAAAAAAGAAAGAGTGAGAGAGAGAGATTCTCTTTTGTATATAACATACCTAAATGTATATAATCAATCTTGTCTAATTCATTATTGGGAGGATAAGCATCACCATATATAGGTTGAGGATGTGTAGCTATAAAATCCAAGTCGATAGCTTGTTTGAGACCAAACATGCCAAGTGGAGGTAAAAGTGAAAGTGTTCCCAAACAAACAGCTAATCCCAACATGAAATAGTTTACTAATCTCTTCATTTCTTTCTTCTCGAACAAATAATTCTTTACTTGTAATAATAATAAGAATGATTGAAAAGAGTTAACCTTTTTTTTTGATTATGATGATGATGAAGTTCACACTTTTTTTTTAAAATTAAAAAAAATACCTAGGTATTTTTGGAAGCTTGCAAAGGTTATTTAGTTGTTTTTACAAAAATATAAAAAGAATAAAAGAAATGAATACTTTTTGGTTAAAGTATAAAGTATTATGGTTTGTCCAAAATACACACGCAACTTGTTCACAATTAAAGATCTATTATTTTTTATTTGTGTTTCGTAGTAGTGAGTGAGTGAGAGTTTAAAGTTTGGTTTCGTAATTATTATTTGTTATTATTATGTGTATTTTGTTTGTTGGTTGGGGATTAATTAATTTGTACATATATGTTTTATATGATTACTATTTGTGAATTCACTCGTTAAACTCCAAAAAGTATATCGATTCATTTATAAATAATAATAATTATTATTATTATTTGTTTGTTGTTGTTGTTTTAAAAATTAAAGAGAGGAAGGAAAAGGATCAATGTAATAAATATTTTGATTTTGTTATTGTTGTTGTATATGTTTGTTTTGATGAATCTATTGGAAACCAGATGGAGCTCCACCAAAACCACCTCCACCAAAACCACCTCTATCACCAAATCCTCTACCACGACCTCCTCTATCACCACCACCGAATCCACCTCTGTCACCACCGAATCCACCTCTTTCACCAAATCCACGTCCTCTACCTATATAATATGTTGAAATGAGTTGTTTGTTTGTTTGTTAGTAAGTATCATTGTCTAATGTGTCTTGTTGTGTCTGTTGTTGTTGTTGTTTTGATATTACCTCCACCTCTACCTCTTTCACCTGGAGGACCACCACCTCTAGTTCCTCTACCCATAGTTCTACCAATACCCAAACTCTTTCCACGTAGTACAGTCTTTCCATCGATACGCTTAAACATGGGAGCGTTCTTGAGAATGTCGGGCAAGATGATGAATCTAATCTTGCTGCCACGAATGTAGATTTGTTCGAGTTGTGATTGCTTGCCATCTCTAGCAGTCATTGTAACAATCTTTAACTTGCAATTCATATTGTCTTCACTTTGCATCAATGTGCCTCTGTACATTTCACCATTCTTTAACTCGATCGTCACTATATGTGAATCTGCTTCGTGTAAGATCTTGACTGGTACTCCAATACTCATTCTTACTTTTATCTATCTAAATATATAAATATATATATATATATAATATATCGTCGTTGTCTAATATGATTCGATCAAGCTAATTGTATGTGAGATTGAGAATCGAAAGCAACTGATCTTCAGGTTCAGCTGAATAATACAAAAAAAAAAACAAATAAAATTTTCACTGTCGAAATTGTCAAAGTACTTCATTACTTACACAAGTCTACAACAATATTATTGTAGTATTATTATTATTATTATTATTCATTTCATTGTATCTGCAGATAAGAATATTATTATCAACATACATTACATTACATGCATATAAGATCACAAATCAATCAACCAAACATTCAATCAATTTGCACAACTAATTGCGTCACGTGACAGACACTTTATAAGTCGAAGATCATTAAAAAGTGTAAATCAAGAATAGAGAAAGAGACTTCATTTAAAAGACTTATCCACTAAAGGTTAAACCCAAGTTATAACACACAACGAGAAGTGATAGAGAGAAGATATGGCCGATGCTCTCTCTACTACAACTATTTTTAGTGTTTGGTGTGAAAAGTTGGTTTGGTTTCCCACTCACAATCTTTTATTACAAGATTGACGTCTCTTGTTTTCATTGATAGAGCAGTTGCCAAAGATACACACACTCTTTGTTTGCCATAGGGTATCTTCTTGAGCAAACAATGCAATTTGTGTAGGGGTGTGGTGGTTTTCAAGGACAATGTTGTGGATGGGGGGTGACGAGACCAATAGGGTGATGCCTGTTTGATGATGGTGCTGATAAATAAAGGTTCTGATGTAGCATCACCATCTGCCATCATCCATTATCCACAAACTCATAAACCACCCAAGCAATCAGAAGTAGAAAGTGGATGAAAAGTTGTTTATTTAATTAGTTGTACATCATTCCATTCGTTCATCATCATTTAAATATACTACACAAAAAGGAGGATTCCAATATAATATAAAAAAAGAAAGAAAAGGGACCCTTTTCCAACATAAATATATCTAATATCAATATAAATATTTATTCATTGTACATAATAATAATAATAATTTTTGTAAATTAAACACATACACACATCTTCTCCTCATAAATCACAAAAGAATGATATTTCATTCACTTTCAATTCACCACAAAGTCCAAACCATTATTTTATTAATCTTTTTATACTCTGTCGATTTATATCTATGTGAGTGTCCAAATGGATACACCCAAACCAGCCAAGGTTGTATATTGGGTGGAAATGAAAGTGCTGTTCTCTCTATTTATCGAGTATGTATATACAAACATGTTTTCAATCAATCAATCATTTTATTAATGTCTTGTTTAGTGTACACATACAACAGATTCACAATTAAATTATATAAAGATTGCAAATACATCAACAGATAATATTTGTTTAAATTCAGAGTATGTATTTAAATATCTCAATCTCAATCTCCACCATTCCATAAAAGAAAAAAAAACAAAACAATTATATTAATAACTATTTTTATCTTTCTCTCTCTTTTGGTTTATTTTTGGAATTTATTATAATTTCCTTTTCCTTTTTTCTTTTTTTTTTTTCTTTTTTATAGTTATACATTATCAAGTTATTGGGTATTAAATAATTTTGGAAGAAAATTGAAATATATGGGATGTAAGAATACAAATGATGATACTTATTATGGTTTATTACAAACCTATCAAAGTAACCATGATGTGTGTAACGGTGCGGGTGAAGAGATTGTAAAGTCGCAAGACTATGATTTTACGAGTGCTCCTCTATGGCAATACCGGTATTTGGTGGTCGAGACATGTGCCAATTCCAATGGAATGTCTTATTTTACACCTTCAACAACCCCATCAATGCCTAGTAGCAATTGTGCTCAGCAAATGTCAACTTTTGTGTATGATGTGGGACTACAGTATCCTTGTACATCGGTCTGCAAGAATGGAGGACAGTGTAGTGTACAAACTGGTGTGTGTGGATGTACAGCCCAATGGAAGGGTCCTGATTGCACTGAAGATGTTGATGAATGTCAGACCGTCAAACCGTGCAAAGGTATTTCTAGTTGTCTCAATACACCTGGTGGATACACATGTCTGTGTCCCAATGGATGGACACTCTCTTCCAACAACAACAGTTGTGTTGATATCAATGAATGTACTGAATCGTCGCCATGTCACGGATCATCACAGTGTGTCAATACGGATGGGTCATATACTTGTTCATGTCCAAAAGGGTTCAGATATACCAATGGTGATTGCGCTGATATCAACGAGTGTACAGATACTACTACACCGGCTCAATGTGACACTTTATCCACCAAATGTATCAATACTAATGGAGACTACCAATGTGATTGCAAGCCAGGATTCATACGTGGTACTAGTGCGTCGCCATACCAATGTCTCATGATACCTAGTGTCACTGCATTCTACCAAGTATCAAAGACACAATACAACATTCATTTTAGTAGTAATACATCGGCATCAACCATTTCAATCAAGGTTGGATCGGTTGCCTGTGACAATCCAACCAACATTAATGCTACCACTCTAAGATGTACTGCTAAAAGTGGACAAGAAGTGATTGGATTGGTTTCATTCAAGATTCCAGAGATTAATGACTCCTATATAGTGTCTGTGTTTGACTATTCAGGATCACCATTTATAGTATCAGTGTCTACGTTTGATAACTATCTCACACCACTTACCATTGTAGGAAGACATTTTCCACAACCTCTCATTGTTAGAATTGGAACAGAGACCTGTGATGTTGGATCATCAAATGAAACTATCATAGTTTGTACACCAAGTCGTGGAACAGGTAATAGATATCTTACTATCCGTAATGAATCTATTGAAAATACAGACAATTATCAAATCACATTTCCAACTCCACGTATCGACAAAAACACAACCTATGACACCAAATCAAAGAATGCAAAGGTTCATGGATCAAACTTTGGTATTGACCCAACTGTCATCCAAGTAAAGATGGGATCCTATCAATGTCAAAATGTTAGTATTCTAGATGCTTTGGGATCGATTGTCGAGTGTCAAGTAATTGCTCAACTCGAACCAATCACATACAATCTACAGGTATTTGTAGATGGTATATCATCGAGTAACTCATTTTTTGTAGATGGATCGGACAATATTTTACAAGGAGTTGAATGTCCAGTTAATTGTAGTGGTCATGGAACATGTAGTCCTCAATTTGGTTGTCAATGTAATGATGGTTTTACTGGTTATTCATGTGATCAAGTTTTAATAGATTCAATGCCAATGGTAGTAGAAAATAATAATAATAATAATAATAATAATAATAATAATAATAATAATAATAATAATAAGACAATATCATCAATTCAATTGGGTGATATTGATAATTCATATATTATTTCAATTTATTCGGTTGAAGAGTTTTTAGATACATTGGTACCTGCAACTGGAAACAATAGTCATACAGTCAAACATTATAATTTAACAAATGTAGAATGGAATCTTGTTAAACAAGAATCTTTACATTCAACCTATTGGAAATTTTCAATTACCCTCGATAATAATGCAACCATTGATGCAACATTTGAATACATTCGTGTAGAAAATGGATCAGATTTTACATTTGCCAATCATACCTTTCATCTCAACCAACATACTCTTAAAGTATCAATCAATGTTAGTCAATGGCAGTTTGCAAGTCCATCAAACTCGTTAAAAGTTCTGATCAAATCAGAGACAATGGGTAAAAATGATTGTGGACAATTAAACAAAAGAGTTGATAATTCATCAAGCGGTTATCTTAATCTTGAAATTCAAAATACCAATACTGGAATCGATGGTAGATTCTTGAAAATAGCAGAAGCTGATGGTACTCCAATTGTTGGAAAGGTACAAGAAGAAATGATGGATCAACCAGATTCTGATCAAGATTCAACTGTTGTCATTGGTATTATAGTACCAGCATTCCAATACTATGCATACCTAGATCCACACTATTCAGTTTATCTCCGTGTCGATGCAGATGCCGGTAAATTTTCATGTTCCGGAAAACAAACAGATTGGAGATTGATGGTTGGTTTTGTACTTGGTACTCTTGCAGCAGTTGTCTTGATTGTATCGGTTGCACCTGCCATTCAAAAGTGGAGACAAAGAAAAGAATTTGACAAACAAGAAAAAGAAGATGAAATTGCTCTTGCCAATGCAGCTGCTCAAGCCGCCGCCTTTGAACAAATGATGGAACAACAAGTTGTTGATTTTGAATACACAAGAGAAAGAAGAGCTACTCTCTAGACCGAGAGAAAGGAAAGGATAAATAAACAAATGATTAAATATTCTTTGAAATTGCTTCCATTTTAATAATCTATGATAATTATTAAAAGAAGATACGGGGGATCTATTCTTTTTATTTCTTTCCACTCTGGCTAATTGGTTGGAAATAACTGGTTATTGAAGTTTGTCTTGTTTTTTTCATTGGAGATGGTGGTGGAGGTTTTGTATCACCACCATTCATATTTTGATCAATATTAATAGTCGGAGTTGTTGTATCTGTAAAAGCTTGAGTTAAATTAATTTTGTCTTCAACCTTTTCTTCTTCTTCTTCCATCTTTTGTTCTACTTTTTCCTCTTTAACTTTTTGTTCAACCTTTTCTTCTTCCATTGGAGTTTCATCTTGTTCTGGTCTTGGAATTGTTGGATCATCAGATTTAACAATTGGTTGAATAAATTGATCTAAACTTTCTTTTTTAGTTTCTGCCGTTGGGTCATTTTGAATAAAGAAACTTGACAAGAAACTATTTGTTGAAGTATTATCAATAATTAAAGCTGCCAATTTACTTTGAATTGAAACTAATCCATCTTTCATCTAGAAATAAAAATAAATAAATAAAGATTAATATTTAATACTTTTTCTTTCTTTCTTTTTTTTTTTTTCTTTTTTTTACTCTAGTTCTATTAAAATCAATAGCATCTTTTGATTCTTTAATTTTTCCAGACCATCTAACAATTAATTGCTCAAATGGATTCATTTTATCCTTTCTCTTTAGTTCATTCAACTCTTTTCGACTGTTGGAACAAATATCAACCAAAACAATTAAATTTAACATCTTTAACACATCGATAGTATCATCTTTAATTTGTTGAACAAATGGTCTAAGTATAACCACCAATTCTTCAACCATTGATGATTTTTTTGAAATAATTTCTTTTATATTATTCTAAAATTAAAAAAAGAAAAGAGTATAAACAATTTGTATTCATTTTTTTTGATTTCTGTTCTATTCTTTTTACTTGCATTATTTAAAATTTTTAAAATTGAATATAAAGCAAATTTTCTTTGAAGATCAATTTTAATTGGATGTTTAATTTTACCGTGACAAGGTAAAACGTAGGAAACAATAGTTGATAGACTGTAAATATATTTTTCGTCAAGTGAACTCCAAATATCATCAAATAGAGTGATGGTTGTATCATCGGCCGATTGTTCAACTGTCAAGGTGTTGTAGAATGATACGATTAGAGTATTGAGAAGGGTTGGGAGTAAAAGTAGGATTTGGAGTATAGTAGTTCCCAATGCAAGATTGGTAGCTGATTCCTTTTGTTCTTGTTCTTGTTTTTGTTTCAAATCAACATCTTCGATAAAATCTTGCAACATATCTTGTTGATTACTTCTACGGAAATTTGGATCCAAACATAATAAACAAATAAATAAAATTAAATGTTTTAATTCTTCTGATTTAAATTGACTAAAGAGAGAAAAAAGAAAATGTATTAGAAATGTATAATGTTTTTTTTTTTTGTTTTTCCTTCCATACTGTGATTGTTCTTTTAATAAAGTTAAAATATAATAAAGATTTGTGAATGGGAATGATCGTTTTGGTTGTTTATCCATATTATTTAACTCTTCTGTAGCGGCGGTAGTAGAAGCACTACTATTACTTGTTGATTCATTTGAAGGTTTGGTAGCATTAAAAGTTTGATCAGTATTGATTTTATAATGACCTTGTAAAACATCCACTAAACTTTGGAATGGTAAAAGTATGGTTTTTGAATTTTTGATTGATTTTGATAGAATCAAATATGATTTATAAACTGTTAATTCATCTTTTTCAAAACAAACTAAAATAAATAGAAAAAAAAATTAATTAGGTTAAATCATCCATCCATCTAGATTTAAATTGTTTTTTGTTTCATACTATAAGAAAATAATAAATCTAATAAAAATTTTGGAATTGTATCAAAAGTTCCAACTAAATAATCCAAACCATTTAAAATAAAATATTTAAATGGTGTTCTTTCTCCAGTATTTTTAAATACTTGAATTAAATCAGATTCAGCTTTGGAAGCTGGTATATAATTGGAATCCAATACCTTTGATAGAGATAATACCTTTGGTAATTCCAATTCTTTTTCCTTTATACACATTTGATTTGGATTTTCTGTCATCATTAAATCTGGTCTTGCTTTTAATAACTAAATAAAAAAAAATAGAAAATTTAATAAACCAAGTAAGATAATATTTTCTTTTGTCTTTTTCTTTCATTTACTTTTGATAATTTTTGATAATCTTCTTTATCAATTAAATCAGATTCAGATATCTTCTTTTTAGTTTCATTTTGTTGATTGATCATTTCATCATAAGAGATGACTTCTTGCTCTGGTTTTCTTTCTTTTTTTTGCATTAGCAAGTCATCGAGTGAGATTGCATTGGATGTCTTTGCGCGTGACTTTGCAGTTGCTGGTTGTACCGATTGCATTTGCTTTTGTTGTCCTTTTTGTGCCATTTGTACACGTTCTTCGTTGGACACTGTCTTTTGTTTCTTTCTTTGACTAAATGATTGTCTCTCTGGTTTTGATATGAATCCTCCGTCGTAATCGTTTTCTTGGCTACTTGAAGGACTACCAAATGATGGACTTGTAATATTAGATGATGATGTAGAAGAAGATGGTGGTGGTGAAGAGTAATAAGAGTTATTATTATTATTATTACTACTACCGTTGTTGTTATTATAATTATCCTCCTGTTTAGGTGTTAGAGGAGTAGGAGGAGGAGGAGCCTTTCTTCTTGAAGTAAATGTCTTTAGTATAGTGAAGGGGGCAGGTTTGAGTTGGTCAATGATAGACTTGTTCTTTTGTAGTGTGTCTTGTTCATCGTCGTCAAACATATCTGCACCAGCCACTCTGACAGACACAGTTCCATCCTTGTTCTCTTCTATCTTTTGAGACATGATGTGATGTGATGTCAACTCTCTCTCTCTCTCTCTCTAGCTCTGACAGCAATAATCTAAAGAATCTTAAAGATGAGGTGAGCAAATCAACAAAACATGTTCTCTCTCTTCAACTTTTTAAAATTTGATTTTTTCAAAGGCGGGAAGGGAAAGTAAGTATTATTATTGTTCATAGGATCCTCAAATACCAAGTATAAATAAGAGATGGAAATATTATATTTTATTTATAAACCCATCAAACTCAAGTTACTTTACTTTGAATTTTCAAAAAAGGAAAAACTCTATAATAATTTATATTTATATTTTATATTTTTTTATTATTAAAGTAAGTATGTAATGAATGTGATTAATATCATCAATATTTAATGATTAATATTGGTAAAAACCAGTTTTAAAGGAATAATATAATAAATAGGAACGAATCTTTGAAAGCGATTCTGACAGAAGCGCATGAAATCAAGTGGGATTGGTTTTTCAAGCTGCGAAAAAATAAAATAAAAAAAAAAAGTAAATATGAAAAATTGAGTATTTTGATGCATGCAAATATGTAACCCGCCCATATTATATTATTTTGTTGTAACAAATTTTTATCATTATATTAACCGTGTGTACATAGACAGAAGAATTAGAATTTTTATTATTTATCAATTAACAACCTTTGTGAGACAGAGAAACAATAACAACGAAAAAGTTAACTTTTGCTTTTTTAAAAAAGATAAAATAATAAAAAAAGAGAGAAAGTCATTAGAATAAAACAAGAAGAAGGATAGAAATAGAAGAACAATCATATTATTTATATACCTATATATAAATATATATATATATTTAGATAAGATATGTTTAAACAAAAACTATTAGGTAGTCAAAGAGGAGAGGAAAGAGGAGGTGATTACTTTCCTTTACAAGATTTTGGCTCAAATAATAATAATAATAGTAGTAGTGGTGCAAGTGGCAGTAGTAGTAACAACAATAATAATAGTATCAATCGTGACGATGAATTAGAACTAGAAGATATCAATACAACAGGTTCTGTAATACATACAGCAAGACCGACATTGGACAATAATGAAGAACAAGAATCGTTTTTAGAGAAAACATCTCAGAGCATGCCCGCTATTCATAACTTGGACGCCTTTTTAACAGAGGTATACGAATACTTCCAAGGCAAAGGATTTATGTGTTTATTCCTTGACGACTTTTTTGAATTAGGGTAAAGATATAGACAAAACATAGTTAAACAAAAATAAGATTTATTTATTAATTATATTATTTATTATTTCCATAGGACATCATTATTTGTAGTTTCATTTTTTACATTTTTGGTATCATTTATCAATTATGGTGTATTGTTTAGTCAACCTTCAAACATACAGAAATCAGTCAATTTCGATAGACAAATCCCAACATGGTTGATCATATTTTTGGTTTTATTTGGTATCTATTGGTGTGCCAAATTCATTAAATTCTTGGCTAGTTTAAAGTCTCGTTTAGAAATGAGAAGTTTTTATCATAATACTTTAAAGATTTCTGAAGTAAATATATATATATATAAAACAAAAAAGAATAGAATAGAGAATATAAATATTTATTAATTTTCTTTTTTTATTTTTATTTTAGGATGATGTACAAACAATTGAATGGAGAGAAGTTGTAACAAAATTAATTAAAGTACCAAGATTATGTGTAGTAAAGGGTAATATGAATGCATTGGATATTGCAAATAGAATCATGAGAAAGGATAATTATATCATTGGTATTGTCAATAGAGAAATCCTTGACCTTTCCATTCCATTCCCAGGTCTTCACAAATATAAATTCATCACAAAAACTCTAGAGTGGAGTTTAATGTATGCATTGTTTAGTTATGTTTTCGATCGTAACGGTGAAATTAGACAAGAAGTTTTAGATACAAATCAAAGACAAAGATTAGCAAGAGGGTAAGAAAAAACAAACAAACAAACAAAACAAAAAAAAAAATTGATCAATTTATTTATTCATTTCTTCTATTTCTATTTTTTTAGATTATCAAGAAGATTTAAAACAATTGGATTAATTGGATTATTTGCATCACCATTTATATTCTTTTTCCTATTACTTAATTTCTTTTTTGAATATGCTGAAGAATTTAAAAGTAAACCAGGTTCACTTGGTAGTCGTGAATGGTCTCCTTTGGCAAAATGGAAATTTAGAGAATTTAATGAATTATCTCATTATTTTAAAACTAGGTAAAAAAAAAGAAAAAACAAAATATATTTATATTTATATTAACTTTTTCTTTTTCTTTTTCTTTTTTAGATTAAATCTTAGTTATAGTCATGCAAACAAATATGTTGATAGTTTTCCATCAGAGACAGTATCGATTATGGCAAAATTTATTAGTTTTATTTTGGGATCTATATTGGCAGTATTTTTGATTTTTGGTATCTATAGTGACGATTTCCTTTTCAACTTTGATATTTATGGAAAAACTCCTATTTGGTATGTTGGTATTTTTGGTACTGCAGTAGCAGTGTGCAAGTCTTTGGTAGTTGATGAGAATCAAGTAGCACGTCCAGCCATCCAAATGACACGTGTTGTTCAGTACACACGTTATTGTCCACGTTCTTGGAAGGGCAAGAGTCACACATACTCGGTTCGCGACGAATTCCTCACTCTCTTTGAGTTTAGAGTTGTCAACTTTTTACGTGAAGTCAGTTCTGTCATTTTTGCACCATTCATCCTCATCTTTTCGCTTCCCAAGTGCTCACTCGACATTCTCGACTTTATCGGCACCTTTACCGTGCGTGTCAACGGTGTCGGCTTGATTTGCAGCTTTGGTGCCTTTACCGACGTCAAGAAACACGGTAGTAAAAAGTATGGTGCCACTCAGGACGCTGACAAGTACTACAAGACCAAACAAGGCAAGTTGGAAAAGTCAATCGTCAACTTTTCACTCATCTATCCAGAATGGAAACCTGCTGGTCACGAAATCCTTGACAACCTCAATCAATTCCAAAAACAACAACAAACAAATGGTACTAATCAAAATTCGAGTGGTAGAGTCGATCCACCTGCCAATTGGAATCCAAATGATATCAATTATATGCATGACTCTTCCTTTGTATCTCCATCTACCATTCAAATGGTACTTGGTAGTACTGGAAGTGATAATAGTGGTGCTGCCATGGGCAACAACTATGACAACGCACAAAGAGCTCGAGTCGACCAAAATGTAATCAATGCAGTCAATGATTTACAACAAAATTATTATGATTCTCAAATACTTCAACCAAATCAATTTCCTTAAAAAAAAAAAAAAATGATTTAAAAAGTAGAAAGAATCACAGCAAGACAAATCTGTAAAAACAAAACAAACACAAAACTTATAGGAATCAATTTGATTGTAAATATATATCTATTATTCTCCTTTAGAAGAAAATAAAATTCATTCTTACAACATTTTTTAACAACACATGTCGACGACATTACATTGTTCGTGCATATATATTTAATTTATTGAGAGAATATTCATCATCGGAATTGACTTGTCGTTACGATAATCGCCCAGAGATCCCGCGGTTTTGGGTACAAAAAAAACATAAAAAGACACTTCGGAAATATCTCAGCGCCTCATCTAAAATTGTATCCTAACCAACCTCCTACTACAATCTTTCTTCCTCCTCCTTGTTGTTTGTTCCTTTATTATAAACATCAACCAACCCATCCATCTCATCTCCCATTATCGATATCCCATCTTTGTTATACACACAACAAAGCATAGCAAAGCAAAGAGCAAAGCGCAAACAAGAGCAGGGAGAAGAGAAGAGGAGAAAGAAAAATAACAATACACTCACCTCCCACTTACATACTCTATAGATTTATTCAGAAAGTTACACACACCTACACTCAGAGATACAGCAGTATATCTAACAACACAATTATTGTAGGTTTAAAAGGATTAGATTTAAATATATTTACTTACTCTTTTCTCCCTCTATCTATCTATATATATATATATGTTTCAGTATTAACAACAACAACAATATTATTATTATTATTAGGAAAGGGGAATGGGAGATAGTAGTGTAATACTAAGTGTATTGAGCTTGGTAGACAAGAGATTAAATCGATTAAAAGGATCACCAACCAATACAAGAGCTACTTTGGTCGACACTATCGAACAGTATCAAAAGACAAAAGATATACTATACAATGCAAAGAGACTACAGAGTAGAGATCCAGGTGACACTGACAATATCAAATCAAATATAACACAGATCGATGTTAGAATCAATCTTGCCAACCACGAAGAAAGTCTACTCATCAAACGATTAAATGAAAAGGATTACTCTGAAAATGGTGAAACACCTTCTTCCCCTATCGTTGCATCAAGATCAACAACTCAATTAAATCAATTATTATTAGGTGTAGAAAAAAATATTAATATTAATATTAATAATAATACAACAACAACAACAACAACAAATGATATAAAGGAACAAACATCACAATCACAACAACCACAACAAGAAATAGTAGAAATTAAAGAAGAAATTAAAGTTGAAGATAAAAGACCAACTAGTCCTGTTACCACTACTACTACCACCACTGCCATTGCCATTTCCAATGTTGAAACTAGTCCACCGTCTACCGTTGTTGTTGGTGTTGTCCCTGATACAACCAATGTTTCATCTGAAGTAGATTCAAATCGAACAAGATCAAGTAGTTTTAAACAAGTTTTGGAAAGATTTGACAAGATTGAATTACACAATAACAATTATAATATTGTTAATCTAAACTCACATAATCCTACCAACGATAAAAAAGGAAATAGTAATCTAAATATTCGTGGTCGTCCTCTTAAAGGTGATGAAACGACCGTCGCCGCTGTGGAAAAGGAGGAGAAGGAACCATCACAATCAATTTCACAACCACCAACCATTACAAGAGAAGGATCATCATTATCAATTTCACAAAGAGGTGCTGAAATTACTAAAATGTTAAAGAAACAACATCATCTAGATGAATCTGAACAACAACAATCAGAAGATTCACATAGAGTTAAAAGATCAAAAAGTAGTAGTAGTTTAATTATCACTCCTCCTCCACAGCCAACTAATAATAGTCTTTCATCATCATTAAATGTATCAGCACCAACTACTACTACTACTATTACAACAAAACCTTCTTCTTCTTCTGAACCATCATTATCAGAACCAATTGATTCATTTATACCAATTGTTCAAAATGTTTTTGTTGTTCAATTGGATGAAGTACCAGATGAAGCAACTCCAAGAAAAACAACCATGTTGTTGACAAAACAAGCAAAGTCTGATATTTTCGATAGTAATATTAGTATTGGAGTAATGAATCAACCAAATAATAGTAATCTTAGTATATTATCAGAACAAAATAATAATAATAATATTACAACAACTACACCTACAACTATACCAATATTTGCAAAATCAACAGATTATATTCCAATATCACGTCGTGCAACAGGATTTTCACCAATTAATACACCAAATTCCGATTGTACAACACCAACCAGTAGTCAACCATATCCAAATTCTTCAGACATGATGTCAAGTTCAGTAGCCGATGCATTTTTATTGCGTCATCAAAATATTGTTCGTTCAGAGTCTGCTCTTTCGATTTCACAATCAATTCAACCATTTTTAATGGCAGATTCATTACTCAATTCATATACACCTCAATCATCATTATTACAACAACAACAAGGTAATAATATCAGTCAATCATTACCACATTCATATTCTTCACAATCAATTAATAGTTTTACCAAACCACAACCACAACCATCATCACAATTTAAAATATCACAAAGATTAAAGTTTTCGAGGCAAGTACCAATTCGTAAAACATCTGAAGCTAGAATTGGTCATGCTAGATCAAATAGTAATAATCAAAACAACAATAATAATAATAATATGTATTATAATGCACCAGCAAATCCAAGTCCATTGTCAAGTGGACCACCTATTTATGGTGATGAACCTGTTAAATGTCAAGGTGAAAGATTGGCACTATTACAATCACTATTAAAGGCAGAAGAATTGACAAACAATGCAGAGAGAAAGGTGATTGATGAAATCAACAAAATCACTAGACAAAAATCCGAAGAACTCTATCAATTGGTTTGGGAAGTTAGAAATTTAGATAAAGCAATTGCTCATATTCTAAGTAGTAGATTGAAAATTGAAGATTTATCATCTTGGAATTCTCAACGAGATGTTCCTTTAAATCAAAATCAAAATCAAAATAATCAAAATAATGAATATCAAAAAAAACCACAAGAAGAAATTGTAACAATAGAATTATCAAGTCAACTTAAACATTCAATGGAACGTTTAATTGTATTGATGAGAACAGAACCAACTATATTGGCAGAAACACTTTATAGAGCTGGTTATCTTAGAGATGAAGGTGATAAATCTTTAAAAGCAACACATTCAGATCTATCACAGGCGATTGTATTTTCATTGTTTGGTAATTGTTTTACTGCAACCGATGAAAAACTATTGCTACTATTGATCAAAAAGATATCGGAAATTGAATTTTCCAAATGTCCAGATGATCAAAAACGTAAATTTGGTTCACAAGAACCATTTTGTTATACTTTGCTCTCAACCTATCTAAAGTATACTTTTGGTAAACCATATATCATCTCTGTACTCAAAGATTTAATCGTTGCCATCATCCAAGACCACAATATGAATCTTGAAGATGATCCACAGAAAAAGGCAATGTTGGCAGAATTTGGTCTACTCGAAGAAGAAGTCAATGTCGATCAAAAGGCATTGCTACAACAATTCTCTGCCGAATTTCTTCAAAGAGTTTTGGCTCTCCAATCTGGTCTACCCTATGCCGTTCGTTGGATGTGTAAAGTAGTTTTGGGGTATTGGAGAAAACATGTTCGTGCATCACGTCCCGACGATTGGGTGCCAACCGATTTCTCAGACATTAAAGACATTGCACACGAGAATGAACTCATCATTCACTTGGTATTTGAAAACTTTTTCATTCCAGCTCTTATTCGTCCAGAACATTATGGTGTATTTACTGGTCTCACTATTTCCCAAAAGACTCGTCATAATCTTATTCAAATCGCTAAAATGGTTCTCACATTCCTTACCAATCCTCAATCCATTCCAACTTGGTTAAATGAAAGTATGAACCTTGCAAATCGTATTCAAGAATATTTTTCTGAAGTTTCTCAAGTTGAAGAACCTGATACTTATTATCATAGTAAATATAAAAACAAAAAAAATAGGAAGAGAAATGTATATTTTACTTATTTTTTTATTTTTCTATTTTTTAGGACCAATATATGAATTAGAATTGGGACAAAATTTATTAGTATCATCAACTGATATATTTATAATGATGGAATTAATTTATCATAACAAACCAGAAGAAGAGGATGAATCAGAAACCAAACAATTACAATTGGAAGTGGTAGAGATGATAAAGACTGTTCAACCAGCTGCACAATTGCAAGAAGGAATGAAATTTTTGGTGATCAATGTGATACCAAAAGTTAAAGATTCGGCAGATCAATCAAGGATGAGTTCATTGGTACAAGGTCAACAGCATTCAATACGTTTGGCAAAAGAAAACCTTTTACTTTCTCTATGTGTATTAAATTATCTTTGTGGTTTTCTATCTACACCAATTTGTGAATTACTGCTACTTCAATGTGGTCGTTCAAGATCATTGGAATTGAATATTTTGGAAGCACAAATTGAAGAAACCATTAGAAGTCTTTGGTCACTACCAGATTCTTACAAACTCAACGACTATGAACCATTGTTGGATTTAATGTTTGAAGATTATAATCGTCGTGAAAAGAAGCGATCAATGGAGAAACAATTAAAACTACTCTATCTAGATCAGCTCCAACGTCACACTTCACAAATCATCTCTCAAAAGAATATCAATATCGAATTTTTGACCAATCAAAAGTTTAGACTCTTTAGAGACAAGACCTATACTCGTATGCAAACCGAGTTTGTTTCTGAATTCATGTCTCGTTTCTCTATCAATACGCCTGGTAACTGTAGTTGCTCTCCTACCATCAACGATGAAGATTCAGATATCTGCGATACTTGTTCTCTCAAATCAACCATGATTAGTACCTTTTTAAAACGTGCCAAAGATGCAATCATTAAAAGTCCTTGGTGGAAAGATGCTCTTGAAGATGATCTAATCATTGCTCAAAATACTCTTGAACGTAATTTAATGACTCAAATTTATAATTAGTAAGGAAGAGGAAAGGACAAAAAATAATTATAAATATTATAAATATTAATTTTTTTTTCTTTTTTTTTTATAGTACATTTAGTATAAGTAAAGTTGATGTAATATTTTCAAAAGAATTAAAATCAAAATCAAGTTCAATTGATCATAGATCACTTTATATTCCAGAGAAATATGCCAATCAATCACCATGGGAATTGGCACAACAAGAAATTAGAAAGATTAATCTTTATAAATCCCCTCATGACAAGATGAAATGTATTATTGATACTTGGAATATTATTTTCAATTATACAAAACCATTGGGTGAATCTGGTCCTGATGATTTCTTACCTGTAAGAAGAAATAGAAAAAAAAAATATATATATTTTTACTTACTTTTTTTTTTATTTTATTTTTTAGATAATGGGATATGTAATTATAAAAGCAAAACCAGAAAATTTATTATCAAATATTCAATATATAAGTTTATATATTACAACTATGGATCCGACTGCCGAAGTATGGTTTATGAATTTGAAATCATCGATTGAAGTGATTCGAGAGGTATTGTCTGGTGAATTAAATTATAAAGGTTGGACAAATGGTATTTTAGCACCCATGATTGATAGAATTTCAATCATGAAAAAAGAAATTAAAAAGAAACAAAAAACAAAGTATAGAGCTTCTATTATCAATTTGTCAAATCTTTCTCAATAATAATAAAAAAAACAAAAAAAAAAACTATTTATTTAAATGATAAAACATGTTTGTTTTTGTATTTTTTATTTTTTTAATGATCAATTCTAATATGAGGATATTCTTGAGATAGATCATAAGCAATTTGGGAGGTAATTTTTTCACAACCATAACAAGATATTCTACGTATAATTTGACAATGAGAGATAATGGTGGCAATATGACGTTTTTCAAGTGTCTTGTGATTGGAAATATTGAGTTCATAGAGATTGGTAAAGAGCTTTAGGTATTGGTTTAGAATGTTGTCATTAAATTCAACAACAATACATCTATCGGTATGGATATAGGTGACAGCCGACAAGGAAAGGCATTCTACTAGAGGTGTAAGACACATAAATTCTTGTAAACTCTCGTAGCCAACTGTACACATGGTCAAGTCCAACCATTTAACCTTTGATAGTGGACTTTCAGCAATGGTTTCATTATTGTCAATTAGTTCTTTGTGAACTTTAATTAGGTAGGGAAGATGAGATGATGGTGGTAGACGAAGATGTTCAAGGTTTGGTAATTTTCTTAAATAACTCCAAAGTAATTGACCATCTCCTTTGAATCTTGGTAGATGAAGTGCTTTGAGTGATGGAGAAGCAAAGTTGGATAGAGCTTGAACTGTTTGATCATCTCCACAATTTGTTTGATCCAAATATAATGATACAATTGATTGAGATGTTTGTTCCAATGCTTCAATAGAGCTTGAATCTGCCGATGTTGAAGATAAATCCAATAATTTGACAATTCTTAGATTTGAAAGAATCTCTGTTAATACAGGAGCAGTGAATCTTGTACGAATCAACATGAGTACTTCCAATTCTGATGCCATTTTAACGATTTGTTTACCAGTTTCATCAGTCAAACCATGAAGACTAAGATAAAGTTCTTTTAATTTAATTGGACGACTCGATAGAGATTGTAAAAGTGGAACGACTCCATTATCATTTACATCATTTGTATAGGAAAGTGAAAGTGAAACAAGATTATCAAGATGAGGTGATAAATCTAATAATGTCTTGTTTGTAATATAACCTTGACAAATGGATAATTGTTTGAGTTGACCGAATAAATGACCAATACCTTCAAATGATTTATCATCTGTTGCTCGAGCAGAGATGGTAAGAGAATGTAACATTTTACATTGTAAAAGTATTTCTCGAAGCAAATCAGACATACTAGTAATTGGATGATAAGGATCGATTAAACCATCTGGAATTGGCTCTGAACCTTTTGGTGTATTTCTAGTATTATCTGTGAAATAACAATCTGTCAATTCCAATGTTGTAAGGAATTTCATTGAAACAGTACTATTTGCAAGAGTTGGATTAAATGTAATCTTTTTGGCAGACAGTATTAAAATATTTGGTAGATTTTCAAACAGTTGACCAACTGTTTCAGTATCTATGATACGAGCCAAAGAAAATGGTATTTCAAGTTGAGAGATTTCTCTAACCTGTCCCATTGCCAATTTAATAAAAGTATGAAGAGTACTATCTGGTGGACATTGATCAATCAACATGACCATTGATAATAATTCATACAATTTACGTTGTTCAACACCAGTATTGTAAGAATTTGAATGATTATATTTTAGAATAAATGATTTTACTCCGTCGTCGTCTGAATCTTTTTCATTGTATTCAAATGGAAGAGATTGGTAAAGATAACCTTCAACACTTGAACTATTAATTGAAAGAGCCTTTTCCAATCTTTCTTGAGCCAAATCCAATTCTTGTTTAAATCTTTGATAATCCAAACCATAAAATAAATAGTGAGTTGCCAATTTTAGATGAATCATACCCCAAACTGCCAATAATTCACTATTACTTTCTTGAGAGTGACTACTTGCTTGTTCAATCAATTGACTACCAATACGCAGAAAAGACAATGAATCTTTAATACTTCCAGTACTATTTGCTTTTAGTAAATAGGTTGAAGCAAGTTTTACAGTTAAACTACCAGATAGTGGAATTGATTTTTGTGCAGTTTTTAATTTGTGTTGAGCCAAATCAATCCAACGTTGAGCTTGAAGTGGTGGTACTTTATGATTAACCAATAATCTTTGAACTTCATAAATTAATGAATCACCAGCAGCAACATCTATTATAGTTGGATATTTTATAGTAGAATCTACATCTTCAATATCGCGAAGGGAGATTACATATTTTTTACTATTTAAAAATTGACTATATGCTACTGGATTAATTCTAATATTTAAAATATAAATTAATCTAATGATTAAAAATTTCATATCAAATGAATTTCTCATATCATAATCTTCTAATAATTCTAAATTATTTAAACTATTTGGGAATACTAAAAGAGTAAAAATTAAAATTAACCAAGTATTCAAATATTAATTATTTTTTGTTTTTGTTTTTTTTTACCTTTTAATAAAGTAAATTTAAAAGTACCAAAATTTAAATTTGACCAAAAATCTTTAAATTCATCATGACGATCACGATTTAATAGGATATCGAAAATTTGAGCAACAATTTGACGTGGTTCATCTGATGGACGATTTGAATTTTCCAATTTCTCTCTAAAACGAGCACGAATGATTTTCTTGAATGTACGAGCTACCACTTCGGTCATAAAAGTTGATCTAAGAGAACGTTGAGAAATCTTTTGACAAGCAATACCAAGATATCTAATATTGATACCTTTTGAATGGATTTCATTAATCATACGTAAAACATCATTGTTTTTTTGTTCGTACTGTTCCTTTTCCCATTCACCAAGGTCTGATGTAGTCGACCTAATATCCTTTGCCAAATGGGTACTTTCAAAGAATAATTGATCAGATGCTTTTTGATCACTATTATCCAAAGTTGATTGAATATATTCAACACATTCTGGTATAATTAGATTATGTAATCTTTCAGTCATTGCAATGACTTGATCATTTGATTCTTGTTCATCTTTTCCAGATTGCCATCCACTAAATGCATCTGGTGATAATGCATCAGTTGATAATGATATTAATTCTGGTCTCAACATTGAATAAAATATTTCTCTTCCCATTTTTCCTTTACTAATAAAATAAAATTAAAAATAAAAAGAATATTAATATTTTTCTTTTTTCTTTTTGTTTTTTTTTTATATTTACATTGTATTTGGATATTCAGGAGGAAAACATCTAGCAAAATCAATCATATAATAACGACCATCAAAACCTTTATGAACTTCAATATCACCAGGACCATAAAGAAAAGTTGGAGGTTGATGTAGACCAACATAGTGACCTTTAATATTTAGAATAGAAGCGATACGTTTCATTTCTTCATTGATTAATGGATCTGAATCATGAACCGTACGACCACCATCACAACTACCATAGACTATTGTTTTCTTGTCCAATGGTAAACTTGAAATGGCCAATAATCTGTAACCTCTATAATCAATAATAGCCATCAGAGGGAATCTAATTAATCCACCACCATTCATCATTGCATGTTCCATATAATGATTCAGACCTTTAAGTTCATGACCAGCACTTTTTTGAGCCATTTCATCTGATTTACAATGATCACCATACATCCAAACACCTTCAGCAATCTCTGTGTCCACAACAAATTTAAATATAATATCCATCACTCTAAATTTACTTCCACCAGCAACACCACCAATATCAATGGGCAATATAGTCTTTTGATCATTTTCCAAATTTCTCTCTGATATAATAATCTTTCCATAAGTATTTGCACAATATACAAATTCATTGGCTATAGTTGATAACTTTTTAAACTTTTCCTCTGAATCTTTTTCCTCTAATAATTCTTGAAATTTTTCATTCCAACTATTTCCTAAATGGAAAATAAAAAAAGATATTTAATAAATAGAAATAGAAATATTTAAATATATTTTAATATATTTTTTTTACCTTTTTGATTAATTGATGGAGTTGAAGAAGATGTTTCTTGATTCTTATCAATTGAATCAAATAATGAAGTTTTTGGTGTATCAGAACTTGTTTTTGGTTTTGATTCAAGTTGATCATTTGAATATCCATATGAAGAGTCGTATGAATTACTATTATTATTATTATTATTATCATTATAAGATGAATTATAACTTGAAGTTGAAGTATCACTTTTTTGACCATAAGAACCAATTGAATAAACTGATTGATTATAACTACTACTACTACTACTATTATTATTATAACTATTAGAATAGGATGATACCGATTGTGGTTGATCATATCCACTACTATCAATAGCTGTAGTATTGGTTGTAGAGGTAGAACTGTCATCTTCACCAACAATCATATTTGATAAAACAGTTGAATAAGGATTAGTTGAAGCAATTGATATGTTTGCCCAATTTGTTGGTTTTGATTGAATTGATTCTATCAATCCTTCTTGTTGCACTTGTTCTTGTTGTTGTTGTTCATTATCATTTGATGGTGATTCAACTACATTATCTATTTGTTCAACTACTTGTTCTTCTACTTGTTCTACATTATTATTATTATTATTATTATTATCATTATTTGTTTGTTGTTGAGGTTGTTGTTGTTGTTTTGAAGTATCTTTTACATTCCAATATGACATAATGTCAGTAAAGGTTCTACCTTCTTTTTTATCTGACATTTTATTTATAAATATTTTACTAATATAATACAAAATGAGAGATGACAAGACCTTCTCTTCTTTTGTTTATATTATCTTGTCTTGTGTGAGCGAGTGCAGATATTGATATTATTCTCAAACCCCTCTAGATCGTTTATTTTTATCAGCTATCCCGCAGGAGATGAGAGATGATAAACATGGTTCAATGAAAAAAAAAAAACAAATATCTCTTTTTTTAATGTCTTTTCGACGATGAAAGTCAAATCGACCAGCAGCTCCCATCATTAGGGTGTTGGCAACAAAAGAATTTTTTTTGATCGAGACTGGAAAATTCGTTGAAGCTGTGAGGTAAATGAGTTGATGATATTTTTGAACCTGCTTCAATTTAATTAGCTTCTTTTGAGTCCCTAATTTTTAATTTATCTACATCTTTATCTTTATCTCTCTCTTATTATTATTATTATTATTATTATCTCTCTCTCTATTTTCATTTTTTTCACTTTATCAAAAAGATATGGCGACAAAAGAGAAAATATCATTTAAATCAAAAACTGTATATTTTAATAATGTTCCATCTGAAGTTAAAGATAGTTTAAAATCTTTCTTTGAATCTCATGGTTCAACTATCACTAAAAGATTTGCTAAAACTGTAAATAGAAAATAGAAAAAAAAAAAATAGAAAAAAAAAATTTCTCTAACACAACACTTTTTCTTTTTTTTTTTTTTTTGTGCTTTTTAGATTGATTATATTATAACAACAAATGAATCGATAATTGAAAACAAGTATCCAATATCAACTGCACAATCACTTGATATTAAATGTTTAGATTATAGAATCATTCTTAGAAAGATTCAATCTAAAAAGGGTGCTACTGCTGCTACATCTACTACAACAAGTATCGTAGTTTCATCATCATCACCATCATTGACATCTTCATCTTCATCATCATCTCCACCTACTGTTAAATTATCATCATCAATTATACCAACCAAATTTGTTAAATCTACTTCTACTATTGCTTCTATTGCATCTTCTCCAACACCAACTATTACAATATTGGTACCACCAAGTGGTAGTAAAAATGGAGGATTTTATGTTTCAGTGTTTGGATTTGATTTTGTGGCAGGACCAAACTTTAAAGTAAAGATTGGTAATCATTTTACAACTGGTAATGAATTTCATGGTGCCAATGCTGTCCTAGTATACGTTCCAAATGGATTATTACTTCCAGTTGGTGATTTATCGATGGTGGCCAGTAACGATGGTGTCAACTTTGGTACACCAATTCATTTTACTGTCGTCGACAGTTCAGTACACTCACTAGAACAATCTACTACTACTAGTTCAGAGGTATTAATTCTAAAAGCACAATTGGCCAATTTGAAACGTGCCATTTCAAATATTGCCAATTTTGAAAGTTTACTCTCCAATAGAATATCAACACTTACCGGTGATCAAATGGACAACCTATTCAAACTTAACCTTGAAAGTGGTTCAACCAATCCAAATCATCCATTACTCTTGCAACAAGAAAAGTCAAACATCTCTTCAAATGACTCTCATATGATTGAAGATTCGGAACTTCCAGAGACATGGGAAATTGAAGATGATTCAGATGAAGATTCAAGTGTTGGTAATGGTGATGAATACATTGATCATCAAATTAAAAAGGAAGAATTTGAAGAAAGAGAAATTAGAATCTTTATCAGCTCTCCATTCAAGGATATGCAATTGGATCGTGATCAAATTGTCAAGGTTGTCATTCCAAAGATTCGTAAACTTTGTATTGAACGTGACATTATTATGACCTATGTTGATTTGCGTTGGGGTGTCACCTCTAGTGCCGCCGAACAAGCCAATGGTCTATTAATGTGTCTACGTGAATTGGAAAAGTCAAACCTCCTCATTGGTCTCTATGGTGAACGTTATGGTTGGTCAAATCAAGAACGTTCAGATGCCAAAACTCAAGCTCATCTTTCAACTACTCTTGATCGTGCTAGTTCTGAATATCCTTGGGTTAACAAATATCGTGATTCGTAAGGAAGAAGAGGAAAAAGAAAATAGAAACCTAAAATATTTAATTTTTTTTTTTTTTTTTTTAATTTTTTAGATCAATAACAGAAATTGAATTTAGAATGATATTAAATAATCATTATAATCAATCAATGATTGGTAAAAAGAATGCAATGTTTTATTTTAGAGATCCATACTATGTAGAAGAGATTTCACAAAAGGATAGAAACTTGTTTGTATCGGAAGGTAGCAAGAGCAAGGAAAAGTTGGATCGTCTTAAACAAGAGATTTCAAAGAATCAAGGATACCGTTCCAATGAATACCGTCGTCCAAGTAATCTTGCCGATATTCTCTATGAAGACATGGAAAAGTATATTGACAAGAAATTCCCAGTTGGCAATGAATTAAAACCTGCCGAAAAGGAACGTTTCCTACATACCATCTTTGCCAAACATCTTACCAAACTCTATGTTGAAAATGAACAATATAATCTTCAACTTGATACTTTTATTACAAAACATAAAAATGTTTTAATGGTTCATGGTGATCAAGGTAAAAGAAATAGAATAGAAACAAAAATAATAATAATAATAATAATAATTTATTAATTTTTTTAATTTTAATTTTCTTTTCTTAGGAATGGGAAAAAGTTCTTTACTTTCAAATTGGGTATTAAAACATAGAGAACATCATCCAGAAGATTTAGTTGTATCAAATTGGATTGGAGCAAGTCCATCATCGACAAAATATACATTTTGTATGATTAATATAATGAATGAAATTAAATATCAAATTGAAAAGGAAGCAAAACAACAACAACAAGGTGGTGGAAATGAATCTAGTTCAATCTTTTCAACAAATAATTTGGTATCTTGGATTCCAGATATTCCAGAGGAGAATGTATCGGCAGACAAGATTGCATCGGAATTTAGTAACTTCCTTTCAGTTATTATGACTCATCCAAGTTTGGCAAATCGTCGTGTTGTGATTATATTGGATGGTTTGAATAAATTGGATAGTCGTGATAATGCATTGGATTTAATTTGGTTCCCTCGTACATTCCCAATGAATCTAAAGATGATCATTAGTGCAACTAGTGGATCACGTCCATTGGAAGTAATGAAGAAACGTGGAGCTGAAATGTTGTCCATGGGTGCAATCAATGAAGCTACTCGCAAGGCAATTGTACGTCTCTATTTGAACCGTTTTGCTAAAAAGGTGTCGGATCAACAAGAACTACAAATCGCTCAATCACCATCCACCAATAACCCAAGATTCCTTCAACTCTTGTTGGATGATATCTGTGTATTTGGTGAATTTGATCGTTTGGGTGATCGTATTACTCGTTTGCTACGTGCTAAAAACACTAGCGAGTTGTATGAAATCATTCTTGATCGTATTGAAACAGATTACGATCAAAAAGGTAAAGGTTTGGTTAGAGAATTCCTTCGTTACATTTGGGGTGCTCGTCATGGTATCGAATTGGACAAACTTTCTCATCTACTAAGTCGTAAAGGTATTGATCCACAAGAATGGAATAGTCTTTTGGTTTTAATGGAAGCATATATTTCAAGTAGTAGTGGTTTATTATCATTTTTAAATGATGATATTAAAACTGCTGTAGAACGTAAATATGTTGATAATGATAAAGTTAGATTCGATATTCATTCAGACTTGGCATCAATCCTATTTGAACAAGCTGATTTATCTGAACGAAAGGTTGAAGAATTACCATTCCAACTACTTCGATCAAATAATTGGGAAGGATTAAGAAACTTTTTAGTAGATATTTATAATTTTGATAAATTATATTCACCACGTCACAAGAATGATTTAATTGGTTATTGGAATACATTGGAAAAACAAGATAAACCACCACGTAATGCTGCAGAGAGTAAGAATCTCATCCCTTACTCTGCTACGTACGAGTATAAACAATTGATTGCAAGAAGTTTCCCACAAGCAACTGGATTGGTCATTTCAGATATACTTTATCGTATTGCATCGTTTTTGGAAGAATTGACTCAAAATGAAGGTGCCGAGTTGCTCTATCAAAAGGCAAGAGAATTGTACGTAAATTCTTCACAAAATTTGGAAGCTGCCAAAGTTGATCGTGCAATGGGTCATATGTATCATGTTCAAGGTCGTTATGAATTGGCTGAAACTAAATTCCGTCAAGCCCTTTCAATCTATACCAAAGAACGTGGTCAAGAAGATATTGAAGTTGCTGCAACTTTAAATCTTTTAGGTTCTCTTGCTACTGCTCGTTGTAAACATGGTGAAGCTAAACAAATGTTGACAGATGCTATGCGTATTGCTGAAAGTAAAGGAGACGACAAAAACTTACTTATCGCAGATATTGCATATAGTTTGGGTTCAGTTCACTTTGTTGAAGAAGCAAGAAAATTGGATGTAGCAGAAGAATTCTTTATAAAGGCATTGGAAATTACAGAATTGAAATTGGGTGATTTGGATATTGGTTATGCTCGTATTCTTAATCGTCTTGGTTCATTGTACATTGAAAAGGATCAATTCAATGATGCAGAAAGTTGTTACAAATCTGCACTCAAGATTTATGAAGCTGTACTTGGACTTGATCATAGTCGTGTAGCTCAAATCCTTCGTCATATGATTTCACTCTATGAAGTACAAGAAAATTATCGTCTTGCCGAAGCTTCTGCTCTTCGTGCACTCAATATTACTAAAAAGATTTATGGTCCAACTCATAATCATGTTGCTGCTATATTGATTCGTCTTGGTCTATTATACCTATCAAGTAACAAAAAGGAACTCTGTCTTCAAACTCTCAATGAAGCACGTGCTCTTAGAGAAAAAGAATTTGGTGTCAATCATAAAAATGTTCAACACGTTGTACAACTTATTAAAAACATTACAGCTCCACCTCCTCCACCACCTGCTCCAAAACCACCTCCACCAAAACCTTCCTATGTACCAATTATCGTTCCAAAAACTATTGTTTCGAATATTGTAAGAAGTCCTGTAGCTGGTGGTGCTCCTCCTCCACCACCTCCACCACCTCCACCACCACAACCACAACAATTATTATATCGTCCATCTATTTCAGATATAATGAGAAATGGTTTACCTCCAACTATTCAATCTCAACAGCCAAGCCAAATCCCTCTACCACCTCCTTCAAATGGTTATTTGAATTATCAACCTTCTCCTTCTCCTCCAAAATCTCCAAGACAAGGTATCCAACAAGGTCTCCAACAACCTCAACAACAACAAAGACAAATGTCTCAACCACAACAACAACAACAACAACAACAACCAAGATTTAATTCTTATCAACCTCAACAACAACAACAACAACAACCACAAGGTGATTTTGCTGATATGGTAGCACAATATCAACAAAGTAATCTAAAGAGAGCAGTTAATATTCAAGATAGATCTGGAGCATCTCAAGCAGTAAAGAATCTTATTGGTGAAAAGGAAAGTTGTAAATCTGCAACTGGTCATTCCAAACCTTCACTTGCCAGTAAAATTAAAACAAACAAAAAGATTGATATGGATGAAATGTTTGCATAGTAAAGTAAATTTAAATAAATCCTTTTTTATTAAAAACATTTACTTTGTTGACATTGATCATATAGACAAATTGGATCACTTGATGGAGTTGATTTATGAGTTGGTAAACCAGCACAATTTAATACAAATTTATAATGTAGTATGAATATTTGACCATTTAAACAACTATACATGATTGAACCACCAGCCACCTGATTTGGTATACACATATTGGTTGGTATATAATCTATTCTATTCAAATAACTTGGTTCACTTGAATTATAATAATAGGTTAAATATATAAATTCTGTTGGTATTGTTGGAGTTGTAGATAAACTATTATATATAGTTGAATTATTTATACATGTATCAAATGAAATGATATTATTTGATTCATTTGTATCATCTGTACAATTTAAAGTTGAATAGGTTGAAACTATGATATCATCATTTGATTCTTCTTGTTGTTGAAAGATTTGACCATTTACACAAACATTTGGTGTTATAAATGATCCTTTTTCAAATCTACCATTACATTGACCGTTATTATTATTTGTTGTTAAATATTCTTTAATTTCTATAATAGAAGAAGATGAAGAAATAACCAAAAAGAAGAATAAAAAAAGAGATAAAGATAATCTTTTTTTTATCATTTTTGTAAAAAAGATCGACGAATGATTTGAAAGCTTCGAAAGCTTCTGATTCTATTTTTATTAATTTTGATTATCTTGTAATTTATTCATTTCATTTTGAATATATTGTCTAACTTTATTGTCACCATATTTTGAAATTAATAGTCCCATTGGAAGATCATAATGATTTGTATTTTGATGAATATATTGTACAAGAGGTAGATGATTACCACGAACTGCCCAATAAAAGGCACGATGTGACATGCGATTATTGTCACGATTATCCTCGTGTAAATAGATAAATAGATCCAAATCTCCATGTGCTGCTGCATGATCCATTACAGTTTCTACACATCTTTCTGCTGTACGATTTTCATACAAGTAACGGACAACATCGGAATAACCGTTTTCACTTGCCATTGTCATTGCATTGATTGTACATCCTTCTGTACGATTTTCATTTAACCATTTGACTAGATTTAAATGACCGTTTTTACTTGCACCATCCATTGCCTCTGTCGTACATTTCAAACCTTGGATATTATTAGATAAATAATCAAACATTGATTGTTGACCATTACTTGCTGCCAAATCTAATAAATGTTGAATTGGTTCCTCTTTGATTGTTAATGATTCCATTGAAAATATATCATCATGTTCTTGTAAACAATCACTACCACTATTATTTTCTTTTTCTTTTTCCTTTTCCTTTTCAAATATTTGATATATGCCTTGATCTATTAAATATTTAAATATATTTATATGTCCACCAAATGAAACATCACCAAGGATTAAATGAGAAATCTCTTTAATATTGTCTGTATTGATTTCTAATAGATAGATTAAAGTTTCTAGATTTGCATTGGGATGTCGACAATACAATCTAATCGGTTGATTTAGAGAAATCGTACCATTAAATGTATTGATCATGGGTCTTAAAAAGTAATGAGACATTGCATAGTAACCAACAATTGATTCAAGTTTTAATGTCTTTATACGTGATCCTTTGACGGGGTATGATTTTCTTCGTATCAGATTGAGTTTGTTTTGTGATTGATAGATTGGTATAAAGTTTTTGTTTGTTGATTTGTTCTTTTCTTTGTTTGGTGTTGCTCCCAATTCATGAATACATTTGAATATTAATCTTTTTATAATCTTGTTTCTTATTATTATTATGAATGCATTATTATTATTATTTGTTGTCATTTTTTGAAAGCGTAGAATTGAATCAATTTATTCAATTCTTTTTTTTTTCTTTTGGTTTAGTGCTTTTATTTTCTTTTTTATTTCCTTTTTTTTTTTTTTTTTTTTTTCAAACTTTCTATTTCATTGTATGAAAGATTTAAAACTGGTTTAAAGGATAGTGGACATCCGATAACCCTATTCTTTGTATATAAATTCGCTTGTGGGCAATTATTTGAGAATATCAATTTTTTTTGGTTGAGATTTTTTTTGTCACGACCAAAAGGAAAAAGACTACCCACAACACATTTTAAGTTATAAACAGTACAGATAGAGTATTATTTGATGGTGGAGGGTACGTTCGAGGGAGGTGTCGGAATTCAGGAAAAAGGCAAAAGATCGACAACTGCAGGGTTTGAACCTGCGCCTCCGAAGAGAATGCATTTCGAGTGCATCGGCTTAGACCACTCACCCAAATTGCCACAGAATTGGTCACATTGTTAAAACAACGGTTGATACCCATGCCATACCGTGTTTGATCGATACAAATGAAGTCGCAATCGTCACCAGTCGTTTCAAATCTGTAATATACCTAGAGTACCTAAAGCTAGTTGATCACTGCAAGTCTAAACTGTCTAAATGCCAACCTAATCGTTGGCCGCTAACCAGTCTCGAACTAGTCGCGCAATGTAAACGTTTCTCTGTCAACTGGGGAAAACTCGCGGCTCCCTACCCTATCCCTTCATTCTTGCTAGTAGATAACCATTATATAACCTCCTCTCTCTAAACCTCTAAAACTTGTATTTTAAACTCTTATTAATAATAAAACAAAGACTATCACGGATGTGAATGGTGGTAGTCATAGATGTTAAAAAAAAAAAAAAGATCCCGCCCAAATTTCCACGAATTGGTGACATGCTAAAAACAACATGATATCCACCCAAACACTTACACCCTTTTAAATTTAAAACCCGAAAAACTCTATGGGCGGACAATGATTAATATGTCCTATTATTCAAAATCACCTCTTTTATTCTTTCTTCCAATAATATTAATAATTAAAATATTATAATCCACAAATAATGCTTTGAAAAATTATTCAACTCGAAACCACAGCCAAAACATTTAATGGGAGCACTAGCACCAACCAATATTTTATCTTAAAATATAATAGATTGTATTGTCGTCATAAAATCAAACAACAATAAAAATACTACAACATTAAATTACAAATAAACAATTTGACAGGTGTTGTGAAGAGTTGGATTTAATTAAAAATCAAATAAAAAAATGATTAAATTTTTAATAAATGCCAACACTTGTATTTTTTATAGACGAATGAAGGATTATAATTTATATTTTATTTAAAAAAACCAAATTGTTCTGCCACCAGTGCAATAGGTCTAATGTTATGTTTTTCCTAGCTAGTTATAGGTAGGTTCCGGCAATGATCTACCCTTCTTGCAATGTTGGGGATACTGTGACGAGGCTGCGACTGTCGCCATTCATTACGTGTCTAAAACCAATCGGCTACGGCACCATGGGTACTCTTGGTTGTCGTCACGCAGGAGGGGCGGACAGCTCCCAAACAATAGAAATAATAACTATCGCCCATACTACTATGACCAAATGGGTGATCATTCAAGGTAGCCAAAGTTGTTGAGCCGTAGTTTATGCTGTCGTATCTCAGCTACGGAAGTAATTAATAGTCGATTAAAGGTATTGCTAAATTGGTTGGTATCAAAAGATATCATCATCTGATGACGATATACATCAACAGTAATATTGACTGGTATATGAATATTTAACAAATATTTTACTACTCGACACCAATCACTCACATCATAGTTAAATATGCTTTCTACACTGTAATAACTATATAGATACTTGGTATCTATATAATAATATATGAATATATAAATAATAATAATAATAGCTTAAGATTGTAAATGATAATTTTTATAATAATAACTATAATAATGAATAATGAATGAACTGAATGACTCTTTATTCCCATATCGATATATTATTTTGTATAGGTTTGTTTTTTAAAGACATCAATTGTGATGTGGGATTGAAGTGTTGTATCAGTGTGTATCTCTAGATAGTAAAAGAAACAATCAAAAGAATACAATGAAAGAGAAATACAAAAAGGAAGAATATATAACCACCATTATCTCTATTTTTTATAACCCCCAGAGGGGGTATATGGCCTACTAATAAATAACCTATTCGATTTTGATTGGAAGTAATGGTTGCTGAAGTTGATTACCCCCAAATTAACAAATTCAAATATAATTTAATCAAAACAATTTTTTTTTTTCTTGCCTTGTACTGCACGGTGTATTTATTGTTTACCTCACATTAATTTTTTGTACTTTATTAAATTTTCCTTATCTATATTAAATAATGGAACAACCTACAACAATCGTTTTTACCTCTGCCATGGGAAAATCAACTCTGGAAGGAATTGGTATGATGATATTTTTTATTTCTAGATTCCTAAAATTTATTAATTTTGATCACTTTTTTTTTGTTTAAAGCAAGAATATTACCTACTCCATTGATCGACCCCTCCTGTCTTTTTGGACTTTCTTCCTAATTGCAAAAAAAGTGGTCCTGATATTTGGAATATGAAACTTGATGTGGAGTCTACCATCATCCAACGAGAAGGAGAAACGTATAATCTTCCAGCTGCTCATGTTAGCTTTTTCTTCGAAGGTGAATTCCAAGTAAGAATGATGTTAAAAGAACAACCAAAAGGACCAATTCCACATTTTTGAAAGGACTCAAAAAATGTACCACCATATAAATAAAAATCAATAAATCTACCCAGGGGTGGTGGAAATGGATTAAAATCAAAATTATTTAATATCATTTACATCTGATGAGCTCATTATTTATTACAACTATTAATTAATTACTGATATCTCTTAATCATCTATTTCAAGAAGATGTGAAAAAGAAGTTGGTTTATAATATTTTTTGTTGTTTATTATTTTTTAATTATTCTATTTACATTTTCAATAATTGAATTGATTGTACCATTTGATATTTGAGCTTGATTGATTAGATTAGATTGTTTAAATTGAACTTAATCTCTCAATCCATGATTTGATATAGAATCAACTCATAATCTTTGAGTTTGGTGTCACCATTTAGTTTCTTTTCAATCGAGAGCAAGTATGCAATGAATTCAATAATCTTTTCATTCATATTGTCTTGGTTGTCACCGCTGTTTGTTGGTTTCTTGGATACAATGTGTGACGAATGACAGAATAAATGCGAGAGATTTGGTGTTTCAGAGGAATCTGTCGATTTGATTGGCTGCACAAATAATACTCGATGATCTGAGTACTCCATATACTGTTGCGAGTGGCATCATATGTGCTCCAATGCTTCATTTGATAGTTTTACTAATTGCAACTCTTCCAGTTGATCCAATCGATCCCCAAATAATAGCTGTTGCTGTCAATCCACAATTTCTACGGTGTTGAGCAAGATGATCGAGGAATGAATTGGCAACTGCATAACTGAAACTTTCTCTTCCAGAGTATTGAGCAATCGATGACAGTAAATGGAAATGATTTAATTTCCATTGCAGCTCTTTAAATAAATTGTGAAGATTCAATGCACCGATTGCTTTGGCCATCATTGCTTGTCGATGATTCTCCATTGTAACATCATCTGCATCTGCAAATACATAGGTATTGGCACAATGTATAACTGATTTGACTGGTTTAATGGTTGAATCATTGTAACACTTTACTTAAAGTTGTTGAATTGATAAAGAGAGTTGATCATAATTTCCAATATAACATTGAACATAATGTCATCTAAGGTGTGATTGGTGTTTGTTGATATGATTCATTAATAATTGAATTTCATATTTTGGTGATGAATAGGAAACAACAATTGTATCACGTAGTTGAGGTGCATGTTTGATGATATAATGAAGTGATTCAACAGCAACTCCTGTTTGACCAGTGATGAGAAGAGTATCTTGAACACCATCAAGTTGATAGTGTACTCTTTCTATCTGTTTTCTATCTCTTTCACGTAACAATGGCTCGACCAAATCTCTTTCAGCATTTTCATAATCAATGACAACCTTTCCAATATGTTTTCTTGTTCTGATGTGTTGTTTGTGCTCTAAAATATTTAATATTGACAAACCGACACCGCCAGTTGCACTGTGAATGAGAATTGAATCCGACGAAACAATACTGGCTTTTTTGAGTACCGTGTAGGCAGTTCCCATTGTAACCGGCAGAGATGCAGCTTCAACAAATGAGAGTTCCTTTGGCTTATGAACTAGATTATTTTCCAAAGCAACTGAATAGGTAAAAGCATGAGACAAACCAAAAACTTCATCACCAATCTTGAAATTTGTTACTTTTGATCCGATTCTTGTGACGATACCAGCAAGATCTTGTCCAAGTATATTTCTTTTTTGATCGACTCTACCTTCCAAAGTCATAAGATCTTTGAAATTGACTGATGCTGCTTTGGCTTGAACTTCAACTTGATAATCTTCGAATGTCAGACCTCTGCCTTTGATTTAAGATGGTATTTAGAATCCTTTTCAAACTTGACTCTAATATCTTGTTTATCATTAATAATGCATCTTGAACCCAATTCCAATGCTTTGGGACTTGAATAACTTGATCATTACATTCCAATTTAATATTCTTTTCACCAATGAAATCACTGTTGGAATATTGCATGATTTGAGAGAGTGAAAGTTGATTACAACTTTGATGATCCATGCTGATTGATATCGAATCAAATGCTCGAACATGTCAGATGGACGATCATAATCTCTGCAAATTGGAACCAAACATTGATTGAGTTGACCAGTTATCAATGTTATTAATTTGACAGGTAGTTGTTCCTTTCTTAATATTTGGTGTAATCTGATGAGTTGCATTGATTTCTTGTCAAGATTACTCGAATTCATCTCTATCAATGATTCCAAATAAATAATTACAACCTTTTCTCCTTCTCTAAATGATACGAATCCAATAATGATTGATATTTACTTTCATCCATAATATCATCACTTGAAATACTTTACGTGTTTTGAAATTGATGATGCTTGTGAAATCAATCTGGTTGATAACTTTGAAGAAGAGGATGGAGTAATAAATAATATATTATCAATATTATCGAAATTGGTTTCTTCGATTGATGCCTTTTTACAAATCATTGTAATATCTTCATGATCTAGTGTTGAGTTATTATTATTAATATGTTGAATTTTGAGTTGTGTTGATTTAATATCTCTGATGATTAATTCTTTGCTATTTTCATCGACGACCACTGAATCATTGTTGATTACAAAGAGTTGACCATTTGGATTTAATAGTTGATATAATTGTGTTGTAATATTTTGATTATTTTGAATAAATTCTTGAAAGGAAACCTTGGTCATTCAAAGACATGGATGAATTGAACTCTTTAAATAATTTAATTGATAAATTATTATTCTCGAGATAATAGATTGGATAGGTGAATGAGAAATCTTGGGAAGTTAAATCAATGATCGTTGATGTTGGCTCCAAACTTGTGGTAGTGCCAATGGAAAGAAGTTCATCAAATCCAATACTCTAATCATTCCTTGCGTAGACTCTAATGATTTAACATATCTTTGTAAATATTTAACATTATTATTGTTGTCAGAGGAGGAGATGATGGAAGGGGATGGAGATGGTGAATTCTTTGGTTGATTAATTAATCGTTTGGTGAATTTTGATGGATATTTAGCTTGATGTACTTTTAATACTTTGACCAATGATTTACAAATCAATGATTCAAATTTGATGATAATATTACCATGTTGGACAATAATATCAAGTGATCCTTTAAATTCATTTCCTCTTTGTTGTTGTCGATTTCTACTCGACACGAACGATCGTCGACATGTATGAATTTGTTGGCTACTTCCAACATGCATCGTCGAAAGTCATAACACCATGCATCTCGCGCGTGCTATCTACAATGATCACAGTCAGCAGTGCTGTATCTAGATAGAGAGCAAACTATATATCAGTCCTTTCCAAAAACCCTTGTCATTGACAAAAGTTGCATCACGACGTGAACCATTCGAATATTCATAGCAAAGGCTTTGGTATCATGATCACATCCTTTGGTATGTGAATGATTGGGGACGTAAAGAGTTGTGACACATATAACATTGCTGGCATGGGCCTCTTCAAACCCAAAGTAAAGATGTGAAGAGCAGGTGATGATATCTTCTTCAAGTATTCATTCTCTCTATAATAGCGATTGTATTAATAGATTGATCATGCAAATAACAAGAAAAAAAAAACCATACCTATATGTAATCCATTAAAATTGTACTTGTTGTTTATCAACCACCAATAGTTCTTTGGATGCGATCAGTGATAGAAAATATGAAAAAAATGCATTGAAAATATCAATATGGATCACACTCAAAGCCAGCTCAGACCGACTGAACGATTTCAATCAACATACACACTAATAAATCGTTCAGTCTATCAGTGCACAGCTATGTAGGTCAGTCATGATCAGGAGGACTAGCTATAAAATGAGCATTCCAACATGCTCTTCATCATTACTTTCATCAACAACAACAACTACTACTACTACTACTACTACTACTACTTTTACAACAACAACAACAAATACAAATGAAGCGTAGTTATTTTAGTTTCAACTCTGAACCTCTCATTACAATCACTGCCTCTCTTGCCAAGGTCTCAACAGTCCCCAAGCTTAAGCGACGAATTGCTGACCCAGTGCCTGATGTCCCATTGGTTGAACCAGTGCCCGCTGTTCAAATGGCCGAGCCCTTGACCGATGTACCAATCATTGCTCCAGTAGCTGATGTACCACAGTTGCCACAAGTACCCGGACCTTTTGTTTTGCCAACCGTTCTTTGTGACTGTGATAAAACAAACTATCGATGTAAAAATTGCCAGTAATCGTCACCTAAAGATCGTCAAAGAGATATATATTTTTTTAGATTTTTAACCTTTTTTTTCTTTTTTCTTTTTTCTTTTTTCTTTTTTATCTATTTAGATTGGTTGAAAATTTTAATGATAGAAGTACCTCATTGTATACCGCTCAGGTTCGTGATAGTGAACGTAGACCCCACTTTGGTAAAAAGCAAGGAGAATATGAAATTGGTGTCACCGATCCTCACGGCAAGTCCAGTGAACAGAATCGCCTTTGTGCCATCTCCAATGCTATAATGGTAGCCGTGCCATTGTCTGATTGTCAAGATAGCCTCGACCGTATCAAGGACCATAATACATATATGCCAGACAACTGCCGCCTCATATGTAGAGAGTTCAATACCTCTGCCAAGTGGACCACCGAGTTGCTAAGAGAAGTTTACAAGGAAGTATTTGGAAATATAACCAGGACTGCTCCCCGCCACCGTCTCGTTGATGCAATGGAAAAGGAAAGAAAATTGGAATGGGTCAAATCAGTCAGTCATCTTGCCAAACCTGTCGAATACACTGAGGAAGTTATTGCCAAGCTCAGTGCCCAAAGATACAAGAATGCCAAAGTCGTTCCAATTCGCCGAGAGACGCCAAAACAAATCCTTCTAGGAAAGGATATGTTTCCAAGTCTTTTTGCCAAGAAAAGATTCCAGCCCCTTCCAATTAGACTTGTAGATTTGGATTACCTTCCTAAATCATTTTATGATGATGAAGAAGAAGAAGAAGAGGAAGAGGAAGAGTATGATGAAATTATGGAATATCAAGAATAATAAATTAATAAAATGTAAATTATTGTAAATGACATATCAATCACCGTTGTTTTGACTTTTTATTTTGGATGTTGCATCAACTTTTATTTGGATTCTCAACATCCTTTCTATAATAATAATATTTGTAAAAACATACAACTATCAACACCAGATCGACCTATCTCTACCCTCTCACTCGAGATCTACAACACTTCAACTCTCAGCTCTAGTTTCTTTATAAATCAACCAAGTAGACAAACAACATTAATTAAAAAGGATAAATAAAAAAGGGTAGTTATGATTGGATGTAATGATTGATGGTGTCAAAAGTTGGTTCCGCTTTGAAAATAAATGAAATAATATTTGCCAATTAATGGTAATGTTGATTTAACTAGTAATAAAAGAAACAATTATGATTATAATATGTATAGAAATATAAAATGGATTGGAGTTGAAAATTAATGCTTGATGCGTATATTGAGGTGGTCAATGATACGATGTGATAACCAATACACTCATTTGGTTGTGACACTATGTTAGATCTAGATTGTTTAAAATCAATGATATCTCAATGATATTTCATGGATATCTCATTGAACTCAATATACTCAATCCTGGTTAGGATAAGTCAAATATGTAAAGTATTTTGGATAAAATACTAACGACTAACCATCGTCAGTTAGTCGTCTGGATCAACAATTATAAAAAGGATTAGAATAATCCAATAAAGACACTCTACATTCTATATTCTATATTAATATTCTATATTCATCTTTTATTACTATAATTAATAATCAATTACAATCTAAAGTCATTATTACTATCTATATATTCATATATCTATATATTATTATTATTATATACCTCTCAAACTAAATATATATTTACCAAGTATCTATATAGTTATTACACACTACATGATCAAGTACACAATTTAATTGAATTGAAAGAGATGATAAAACGGTTGTTGATTATTTAAAAAATATTTAATTAATAATGAAGACAATGTCACCCAAGACTGGAATCAAACATGTCTAAAAAATATAAAATTAATTTATGATTAAAATAAAATAAAATAAAAGATTAAATAACATAGAAAGAGTACACACAAAGCTAAATGGCAGATGTCATTTATTTGAAACGGCTATTTGGGCGGATATCACGGTTGTTTTAAAAATGTCACCAATTCGTTTTGGCAATTTGGGTGAGTGGTCTAAGCCGATGCACTCGAAATGCATTCTCTTCGGAGGCGCAGGTTCAAACCCTGCAGTTGTCGATCTTTTGCCCTTTTGCCGCATGCGACATCGCCCCACGCCTCCCTCGCACCCCTCTACCACCAAATAATACTCTATCTGTACTGTTTATCTCTTAAAATGTGGAATGAGACTTTTGATAGTCACAAAAAAAAAAATTGATCAATTTTTGTCATGAAAAAATCTCACCCAAAAAAAAAAAATTTGATCTTCCAAGAATAAATTTTTAAAACTGCAATACCAAAATTTTCAAACCTCGATTCATTTCACTTTTGACAACATACAAAATAACCAAAGAATATAGATAGATATATATAAAATGAATAACGACACATCAAATACAACAAATAAAATGTCACCTCTTAAAAGTTCAAGTGATCTATCACAAATGATAGACCCAGAATATTTTAAAAGAGAAAATGATAAAAAGATTATTGATCAACCAATTAATAGTAATAATAATAATAATAATAATAGTCAATCAAGTTTACCTCCTTCATCTTTATCTCAACAACAACAATCAATATCAACACCAACAAAGAATAATAATAGTAGTACTAGTACTAGTACTAGTCAATCAATACAATCATCACCAATGAATACAAGTTCATTACAAAATATGAATGCAAATGTCATACAATCATCATTTGATGCACACATTCAAGAACAAACATTTCAAACATCCTCCCCAACAAGAAAAAGAATTGTTAGATTTACAGATCCCTCACCAGTTTCATCTCCTCAACCTAGTCAAAGAGAACAAAGAGAACATCAACCTCTTAGACAATCATTTACACAAAATGAATCATTGGATATTTTTGGTAGTTTAGATTTTAGTCAAACTTTTGAACAACCAGATAGTCAAGAAATTGCACCAATATCATTTACTCTAAGTACTGATGGTGATTTAATCTTTACTTTGGACGACGAGGAAGAAGAAGAATCTATTAAAGAATCGATTCAATTTGATTTTGACATTTATCAATCAATGTCATTACCAATATGGGATGCAGTAACCAGTCAAGATCCAAAGATGGTAATGAAAAGAGGAGGAAAGATCAAGAGAAAGAGAGGGTTGGTCATACCCAATTGGAAAAAGAAGCAACCAGAAGTGACGATTGACGACTTGATGAAACAAAACTATCTAAAGATTGGTGATCGTCTAACGTATAGTATTGCCGGTTCAACACATACTGCCATTCTATTGGCTGACGGTTACATTGAATATGGTAGTGGTAATGAATTACGTATTCGTCTCCCATCTGTTCATGCTTGGATCATTCAAATCCTATCCAAACTAACACCAAACAAAAAATATCATTGGTTTTCTCCATGGGATTCAATTTTCATTAAAGGAAAATCTTTAAATTATATTAGAAAATCTTTTGAATCTAAAAATAGAAAAGAAATTAATAATAATAATGATGAAAAAGTAATTATTAAAACAAATATTACAAAAAAGAAAAGAGAAGAAGAAGAAGAAGAAGAAGAAATAGAATCTCAACAAATCAAGAAAAAGGTAAAACCTACAATTGTTGAATTTAAACAACCTCTACCAATTCAACCACAACCTTCATTGATTGATCAAGATGCAACACAAAAAGTAGATGAAGAGTCAACCATCAAAGTAGATGAAGAAGCAACAATCAAAGTAGATCAAGAACCAATTGTAGATGAAGAAGCAACTATTAAAGTTTATGATGAATTTGATCCAAAAACTCAACTATTAAATTCTACAACTACAATTAATTTAAATCAAGTTGATTTTAATTCTCAAGAAATGGAAATTGAAAAGGAAAATGAAAATGAAAAAGAAAAAGAACCATCACAAAAATCATCTCAATCAAGTCATCATTCTTCTTCTTCTTCTTCTTCTTTATCTTTTCCAAATTTCAATTCAACCTCTCAACCAACAAATAATCAACATCAAAATAATAATAATAATAATAATTTATTTTCTTCACAACCACTTCCATCCAAAGGAGGTCATATTGGATCACCATTAAAATATAATACTCCAATTTCATCTCAACCACCACCTTCACAATCAAAGAATAATGTATTATCAACATCAATTCAATTTGAAACATCTCAACAATTTTCACAACAACCAAAAGAATCATCAATTAGTTTACCATTACATCAACCATCACTTAAATCAAATAATTCAAATGTTTCAGAACAACAAAAAATAAGTCAAACATTTTCAATTCCAGATTTATCTCAACAACAACCAAGTCAATTATTTTCAATACCAGGATATCAAATTGAATCTACTACTGGACCAGTAATATTAGGAACAGGATTATCAAGATTAATGCAAATTCATATAATTACATTAACCAATTCAATAGGAGGTAGATATGTAACTAGTTTTGATCAATCTGTTACACATATTGTATGTGCAACTGAAGAACAAGGACAAATGGCCAAAAGAACCATTAAATATCAAATGGGAGTAGCCAAGGGACTTTGGATTGTGTCATTTGATTGGATTTTAGAATCACTCAATGAACAAAAATGGCTAGACGAAGATGCCTATGAAATACAAGGTGATGAACAATCTGGTATTCAAGGATCACCAAACAAGGCACGCCAACAATTATTATTCTCTGAAAAACGTCTCTTTTATGGTTTGGCGTTTTATTTGGCAGGTGAATTTGATCAACCTAGTCGTCAAGAAATTGAATCGGTCATCAAAGAGGCAGGTGGTATAGTATTGGATGCACCACCACCAAAACCATCAAATACCAAAGAATTATTAAAATCAAAATGTACAGTCATTGTTCATCCATCATATACCTCTTCTCATCAACAACTGTCACAAATTCACCTAACCACCAAACAATTACCAATTAGTTATAAATGGATTTTTGATTCAATTTCAAATTATCAATTAATTCCAAAAGATAAATATTTAATCTTTAAAAGTAGTACTATAAATCAATCAAACTATGGTTCAATTCATACTCAACAATCTCATGCATACTAAACGTGTATAAATAAATTAAAACATAATTTTTAAATTTTCCCGCTTTTTTGTTTTTTTGTTTTTTTTGTTTTTTTTTTTAGCTTTTTTTTTTTTTTTGCAACGGATTCAAAAAAAGTTTGGAGGGTGATGTTCATTATTATTTTTTAATTTATTTTTTTATATTTTCATTGTACACACAAACAACAACTATTTCAATTTTAGTGTTTGTTTTTCAACACTATATCTATATTTATATATTTATATTAATTTGAATGGAAGGACAAACAATACATTTATGTGCAGAGAGTGGTGATCAAGCAGGAGTAGTAAAATGGATATCGTCGGGAGCAGATGTGAATCAGCCCGATAGTTCGAATCGTTCACCATTGCATTATGCAGCGATCAGTGGACATACAAGCATTGTAGCACTATTACTGTCTAGTGGATCATCGGTCAATTGTCAGACGAATCGTGGAGCTACACCTCTACACTATAGTGCGAGATCAGGTAATGTCGAATGCCTGTCACTTTTACTAGAGAATGGAGGTGATGTCAATTGTCGCGATAGTTCTGGCAACACACCTCTTCATGCAGCCATCAACTGTCACGAAGTCAAAGCTGCATTGGCTCTTGTTCAAAACTATGGTTCCGACGTCAACATTCAAAACAAAGAAGATCAATCACCTCTCTTTTTGGCTTGTCAAATGGGTTACAAAGATGTTATCATTCAATTATTAGAAAAAGGTGCTAAAACAAATGTTAGAGATAAATCTGGTAATACTTGTTTATCAGTTTTATCATTTATTGGTAAATATAGAAAATAGAAAATAGAAAATAGAAAATATAGAAATAGAAATATTCATTCTTTTTTCTTTTTTTCTTTAATTTTTAGAAATAGAGAAAAAAGAAGAATTGGAAGAATTAATTTATAATGGTAAATCAACATCATTGGAAAATGATATTGGTAGTTTAATGTATGTTGTAAAAAAAGCAACGACAACTGAAACAAATGGAAATAATACAGCAGATCAAATGGATACATCTCTTGAAGATGAAAATACAAATATTGGAATCTATTCAGATATTACATTAATTGTTGAAGGTCATTCAATTCCTGCTCATCGTTCAATTTTAGCATCTCGTTGTCCTCATTTTAAATCTTTATTAAAGAAATCAAACTCTTCTGAAATTGAAATTACAGATGTTAAATTTAATTTATTCATCTTATTATTAGAATGGTAAATAGAATCAAAAGAAATAATATATATTATATTTTAATTTTAATTTACTTAACTTTTTATTTTTTAGGATATATAAAGATAAATTAAAAGAAATTATAAAACCAGATCAAATTGATTTATCAAGTGCATTTTCATTATTGGTTTTAGCAGAAAGATATCAAATCAAGGCATTGGTAGGGGTTTGTGAAAAGTTTTTAATTCATAATCTAACTACAACCACTATTGTATCGGTTTGGCCAGAATTGAAAAAGACATCTAATCAATTGAAACAGTCATGTCCAGAATTGATGCGTAGCTGTGCTCAGTTTATCATTAAAAACTGGAATGTCTTGTCAGTTAGCAAGATGGGTGATTTAATGAACAAGGTTGATTTTGTCAATCTAATCAATATTTTACCAATTAAACCATTTGATCCAAATGAACCTATTGTACCTCAACAACCAACCTCTACAACTACAACTAAACCTTCTAAATCTAGTAGTAGTGGTAATTCAAATGCTCCCGCCACCACCGCCGCCGCTACTACTACTACTACAACACGTCAATCACGTGCAAGTACAGGTGGATCATCAAGTAAAAGTTCAGCAACTCCAAAGAAATCTCATTCTACCTCTTCTTCTTCTTCTTCCTCGACTACATCTTCAGAATCTACACCAACAACAGATATAATGGATAAAAAGAATTTAGAATTATGTAATGGTATTTATACTCAAATATATAAACGTAAAAACGCAGAGGTATTTCATTATCCTGTTGATCCAGTTGCTGATGGTGTACCAACCTATCTCGACATTATCAAGAATCCAATGGATCTTGGTACCATGAAAACCAAGTTGGACAATGGTTCATACAAGACCATCAAGGAATTTGCTGCAGACATGAGACTCATGTTTATCAATGCACTCACCTTTAATCTCGATGGTACTCCCATTTGGAAACTTGCCAAAAGTCTTCTCCAAAACTTTAATACAAAGTTTGGTCAAACTTTTCCATTTGAACCAATTCCTGAAATACCTATAATTGCTCCAAGTATAATAGTAGGAACAAATAATAATAATATTAATAATAATAATAATAATAATCCACCTGAAACTCCTGAAAAAAAACGTAAATCAACTCCTGCTCCTTCAACTACTGCTACAACAACCAACGTACCAACTCCAACTACAACTGAAATTAAACCAGAAAATATTAAAAAGTATGAAAAATAGAAAATATAAAATATAGGATTAATTTAATTTAATTTTATCAATCTAGGAAATATACAGATGATGATAGAAGAATTTTAATGGAAAAAATCAATGATTTAAATGAAGCACAATTACAAAACATTTTAGATATTATAGAACCAAAGGCCATCAAACAAAATGATGAAGGTGTTGAAATTGACATGTATGAAGTTAGTGATCAAAATCTTGAACAATTGGAAGATTTTATTATTTCTTGTCTCAAAAAAAGGAAAACAGATTAAAAAAAAATGAAATCAAATCAAATCAAATCAAATTAAATGAAATGAATAATTATTAAATAAATAAATAAAATAAAATGTTATAATAATAGAAGATAGAGAGCAAAATTGGCGCCAATTTTTTAATTTTTTTCAAGAATTTTTGAAAAAGAGGAGGGTATTCAAACAACTTCACTTTTTTTTTTTTTTTTTAATATACATATATTCATAGTAGGAGTATATATATATAGAAAGATGGTAACTAAAAAACCAACAAAAGCAGTATCTAAAAAGAAACCTGCTGCTGCTGCTTCAACAACAAGAGGTAGAAAAAAGATTCAACAAGATCAATCATCATCAGAAGATGAAATGAGTGTTGATGAAAAGAATAATAGTAGTAGTGAAGGAGAAGAAGAATCAAATAGTGAATCAGAACAAGAATCATCATCATCATCAGAAGATGAAAAGAAAAAAAAGAAAACAACACCAACTAAACCAAAAGCTAAACCATCACCTTCAAAAAAGAAGAAACCTGCTGCTGCTAGTAGTAAAAAGAAAGTTATACAACAACAAGAAGAAAGTAGTGAAGAAGAGGAATCAGAAGAAGAATCATCATCATCAGAAGAAGAATTACCAAAACCAAAACCATCATCACAACCAAAAAAACAATCATCACATCAACAATCTAACAAGAATCAAAAACAATTTCAAATTAAAAATCTTAAACCAGAAAGATTAAATGATACAACTTATATTTCATCAACATTACCATCAAATAAATTAATTAAAAGATTAATGGTAAGTAAAATTATACAAATATAACCTCTCTATATATTAATTTTTTTTTTTTTATTCTTTAAGAAAATTGATAAATATTTATATCAACAACCAATATTAAAAAATAATGAATATGATATAATATCAAAATCATTATTAACAAATTCATTATTGGAAACAAAAGATTCAGAAGTTAAATTGGTGCTGGCAAGTTGTTTGGCAGAAATTATACGTTTGGATAGTGAAATATTGGCTCAAACCTCTTCTACTGCTTCATTAAAGGTTTATCAAATATTTAAAGATGAATTATTTGGGTTGTATGATTTGGATGAATCACTTTTCCCACAATATTATCATCTAGTTGAAAGATTAGAATCCATCAAGATTTTTTCTGGATTGGATCAAGTTGAACCAGATTCTGTGCCACCATTTATTCTCAAAATGTTGAACGATTTGGTTGCAAAGGACGGTCTTGCAACAAGTCTTGTTCCACTCTTTGAAAATATCATTATTAGTACTTTGGAATCAATTAAAAAGGTTCCATCGGAAATTTGGGATCGTTTAACTGAATTTCTACTTGAAGGTGAAAAGAGAATTGTTGATCGTACTACTGGATCAAAAGATGCATCTGAATTACCACCACGTATCCTATTGGCAAGATCAATCCTCTCTACCAAATCATTCAAAGATCCATATCGTTATTATCTTCGTAGTTTTCATTCAAATGACCTAGCACCAAAAAGTAAACTTCTTCCTCGTCGTAATGAAATTCTCTATTCAGTTTTTAAACTTAATCCAAATCTCATCAGTGTCTATGATTTTAGTCAAGATATTCACAATGAAGATCCTTCCCTAAGAAAACATTGTGTTATGGTATTATCTAAATTATTTACTTCAAGTCTTGAATTTGAAGATCAATATTCTGATATTTTTATTAAAGTATGTAAAAATCTAAATCACATCATTCATTATTTATTATTTATTTACTTTTTTTTTTTTTTTTACCTTAGTTTATAAAAAGATTTGAAGATGCAGATCCAAAAATTAGAATATTATTATTAGATTTTTCACAAATTTATTCAATAGATTCAACCTATGGAGATGTTATATTGGATTTTATAACAAAAAGATTAAGTGATACGGTTCATGAAATTAGATCGATGTCCATTTTTTCGCTGACCAAATATATGATTAGAAAACCACAATTGGTATCGATCAAGATTATGGAAAAGGTTTATGATAGATTGCGTGACAAGGAAACCAATGTACGTAAAGATGCAATCACCAAATTGGCAACTGTATTTCAAATTCTACGTACGGAAAATGGTGATCCAAGTAAATGGGATGCTCATTTGAAAAGTTGTTTTGGTAGTATTCCAACCAAATTGGTATCATGTTTTGGAATGTATGAAGTTGACAAGTTTTTTACCGAAGTTTCCATCGACACTATTCTTCTTGGTGATCCACATGGTCAAAAGAATAATGTTCAAGATAGAACCTATCGTTTCTTGGAATTGTATGGTTATCTAGACAACAAATCAAAAGAACATCTATTCCAATTCTTTGAAAAAAAGAGTACTCTTCAACGTGAATTTACCTTTCTCTACAATACCGTCGACGAAAAACCAAAAGGTGGTAAAAAGGCAACCGCTCAAGATGAAGAAAAACATCAAAAAGATATTGAAAAAGCATTCACCTATCTCTATAATCAATTACCAAAATTTCAAAACGAAAATCCAAAACATCTTTTAAAATCCCTATTTGATCATAAAAAGGAATTTAAATGGTTAAAAGTTATTTGTGATGAAAATACTACTTATCAAGAACAACATAATATTAAAGTAAGTAAAAAAAAATTAAAAAGAATCAAATATAAATATAAATATATTAATTTTTTTATTTTTATTTTTCATTTAGGTTGATATATCAAATAAAAAATCAACATCAAAAAAAGTAACAGACCAAAGATTTTATGAATGTATAAAATATCTTGTATTTTATCTTAGTTTTGGTATTATTGGTAAAGAACATCTTGCTTACATTTTTGATTATGTCCGTCAAGATATAACATCAAAACCAACTGATCATTTTGATATTAAAACTTATTCAAAAGATATTAAATCTTTACCTGAACCTATAGAATTATTAGTTGTAAGTAAAAAAAAACAAAAAAAACAAATATATATTTATCTATTTATTTATTAATTTTTTTTATTTTATTTTTATTTTAGAAATTATCATCAATATTTCCAAGTTTATTTAGAGGATATGAAGAAGAATTAATATCATTTCTTTATTATCCAAAAGCAATTACAAATGAATTTCTTTTAATTTTATATAATACAATTGATTCAAATCAATTTAGACCTTCAAAATCAATTTTAAAGTATGAAAGAAAAAAAATTTTAGAACCTAATTATCTTTTTATTAATTTATCTCTCTCCTATACTAGAAAACTGCAAGAGATATTAAGAAATTTATGTGAAATTGGATCACCAAAGATTGTTAAAATGTCATTTAGATTATTAGATAGAATAACATTAAACAAGGAACAATTAAAGACTATATTAAAGGAGATGGGAGAGGAAATGGTAACACAACTTCAAGAACAATCACCAAAAAATGTTATTTCTTCATTGGTTACACTTGGATTGATTGCACGTTTTCATCATTCCATTTTGGATCAACAAGAATGCTACGAGTTTATGGAAATTTTAGTCTACAAACAAATTATGAATGGTACTTGTAAATTGGATGTAAATACAAAAGCATTGGGTAAATTGGATTATGCCTATTCTAAAGATGCCCTCCTACGAATTCATGGTATCTATTATCTTGGAAATTATCTTGTTGGTTTACCTTCTGAACAAATTAAAAGAAAGGTTTTTGAATTAACTACATTTTTATTTGATATTATTTATCGTCCTGATAAATTAAAAAAATTATCGTATGTAACAAAATAGATATGATGAATCTAATTTATCTAATTATTTTTTTTATTTTTTAGATCGATGGAACAATATCATATTCAATTATCAGTAAATTTTGAAATTATTAGAATGTTGAGATATAAACATTTTATAATGTGTTTTCAACCAGTACATTTTATAGCATTTTGTAATGTAGCATCAATTAGAACCGAGATTAAAAATGATCATCTTCAACATCGATTCTTTAGTAAATTGGAAAAGGCCATTAAATTGAATCGTCTTCAAATCAAGTTTATGGCTGCTTTTGGTATGACTGCCAATCAACCAGCTTCCATTACCACCTCGATCAAACGACAAGTATCATCCATCATCAAGATGAAAAGAATGGCAATCTCTAGAACCAATGTAGAACTAAAGGGTGAAATCCTTCCAGAACACTCTTTTCCCTACTTTATCTATCTCATCTCTCATCGTCCCACCGTCGAAAAGGAATATCCAAACTTTGAAGAAACTAGTAAATTCTTTAAATACTATACAAATATGATGATTGAAGAAAAGGATAATTATTCAATCCTAATGAACTATTTAGATTTCATTTCTCAATCTATGGATCAAATGGACCCGTACAGTAAAGATACTCGTCGTGTTGCAAAACATGGTCTTCAAATCTTGGCTCAAGAATATAAAGACAAGAAATGGAAAACTCAAAAATTCTCTTCTCTCATGATCCTACCAGTTGAATATTTCCGTTTCAGTAAAGATATTGATTTTGAAGATTATGATAAAGATACTTCTGATAAATTACCAAATAATTATGTTGTAACTGTAAGTAATAAAAATAAAAATAACAAACAAACAAAAATAAAATAAATATTAACCATCTTTTTTTTTTTGTCTAGACTGGAAAAGGAGCTGATAGATTACATGAAAGTCCTGTTTATATTCAACAACAAAAAAATAAGTTGGAAAAGGAAAAAAAGGAAAAAGAAAAAGAAAAGGAAAAGGAAAATGATCCAGATCAAGATATGGATAAAAGTAAAGAAGAAGAAGAGGAAGTTGAAAAGAAAAGAAAATCAACTGATGATGAAATAGAAGAAGAAGTAGAGGAAGAGGAGGAAGAAGAAAATGAAGAAGAAAAAGAGGAAAAAGAAGAAGAAGAAAAAGAGATTAAAAAACAAAAAACAAAGAAAATAAATTAAAGAGATTTGTTTTTTTATTAAACAATAAAGTTTAAAAAGAAATATAAGGATGGAATCTGTTGTTGTCTGTTGTTGTTGTTTTGTTGATGTTTACAATGATACCATTTATCAATTAAAAATAATACAAAAAAAAGATAAATAGTATGGTTTATGTGTTGTTGTCTGGGGAATAAACCATTGAATTTAAACAATGATCATTCATTCATTTTGGATAAAGTTTTGATTATATATTTTTTTCTTTTAATGTTATTCGACCAAATAAGGGAAAAGTTGGCAGAAAGTATCTATTTTCTTATTATATTCGGCAGATTTTGATGCAAGTATTCTTTTTTCGTCATTGGTGGTTGTTATGCTACCAAGAGTTGAATCATTGTCTACCATAAATGATAATAAACCAATTAAAATTGAAGAAACTGTCCATGATGGTGACCATGATTCTGGATGATCTAAAAAAATAAGTAAAAAATTAATAAAATATATCTATAATCTCTCTCTTTCTCTCTCTCTTTTTCTTTTTGTTTTTGTTTTACATACAATCACTAATTGAAAGACATAAACGAGTATCAGTTTGAAATCTACCAGAAGGAGTAGTCATAATGATGGATGGGGGAGATAAAGGATAGTTGTATTTGAAAATCAATTTACCATAATACAAGCCACTTTCATATACAGTATTTTCGGGTCCTAATATTACATAATGCCATTCCAATATATTTTCTGGGTGTGGACATACCACTATATTCTCTACAGGATTCTTATTAATCTCTAAAAATTCTTTTCGAAGTCGACTCTAAAAAAATAATAGATAGATAGAGAGATAGAAAGAAAGAGTAAGAAAACACATCACATAATCAAAAGTATAGATTCACTCTATTCCCTTTTTGTTATCTTACAATACAATCTTTTGTTGGAGGATGTTGAATTTCTTTACTAGTAGACATGTTTTTCTCCTTTTATTCTCTACTTTTTTCTAAAAGAAAAGGACTAGTCTTTTTGTTTTTCGTTTGTTATAGCTATTTGATTATATAAAATACAAATAAAGAAAGAATATATATACACACAACAGAAAACCAAAAGTACTACTTTTAATATATATATAAAAAAGACGATTCGTCCTTTTTGTTTTTTTACTGATGCCTTTTTCTTTGTTACTGTGAATTAAACATATAAATAAATTAAAATAAATGATATAAATTCTCTCTCTCTCTCTCTATATATATAAATATAAATATATGTATTGTTGTTATTGCGTTTAAAAAAAAGGCTTTTTTTGTTCTGTTTTAAAAAAAAAGTCAGTTGAATCTTGTCTTTTTTGCAAATCAAATAAATTTTTAAATAAAAAAAATATATATTTTTAAAAAATGAAAAAAAACAGTGACCTTTTGTAGTCTCTCTATCTATCTTTTTTTTTTTTTTTTATTTATATAAAAAAATGGTTTAATTTTATTTTTTTTTTGTTTTTTATATATATAACACATGTGATGAGATTTATAAAATCTCTTTTTTAATTATTCTTTTTGGCGGTAGTGGTATGCTTTGGCATATAGTTGTGAGCCAAGTGGATCATGTCCTTGAGGGTAGCCTTGACCTTGGCGAGTTGTTCGTCAATGATTTGTTGCTTTTCAAGGTAGAGTCTTGGGGCGATAAAAGCAACGAGGAAGACGAGGTAGAGGATGGTGGCACCACTGATGCACTTGGCAACGGTGGCAACAACAAAGAATAAAAGAGCTGCCTCGGCAGTCAATACAATATTCTTGCAACCAAAGATATCCTTGGCCAAAGCTAAAACAGAGTTGACCAATTGTCCAACACCCTTTACATATTTTTGTACAACTTCATCTTCAACATGGAAATTTAATGTCTTTAACTTATCACTAAAAGAAAAAAGAAAAAAAAGAAAAAGGTTAGAGAGAGAGAGTTGATTTGTTTTTGTTTTTTGTTTTCTTTTTTGTTTTCTAATTCTTACAGAATTGGATTATCCAAAGTACAATTTGGAATGTATTTATCACAGACTGAAGAGACTATACGGAATAAAACAGAAGAGACAGAGGCGACCATACAAGAGTAACCGACAAGTGAGATTATAGAGTATTGGCATACGCAGACCAAGAAGAAAACGAGATTGATGATACCAAATAATAAACCGGTTTGGACCAAATCATCCCATACCAATATTTTTTTTGAACATTCGTGACATGGAAGACTCTTGACAGCACCACATATGTTTTCAAAGTGTTGACAAATTGATACATCACCACACATTAATGCTGGACAACATGTTGATGTTGCTGGGCATGTAGAAGAAGAGGATGAGGAGGTTGATGATGAAACTGGACAAGTAGTAGCAGCCTTTACAGTCTCTGCAGCATTATTAATGACAGCCTTTGCTTCTTCCTTTACTTGTTCTTTAACTTCTTCAATCTTTTCAACAGTTTCTCCTATAACTTCATTGACTTGTTCTTTTGTTTCTTCAACAGTCTCTTCAATTTCTTTTATTATTTCTATAAGAAAAATAGTAATAAAGAAAGAAAAGAAAAAAAGTTAATAACAAATGATCGGGTAAGTAATCTTGACTATTCGAGTCAAACTAGTTGATTTGTTGTTTTCTTACCTTCAGTGTCAGACATGATTGATTTATATATATTCTATTTACAATGAGAAAAGATTTGTGTTAATGTATTATTTACAAATTAAGAAATCTAATTTAAATGAAATGATAACAATAAAAAAAAAAAGTTGTTTGTTGTTGATGAATAATAAAACAAAAATTGCGAAATTAAAAAAATAATAATAATAATAATGATGATCAACCCTCGTTACTTGGTTTTTTTTTTCCTCTTTTTTTACTCTCTCAATCCAGTCACAAGTGGTGTCATCTTATAAAATGTATTACAGTGACTGTTTGTTTGTTGGAATAAAACTAAATCTCTTCATTGAAAAGAAGGTTCTTTGTGTGTCTCTTTGTGATTGTACAAATCACCAAACCATCATTCCTTTTTCTCTTTTATCTCTATCTCTTTCTCTCTTTTTTTGTCTTTGTCTCTATGTTTTTTCAAAAAATCAACATTTACCCTTTTTATATTATTTATATTAATAAAAATTTACAACTATATAAAAAAAAGAAGATGTGATGTTCATGATGTCAAAGAACTTGATGGGGGATGTCTGTCACTCTGAGAGAGGAAAAAAAAAAAAAAAAAGAAATTAAAAAAAAAAAAAATGAATTTTTTGAGCGATTCTTGGTCTCACTCAAACGAATGATCAGATTAATATGAGAGCAAGTCTAAGATCATTTTCATCTCTCATCCCTTTTCCTTCTTCTTCTTCTTTGTATATAGTTTGTAACTACTCTCTATTCTATAGTATAGTTACACAACAACCAGTATATACTTACTACAATGTTGGGATTAAGATCAGTACTTAGAAATCATTCTAGCACCAACATTTTAATGTTGAGTGCAAGATCATCACAATCATCATTATTATCTCAATCATCATCGTCATTTAGATATTATGGTAGTAAGAAAAAAGAACCATCACAAGAAGAGGTAGATGATAAAAAGGATGCAGCATTTATCGCAGCCAAATTAGATGGAGCATTCCCAGCGGGCAACTACAACTCTTTCTACCCAGGCGACCCACAACGCAAGGTGGTAGAGACACAGTTTTCAGAGGACGGTCTCAACACGTTTAGAACACGTATGGAGTTGCTCAAGAATATAAACAATGCCGAGCACCAACACGGCTTGGATAACCGTGACTACAACATTGCCAACTTTTTGTCGATGGACGACGACGACACCAAGGCCGACATTAAGCGTGAGCAGGCAGCTCGCGAGGCAGTCGAGTCACGACAAGACGACGTCGAGCAGGCCAAGTTGGACGCCGACATTGATCGTCTCAGAGCCGAGGAAGGCGCCGGTATGAACTTGGAGGCCTTTTCCAACCTCATCACACGTTACGACGACGCACACCGTCAAGAGCGTGTCGACATGCAAAAAGAGAAGCGTCGCGATCAAGAGGAACTCGAGGCACTCGACCAAGAGATAGAGGACGACCTCCAGACGGACGAGTTCCGCGCACAGTTTGCCGAACGTGGTTACGTCGGCGAAGAGGGTGAGCCCGACAAGGACGACGACGACAGAGATGACGACGATGGACTCGTCGACGAAGACGAGGGTCAAGAAGGTGAAGACGGCCAAGACGACGACGAAGACGGTGCACCAGCCGCCCACGTTGAAGAGGAAGCCGATCAATACGGCATGGAAGCGATCTATGGAACAACACGTTTCGCCAACTCGATTGACATTTCGCCGTTTGAGGAGAAAGGCGAGTTTGACCAAGCCACAGACTTGCTCAACGAAGAGATTGAGCAAACCGACGTCGTCTACACACCACGTGTGCTCACCAAGCGTCGTTTGATGCGTGTGGGACAACACACCCGTGTCACCAAGGGTGGTCGTATCAACTCGTACTCGGCGCTCGTGCTCGTCGGAAACGGACTTGGTTCGGGAGGTATCGGTTACGGCAAGGGTGAGTCTGTGTCGGTCGCTTTGAAGCGTGCCGGCAGAGACGCCGAGCGTAAGGCATTTACACTCCACCTCTTCCAAAACCGCATCGTCCCAACCGGTCTCGACCTCCAGTACCGTAGCACCAAGATCAGATTCTACCGTGCCGGTAAGGGTCGGTCGGTCATTGGTATGATCGGTCACAAGCAACGTTTCATCAACGGTATGTTTGGTATCCGCGGTGTCAATTACCGTACCTATGGTCGTCGTGGATGGCGTGCTATCCTCAACGTCTTCCAGTACGCCCTACCCGACAGTTGGATCAACCCCGACGAGCTCTCCACCGTCCTCGGTAAAAAGTTTGTCACTCGTGAAACCCTCCAAGAAAAGAAGCTTTCATTGGCCAACATGTTGACATCACGTATTCCCAACAAGGAATCAGACCCATACAACTATGGCATCATTGGCAAGTTCCTCACCGATCTCGAACAACCCAAGGACAAATCCAACGAAGAATTTGACAACATGTACAACTCTATAAAGGAAATGCTCAAATCTGAAACCTCTATCAATGCCTCTTTCCGTCGTGTCGCTCGTGACCCTGAATCAAGTCAAAAACTTGCCATCGATCCAATGAACAAATGGAAACGTTCAAAATATTTGGCTTCAAAAAAATTAGAACAATCAAGATTAAATAATCATTTTTAAAAAACAAAAAAAAAAAAGTATATTAAAATAAAAATAAAAATAAAAAATAAATTAAAAAAAAAATTAAAAAAAAAATTAAAAAAAAACAAAAAAAAAAAGGAAAATGATGAGCGAAAGAGAGAGGAGAGAGGAGATGGGTGTATTTTTTTTTCTTTTACAAGTTATATTTCAAACAAAGATTAAGTAAGTACTTTTAAACAACTAAAAGTTATTATTAATAATTAATTGTTATTATCTTTAGATCTTTTCAAAATCTATAGATAATGAATGGGTTTAGTTTGGGAAAAGCCAATCAAAAAAAAACCTAAACCCAAAATTGGAGAATCAATGTCAACCAATATGATGATGGAATTGGGTCTACCCTTTTTTAAACCTTTAAATAGATCTGAAACCACAATCAAAACTGATCATAATATTTTTAATCAATATATAAATGAAATTAAATAATCTACTTTTATTATTAAATTTTTTTTTGGTTATAGTTAATATAATCAATACATTTGATAGTAATCAAGATGTAAGAGATGGTATACTTCCATATATTTGGGTACATTCAGAGGGACAAAAGGAATTTTCTCATGGTCAATATGGTATGTACATATCTTTAATTTATTAATTATATTTTTTATCTCTTTTTTTTTTTATTTTTTTAGCATTTGCAATTTATGGAAAATTGGGAGGATTAGATGTATTAAAAGGGGTTGATTTAAAAAACAAGGATCCAAAGACTAGTTTTACTGTTTGCGATGCTGGCAATTCAAGATATTTTGAAAAAGTTCATACATTGGACAAAAACAATTTTAATATTGAAAGATTGCCAGATACCAAAGCTACCACTGCTGCACCTACCATTGCGTTACAGACAATGAGCGAATTATTCAAATCACCCTTTCATTCTGAAAGTATGATTATCAAATCATTGTTTTATTTCACACACCCTGCTCACCCAGTCCCCGCCCTGTCACCACAACCCATTCGGTACCTCTACTCTCAGTATCAATAGTATTGCCAGTGATAGAGTTCGTGCCAACAATATAAACGGACCAAAGGTTGAACCCTATCCAACGCCAGAACCAGATAGTGGTGATTCGGTTACCAACCTTTTGTATCCAACCGACCCAACAACACAACGTCTCTATGTCTTGTTTTCTAGACAATGGGATCTAGACTATTGCCATTATTTCAATGTCCGTCAACTCGCCGATACACCAGGTATCCAAGTAGTGTCGGCTGCCACCAATCGGGACAAGATTATTCAAGTTGGATTTCAATCACTACTCTTAATTGAGCTTTTAAGAATGTCAACTATCGACTTGTCACAACCAGATGGATCGAAAAAACAGGAAACATTTATTTTCCCTACCACCTCTGCTTCTCTAGATGACAATTGGAAGTATCTAATCGACCAAGCATTTGACTATTTCTCTGTCAATTTTGTTCAAAACTTTAGATCCTATGAAAATTGGAAGGAATTTCTTGATTCTAAAGGTTATCCAAAACAAATTCATCAAATTGTAAAAGGGCACTTGTAAAAACAAAGAGAGAAGATTGGTACGTTAAAAATCAAAATTTTAATATCATAACCATCTACTTGTAATATTTATATTTATTCTTTCATTTATTAGTTTGTGGTCACAAAAGATTCAAAAGTTATATAGAGGAAGTAGGAAATTGATGGATTTTCAATTTACAATGATCCCAATTGACCCTCCTTTTAATATTCCCAAACCAACTTGCAAACCAGGTACCACAATCAAAGAGTTTCCTTGTGTTGACACACCAACAAACTTTGTTGAGACCTTCCCAAAGAACAATGTGAAATTGTAGATGAATTCAAAGCTAAATGGATCAAAGTTTTAATTGAATCACCTGGTTCCGTCGCAACTACAATGACAATGACACCAATCCAACAAACACAGTTTGTAACTGATATATCCAATGACTTTTCTACCAAATTTGAAAGTTTCTATTCAAACTCTGAAAAGAAAGTTCCTGTTTTATGTGCTACAAAACCTTTCTAACAAAACAAATAAATAGAGTTTTAATCAGATAATTATTAGTATTTGTTTTTTTTTTTTTTCACGTGAGCCATGGTGTGTACACGACATTATCAAGTATTACATCACATACTACAAGAGAATTCGATATCTAGATATCATCTACTTTAACCACATAGATTAACAACGATGACATTAATGGGGTTTGATAAGCCAATCACAAACCCAACCGAATAATTAATTAATGGGCATCATCCACAAAGAGATATGTGCATGTATGTTGGGTTGCTTTGAGCACGACAAGGTGGGCTGATTCATGCAAGGCTATTCGAGTAAGACCCTCGATTCGGTGAAGACTCTTTTATTCTTTAAATAAAAGTGTCAACGTAGCAGCACCAATATCAAATCAACTTCAATCGATCAATCAATCAATCATAATAATAATTAGTAGTAATAATGAAATTATTTAATCATCAATTTAAAACAACAATTATCACATTGGTATTATTGTTGTTGGTGATATCTAATACGATCAATGCATTTGATAGCAATGAAAAAGTAAGAGATGATCTACATCCATACATTATGGCACATACAGAAGGAGTAAAGGACATGCGACATGGTCAATATGGTATGTATAGTTTTTAGAAATTATATTATTATTATATTTATTATTAATGTATCATTTTTTTTTTTTAGCATTTGCATTTTATGGTTCTTTGGGTGCACAGGGTGGTGCATTTCCATTGAATCGATTTAAAAGTTTAGATTTGACAACTCTAGGAACATCATATTATGTTTGTGATATCAACAATTTTAGATATTTTAAACAAGAAGAAGAAATTACCGTAAAGAACCCTATCAATTATAAAATTGTACGACAAGTGACCAAAGCACCTCCTATAGTGGCTGCACCCATCGCAGTGTTACAAACCATCTCTAAAATCACCACCTCACCTATCACTCGGAAAGTGTCATCATCAAATCGCTTGGTTATTTCAAAGATCCTCTTTACTCCTTCCCCAAACTGGTATACCAACCCATTCGATACCTCTACACTCAGTATCATCCATGTTCTGTTTGTACAACCAAAATATTAAACAGCAGCTTTGTCAATGATATGATCAATGATAACATTCGAATTAGAAATTTAAATGGACGTGGAGCCATGTTAAAACCACTACCACCAACCACCCCCATCGCTTACAAGATAAACAGTGAAGAAACGGTCACCAACCTTTTATTGCCAAAAAATATAGAAAACGAACGTCTTTATCTATCGTTTTCTCGACAATGGGATATTGACTATTGCCATTATATCAATATTCTCCAACTCAGTGCCCCTACTCGAGGTATCCAGGTAGTGTCGGCTGCCACTAATCGGTATGGTGATAGACACGTCGGATATCAATCGACACTGGTGACAGAACTAGAGAGAAGTTCAATGATCAACATAAGACGACCAGATGGATCTATAGTGTCTGAACTATTCACTTTTCCAACGACTTTTAAATCCCGTGAATTCAACTGGCAGTATCTAATCAATCAGGCATTTGATTTTTTCATTACCAACAAAGTTGAAAACTTTAGATCATTTGAAAATTGGAAGATATTTCTTGACTCTGCTGGATATCAAGATCCATTTCCTCAAATTGTAAAGAAAGCACTTATCAAAACACAGAAAGCAGATTGGTAAGAAATTTAAAAAAAAAAAAGATTAGAATATAAAGAATATTTTTTTTAACTCTCTCTTTTTTCATTTCTTTCAATTATTTAGTAAATGGTCACAAATGATTCAAAGAGTAAAAGGAAGTGGAAAACAATTGATGTTCCTTAAAGAAACAGTGATTCCAATTGACCCTCCTTTTGATGTTTCCGAGCCAACTTGCAAACCAAATGCCCCTTGGAAAATGTTTCCTTGTTTAAAGACACCACTACCAAACTTTGTAAAGGACCCCAACAATCCCACATTTGATTGTGACATTACCGCTCAATTCCGAGACCAGTGGAAAGAAGCTATCATCGAATCAGCTACACAAAATGGAAAGATACCACCAGCAGATCCAACAAAATTTATCGATGAAAAAACGGAAGAGTTCAAAGTAGGATTTCAATCATTTTATTCAAATGATAAAAGAAATGGTGTCATTGAATGTGCTAAACTAAATAAATAAATAAATAAATAATAAGAAATGAAATACCTAAATAAAAAAATAAATATTAATTTTTTTAAAAAGAACTTTAAAAAGTCGTCATTTAAAAAATTGTGTTGTTGCACGACATTGTCAATAGTATTACACAAACACATACAAATGAAGTGATAATAAGATATCTGGATATAATCTAAACCACATAGATTAATAACGATGACATTAATGGGTTTTGATAAGCCAATCGATTGTACAAGCCCAACCTAATGCACAAAGAGATGCGTGTTGGGTTGGGTTGCTTTGAACACGACAGGTAGGCTGATTCGGGTAAGGCCTCACTCGATTCGGTGAAGACTCTCTTGTTCTTCTTTAAATAAAAGTGTCAACTCATCAGCAGTCTGCTCAAATCAACTTCAATCGATCAATCAAACAAATAATAATTATAGAATAATGAAATTATTTAATCATAAATTTAAAACAACAATTACTTTGATCACATTGGTATTATTGTTGTTGGTGATATCTAATACGATCAATGCATTTGATAGCAATGAAAAAGTAAGAAATGATCTACATAAATACATTATGGCACATACAGAAGGAGTAAAGGACATGCGACATGGTCAATATGGTATGTATATAGTATAGTAATATTCTATAGTTTTGAATTGTCATTATTATATCATTATTTATTAATAATGTATCATTTTTTTTAGCATTTGCATTTTATGGGTCTTTGGGTGCACAAGGTGGTGCATTTCCATTGAATCGATTTACAAGTTTAGATTTGACAGCCCAAGGAACATCATATTATGTTTGTGATATCAACGATTTTAGATATTTTAAAGAAAAAGAGGAAATTATAGTAAAGAACCCTATAAATTATAACATTATACGAGAGGAGACCAACCAACCTCCTATAGTGGCAGCACCCATCACAGTGTTACAAACCATGTCTAAACTCACCACCTCACCCTATCACTCGGAAAGTGTCATCATCAAATCACTAGGTTATTTCACAGATCCTAATTACCCCAAACCCAAACTGGTATACCAACCCATTCGATACCTCTACACTCAGTATCATCCATGTTCTGTTTGTACAACCAAAATAATGAACAGCAGCTTTGTCAATGATATGACCAATGATAACATTCGAATAAGAAATTTAAATGGACTTGGAGCTATGTTACCATCCACACCACCACCAACCACCCCCATCGCTTACAAGATAAACAGTGAAGAATCGGTCACCAACCTTTTATTACCAAGTGATACATCAAAAGAACGTCTTTATCTATCGTTTTCTCGACAATGGGATATTGACTATTGCCACTATATCAACATTCGCAAACTTGCCGCTAAACCAGGTATCCAGGTAGTGTCGGCTGCTACTAATCGGTATGGTGATAGACACGTCGGATATCAATCGACACTAGTGACAGAACTAGAGAGAAGTTCAATGATCGACACGAGACGACCAGATGGATCTATAGTATCTGAACTATTCACTTTTCCAACGACTTTTAAATCCCGTGAATCCAACTGGCAGTATCTAATCAATCAGGCATTTGATTTTTTCATTGCCAACAAAGTTGAAAACTTTAGATCCTTTGAAAGTTGGAAGGCATTTCTTGACTCTGCTGGATATCAACAGCCATTTTATCAAATTGTAGAAAAGGCACTCGTCGGCACAAAAAGAGAAGATTGGTAAGTTGAAACTTCTAGGAGCATGTCAATCTTTAGAGTAAAAATTCTAAATCTTTTTTTTTTTTTTTTTTTTTTTTATCATCTACTATTAGTGATTGGTCACAAACCATTCAAAGAGTAAAAGGAGGCAAAGGATTAATGTTATTTAAAGAAACAATGATTCCAATTGACCCTCCTTTTGATGTTTCCGAACCAACTTGCAAACCAAATGCCCCTTTGAAAAAGTTTCCTTGTTTAAAGACACCACTACCAAACTTTGTAAAGGACCCCAACCCCATTCAGAAACCTGATTGTGTTATTACCAGTCAGTTCCGTGATCGATGGAACGAAGCTATCATCGAATCTGTTACACAAACAGGAAAACCAACCCCATCAACTCTGTTTATCGATGAAAAAACGGAAGAGTTCAAAGTAGGATTTAAATCATTTTATTCAAATGTTCAAAAAAATGTTGCTATTGATTGTGCTAAAAGAAATAGCTAAAATAAAATTTATTAGACAAACTTATCAAAAAATATTAATAAATAAAATTAATTTTTCAGTGTAACTCTGCAGAGAATGCCTCTCCTCTCAATTGTAGAAATAATATTATACATATATTTTTCAACTCAAAAAAACAACAACAACAATTTAATAATATATTTAGAATAAAGTGTACTCCTTCCTCGGCATTGAAAGATGCAGTACGATGATTGCATTTCAAGGTCTAAAATTCAAATCAAAACAAAGTACTACTGGTGGATCGATACACAACATCAACCCAACAACAGAAAAAAAATTAAAATAATTAAAGTAAATTATTTTTAGATTAAATATTAATATTTATTAATAGAATTATTCAAAGGTTTTTTTTTTGAATTTTTATTTACAAATATCACCAGTACATTTTAATTTTCTTAAATGTTTTGTTTTTCTGTCTGGTGCTGGAAGTTGATCTTTATCACTCTCGCTAAGCTTTTGATAAACTCGATGATATGATCTATAGTTTACTCATAGGTTAATTGTAAAAGGTTTTTTTGATAGAAAAAAACAATAAAACGTCATACCAATGGAAAAAAATGAAAGATTGTATATCTTGTGCCACATAAAGTTATCAATGTTCATCACTTTACAAATGTTCAAATATCCATTGCATTGTTTTTCATTGCCATCCAAAGATATTTTTCTGTGTAAATAAATAAGGGCGGAACTAAATCTTGCAATCTTTTAAATTGATCCAAATTATCATTGCTAAAAAAGGTTCCATCATTTTTTGACAAAAACTCTTTTACCTCTTCATCAGAGCTTTGTTTTAAAAGAATTGCAAGTTCTTTGATGGTTGATTGTTCAATTTCATTGTATCGATATTTTGGGTAAATGTATTGATATCTGAATATTGACGATCGTTACCAAAACCATTTCCAAAAGTAATAATGTCCTTGTGATCTTTTAAAAGATTCGCCAACACGATAAACTTTTCAAGTGATCCATAATGACCAAAATGTAAATTCTTTTTTGGGTTGTGTAATAACTATATAGATACTTGGTAAATATATAATTAGTCAATGATATTTCATCTATTTATCAACATACTTAATCCTGGTGCCAAATATAGAAAGTATGCTGGATAAAATACTAACGCCTAAACTATTGTCGGTTAGGCGTCTCGAACAACAAACTATAAAAGACCAATGAAATCAATAAACATTAATTCATCTTTTATTACTATAATTAATAATCATTTACAATCTAAAGTCATTATTACTATCTATATATTCATATATCTATATATTATTATTATTATATACCTCTCAAACTAATTATATATTTACCAAGCATCTATATAGTTATTACATCCCTTATCTTTAACAAATTTCTCTAAAAGTACATCTTGATATGAGCTTTGTTCATCTACTACAGCTTGATGTGTGATTTGTTCATCTACTTTTACATCTTTATCTTTTGTGTAGGTAAGCAATTTCAGAATAGACCACCTAAATAAATAAATAAATAAAATAAAAGTTATTATTTTAAATTTTTCGATTCAATATAGTTCTTTAAAAAGTTTGTATATTTACAATTCTCCAAATTGGTAACAATTTCATAATATATTGATAATGAATGTTATCCTTGTCCCATTGTCTAGAGGAAAAAAATAAAAAAAAAAGTTAAGTTAGTTTTGGTTTGTTATTGAAAAATATATATATATAAAAACAATAATATCCTTCATACCTAGAAAATGCAAGAAAGAGCTGGTTATTATTTTCTTTGTTTAGGACTGGAATATTTCTAACGACAGAGTTACTCGATAGAGGTTCCCCAAGTTTTTTAGGATTCAATCGATGATCATTACCTTTTTCTAATGTTATTACGTCTTTATAGTTTGGGTTACCTTTTAGACCTTTGTTTTCTCTGTATTCTAAAGTGGCTGGTTCAGTAAGGTAAGTGATAGACACCTTGTAATCTAGTTCATAATTACCAAACTCTTGTTTAAACTTTTCAAAGTCGGTATGTGTAGTGGCACAAATTCATCTTTGAGTTGTGGGTTCTTTAGAATCTTCCAATCCTTTTTAACAATGGCTCTTCTTGTTTTCTCTTTTGATCAAATTCTTTTTTTTTATCTCTCTCGTCCATGAGTATCGCTCTATCTTCTCCTGGTTTGAGTTTTTTAAAGGTAATTTGGTATTCGTTATCTGTTTTGAAAAGGGAAAATCGGTTAATATCAAATTTGCAATGCGAGGTACAAAATTTATAAATTTTAAACATTCCATCAATTTTTTTTTTGCATTATATCATTGTTGATGCTACTCACATAGAGACTACTAGCTAGCTTGGCAGTGCAGTGTTGACAAGGGAAAAATAGGAAAACAGGAAAATATCTTTGCCTTTCATTTGCGAGTTTACAGCATCACCATAATAACCTAGGTATTTCAATATTGTTGGTTCACTGTGGTAGGGAGTGCTTTTGAAATTGTTGATCACCATCTTTGGTTTGGCTTGATCTGTTTCACCAAATTGAAAAATATCCCTTTTTTTTCTTACTGGCTCTGAAATGACACCTTGATTTGAATCTTGTTGACTTGATTCTTGAATGTACTGTAGGCAAAGTCAAAACAGAAAATTGTGTAGATATTCGGATAGGAAAGGTTGGTAGTTTGGTGCAAAATTCAATCTCGTCTGGAATCTTACTCTCCTGCTTTTTCTTTTCCTCCACTTTTTGAACTGTAATCTCACTCTTTTCCTTTTTATTTTCCTCCTCTGTTTGAACTGGAATCTTACTCTTCTCCTCTTCCTTCTTTTCCCCCTCTTTTTGAATACACACTAGGTTCTTGAAAGAGTTGATCAGAACTTTGTTGTCGATTGAATATTGATCACCATGACCCACATTGGATAAAAAACAAACAAGAATCAACAAGGTAACAAATTGGCAACAAATTGGCAACAAATTGGCAACAAATTGGCAACAAATTGGCAACAAATTGGCAACAAATTGGCAACAAATTGGCAACAAATTGGCAACAAATTGGCAACAAATTGGCAACAAATTGGCAACAAATTGGCAACAAATTGGCAACAAATTGGCAACAAATTGGCAACAAGGATGGCCCAAAGGAGATTCGAACTCCTGACCTTCGGTTTACAAGACCGACGCTCTGCCGCTAGAGCTATTGGGCCTTGAATTTGCGGTTTTTTGCCCTGTTTGGACCCTAATTTAACCCCACGGGCAAGTTTTTCAATATGGCAGAGCGAAAAGATCAAAAGGTCATATAATCACTTTTTGATGCATTATGTCTCAATATCCTTCGGTTTACAAGACCGACGCTCTGCCGCTAGAGCTATTGGGCCTTGAATTTGCGGTTTTTTGCCCTGTTTGGTCCCTAATTTTTTCTTGGCCAAAAATTCCTTCCCCTATGGCATCATGAATAGATGTTTGGTTCATTTGGCTACTATTTTAATAGGAGCCTCCTCAATTTCAATTTTTTTTAAATTGTACATTCAAATATCAACCCTGTTCATTTGAATGTCTCGGTACGGAGACTTGTGACGACGATCCCCACTTCCGCGCCGTTGCATAATAAATTAAATTTTTTCAGTGCACAGATTTCCAATTTAAGTAAAGTATCAAAAAGAAAATGAGAGATTAAAAGGAAAAGAAATGATGACACCAACAAAAAATCATGATAAATAATAATATTAACATCAACAAAAGTAAGAAAATAGATTTCATCCTTTCCTACAACCCTGCCACCTACATTTTAAAATCCTGCAAATGGAGTCATGAAGTTTGGATGGAAAAGATAAACAAGAAGAAAAGATAGTTTTTGATAACTCAATAGACCTAAATCTTTGGTACTTTCAGATAGAACTTGAAGTGGTTACAACAAACCATTTGTTCTGCTCTTAGCCACCCACTCACCAAATTATATGTCGACCTTTTTTTTTTTAAAAATAATATTAACCATTGACCACACTCATACAATTTAAATAAAAAAAAACACTAGTGTAAAAAATCATTGGCAAATGAACAGACAGAGATCATCAAGTATTTAGTTTATTATAATATCAAAGACAAAAGATATTCAATCATGTTGTGAAGAAGAGATAAACAATATTGATTGATGTGAGAATAACATGAGAAAAAAGGAAAGGATATTGTAAAGTTAACGAGGTGGTGTTGGAAGTCATGACTGCAGCTATGATATCTAGTATATTTATAATTGATAATGACGTATGAACTTTGTTATTTTTATTCATTGATTGACTTTTAGCCTAACAATTTATATCTTTCAAATAGTTTATACTTATGCTCAACCGCATCTCAACACCAAACTGAATATCCTATTCACCATAGTACACCAACATGTTGTAATATCTATTGCAATGATTTGTCATGGTTCAAAACCAAACTTTCATATCACCAACACAACATCCTCCTCTTACCTGCAATCATTGATTCACCTGTTGGCACATTGGATAGGTTGGATGGATGAATTTTGGATAGAATGACCAGAGACTGCTGAAAGTTGGGATAGATTCTCTAAAGAAAATAAAATTGGAAAGAAGAAGAGAGATGGAATTGAAAGATAGAAATGTTAGCACTATACATAGATTGATGAAAAATAATTGTAGAGTGTTGGATGGATGACAATGATTTCGTCGACAACATACTGAACAACATATTATAATTATAGGTAAATAGAATGATTTTAATTAATAATTTTTAATTTGATAAACTTACTACTACTTTATTTATAGTTTTAAAGCAACCATTATTACTCTAAAAATCAAATCAAAAATCCAAAACTATATTAAATATTCCTATTTTAGAATTGGGGGTATTAGGTAATCATTTTAGAATAATACTTGGGGTTTTTGATTGATTTTAACAATGGTTTTAGAACTATAAATATTCTACTTTACTTTCTTTTAAATTCATCAATTCAACAAAAGTATACAAATAATATTATTACTATTAAAAAAAAAAAAACATTTTATTCTTTTCAATTATAATATGATTGGTATGTATACAATGAACAAGTACGATTATATAATTAATATATTTACATTTATTAACCTTTTCTTTTCTCATTTCTTTTCTCTTTTCATTTCTTTAGAAAACCCATCACCAACTTGCGATAATGAAGGAACCAATCAAAATGTGACCATGGAAAGTTGTTCAGATGCTCTTCAAGCACCACCAGGTCCATTTGTTTTGCCAACAGAACTTGAATGTGATTGCAAAAAACAAAAGGCACAATGTCAAGTCTGCAAGTAAGATCTTTGATTATATTATATAATTATTAATAATTAAAATCACTTTATTACTTTTACTAACCTTTTTTTTTTCTCTTTACAGATTTAGTATATCAATTCAACAGAAGAGTTGATACTCTACACAAATCTCTCGTTATTGATAGTTCTCGTCGTGATATGCACTCCAAGATTGGAGATCATGAGATCGATGTTGTCGATCTAAACAACATTCGAGAAAAGGAGAAGGGGCTTTGCGCTGTCTCTAGTGCCTACATGGTGGACGAACCACTCTCTGACTGCCAGTCCAGCTTGGATCGTTTTCGCGACAGCACAAATTACCTACAGGATAACATCCGTCTGGTATGTCGCGAATTCAACACCAATGCCAAGTGGACCACTGACCTACTTAGATCAATTGGTTTCGAAAGTGAATTCAACCAGTCTTTTGCCGACCCCTCTTTTGACGAACTCAAAGAATTGTTTATCTCCAACAAGGTGGAGAGTTATCTCAAGTCGCTTTGGAGAAATGCCAAGGAAAATAATGACAAACGTAATGGTCTACGAACAAGAGATCTGGACAATCCAATGGGATTTGACATTACGGTACCCTTTCTCACTCGTCTCTGGCTCTTTTTAAAGGCAAGATGTTACTATTCTGGCATCGATTTTGAATACACGCCTCATGTGATTATCGATCAAGTATCCAAAGTCGTCAAGCCCCAACCTGTCCAACCAGTGGCCGAGTCTCAACCAGTGGCCAAGATCCAATCCATCAACTATGATGACCTCCTTGACGAAGAGATATCTGACGACCAAGACCTCTCTGACCTCTCTGATGACGAGGACCTTTCTGACCACGCCGCCGCCAATCGATCTACCTCTACTGGTCAATCCACCTCCAACGGTCAATCCAAGGATGAGGTAATCACCAGAGTGAAATCCCCAAATCCTTACAAGTTGTCAATTGAACGTCTTGATCCCACACTGGGATATCTTCAATCCAACACGGTTCTCATTCTGTATTGCTTCCAATCAGGTGTGACCACCAGTTACCACAAGAACAATTTGGTCAAGCAACAACTCAAAGCTGCCCAAGACCACTTGGATTCATTGCTCAAGCAACCGTTGGACTCGCAAGATCCGTTGGAGATTAAAAGATTGCAAGATATTGTTACCAGACTTGGTAAATATCGTGGTTTTTTTGGTAATTGGTCCAAGATGAAGCTCTCGTACTTTTTGGCTTGTGACAAGTTGGCCCAGGAGAATCGACACAGTGAAATTGTTTCATTTGAATGTTATCAATCTCAAGTTTCATTTGAGCATTTTGACCAACTTGACAAGCAGAGATTGGATTGGTTGGAAACCGTGAGACACCTCTCTCGACCCATTCTTTATACACCAGAAAGAATGTTGGAGCTTAGAGAGGAGCGTTATCAAGATAAGAAGCATTTGCTTCCACGCGTCGAACAACCCAAACAAGTGGTACTTGGAAAAGATCTATGGCCTGAATTATATGCCACCAAACCATTACCAAATATCAACCCACAGGACTTGTATGACTCTCTTCCAGCAAGCATTCGCAATGAACTATTTTCAAATGATGATGATGAAATGACTGATGTTTAAGTTCATTTCAACTTGTAAATCTACTACTTTCACCTTTAATTTTTTTAAATTAATAATTGTTTTAATAAAATGTTAAATAAAAATCACAAAAAATATATAATTTGTTTGTGGCGACCACAATTATCATAAACAGGTGATTTCTATACCCTCCAACTTTTCAATTGAAATAAATAAAACCAGAATAAATATTTATTTATTTATTTAAAAATTTCAATTTTTTTTTTTTTTTTTGTTGGAAATTAAAACAATAAAACTATGATAATTAAAGCAATTATAAATGTAATGGTACAAGATAAAGAAGAAGAAGAAGAAGAAGAGGTGATTGCCAAAGTTTGTTGTGGTTTCAAAACTAAATATGGAAAAAAAATAAAATTAATATTAATATTTTGAAATATTTTTTTATTTTTTTCATACCTTTTAAAATAGTAGTATTCAATGTAATTGTTTGTTGATCAATTGAATCTGGAAGTGATGTAACTTTTTAACGAATAGTATATTGAGAGATCAATGTTTCTTTGGTCAAACCAACAAAACATGGTTTTGGAGTTGTATCTTGTTGACAATAGATTGTATCATTGACAAGGACAGTGTAGAATGTTTGACTGTTGTTGTTTTGTCGTGAAGCATATTCAATGACAAATTGAGAATTATCATATTGATATGCTTTTAGGCCGGTGATGTTGACATTATTGGGTGTAAAATTGAAATAGGATGAATATAATGTTTTATATCCATTGATACCAAATACTTTGACCATGTAAAATGTGTTGGGTTGGAGTTGAACATTGGATCTATTACACTTTTCATGTGAAAGAGGTCATATAATCATCTCCTACAACATCAACCAATTCCAATAAAGCTGATCTTGATCCAATACCAACAACTCTAACATTAAATTTTAATTCTTTACAAATAGAAAAAAAGAAAAAGATAGAATAGTTATTAATAAAATTATTCTTTTTGATATTTAAATTTACAAACCTTGATAAATATGAAAATTTAAACCAAGAGGTAGTTTTCGAGATAGGAAACCATCACAATCAGCAACAAAATTAAACTTTCGAGTATAGTTACTGAAACCTGCCAACGTATGATCAATGAAGAGACTGGTAGTATGTTAGATTCAGATTGTAAATTAAAGTACAGTTCAATGATTAGTCAATGATATTTCATCTATTTTATCCAGCATACTTTCTATATTTGGCACCAGGATTAAGTATGTTGATAATTAGATGAAATATCATTGACTAATCATTGAACTGTACTTTAATTTACAATCTGAATCTAACATTCTCCCTTCTTAAATTGTGACCGAGTCCCACGTACCACGCTTGTTGAGATGGTAGGAAAACCATGGTTGCAACACTTGGTCACTGCAACCTGGACTAAAAACCTTACCGGTGGATACAATGGCTAGGGATACTTGTTGAGTCTTTGATACGGCCCGGACGTGTTGTTGATTGACTAGATCGTTTGGCATCCATACTTCACAATCGTTGATGTTAATGAGATATTCCGTTCTACTACGTCCATTTCCTTGATACTTGAATGTTCTCTTTGACTTGACGATAAACAGAGGTTTCAACCATGCTCTGCTTGTGATTACTCCAATACTATTGACTATATCTTTTGTTGGGGAATCATTGTTGTTTTGTTGTAATGATTGTATGATTCTAATTGAGTTCATTTCTTTCATATTGAAATATTTAGTTGTAGTTGGGGAGGATAGTTGTTGTCTGTATTGATGTAATAATTCTTTAAAGTTGATTTTGGTATCGTCATAATTTATCTTTGAAATATTGTAATTGGTGATGACGATATCTTCTTTTTCTATAATTCGATTATTATCTTTATCCTGTAATTTACTCTTACCTTTACCTATACTCTCTTCTACCTTTTTAAGAGTATCATTCAACACAACTCTTTGCTTGGTCCAGTCAGCCGTATTTGGGACGTCGTCATAGATGTCGCCTGGCGCCTGGCTCACTATTCCTTGGTCTCCACCGGTTACACCTTGTCCTTGCAATGTCGATTGAATCTTGTTTAAATCTTGATACAGAGTTCGATCGTCACCGACTCGTCCATCCAAATTGTCACGTGCACCTTGAGCTCCTTCCGTATGAACGGGATAACCTTGTACGTTCTCCGCACCTTCCGTATGAACGGGATAACCTTGTGCATTCTCAGCACCTTCCGTATGAACGGGATTTCCTTGTGCATTCTTAGCACCTTCCGTATGAACGGGATTGCTTGTAGCCAATAATGGTTTCAACGTTTTGATAAATCTAGGATTAACCAATAAGTCCTTTGACGCCGAACCATCTGCTCCAGCCACATAATCTTTAACTTCGACATTTCCACGAGTGTCCACTCCATTTACCAACAAAGGACCAGAATAGATAGGTTCTGTCTTATTTATGTGTGTATCTCTGTCACGACGCACATAAACCAAATCACCCGATTTAATATTATTCTCTACCTTGTTGTGATCATATTTTGCTTTGTTGATTGCGTTGCCTTCGTTAATTCTCTTTATAACTATGTCTCTTATTATCTCTTTCAATTTATGATTCTCTGTTATTTTGATGTCTGTGTTATCATTGAAGTTTGGTGTAAAAGTGTCTAGTAGATTAAGAGGAGATAAAGGATTTGATCCGAGATAAATAGTAAAAGGAGAATAAACAGTTGTTGAATGTACTGTATTGTTGATAGCAAATTCGATATTATCAATGCACTCTGCCCATGATATTTTGTGATTCTCTGCACTACTTTGTAATAAATCTTTTCTAATGATATTTTCTATAGTTCTTATCATACGCTCTACTTGTCCATTACTCTGATGTTGTACATTGACTCTAATTTTTTAAATAATTTCGAGGTGAACTTCGAGTCAGAATCAGAGATGATCTGTTTTGGTAAACCATGCAGTTTGAATATCTCTCGATTGAATAGAGATATTACACCATGTGATTTAAGAGTAGTTGTGGTAGGTATTAAACGATTCATTTTAGATAGCGCATCGACAACTACTAACAAAGCATTTACTGTTTTACCATGATATTTAGCATTAGGTAAACCAGTAATAACGTCTATATGAACACGTTGAAAGCAATAATTAGGTGGTTGTAATGGTTGTAACAAACCGATACGTTTATCACGATGATCACTACCTCTTTTGCAAACGATACACTGATTGCAATGGTCTAAAATCTCTTCACGCATACCCATCCAAAAGAACTTTGATTTGATGGCGTCCAATGTCTTCTTTGGGCTACTGTGACCAGCCCATACCGAGTCATGATATCTATACAATACTTGATTAATGATAGGTGCTATCCTTGGTACCACAATTTTACCAAGATGTCTGCGTAAACCAAATTGATCTACAATGTAAGTTGCACTACAAGGAGCAAGTGTCTTGTTACGGATTGCAATATTTTCTTCTTCATAACCATTAATCATTTCTTTCAATAAATTATCTTCTAGTGTTGGTGAAACAATTTGTGTAGTAAAGGTGTTGCGAGACAAACCGTCAGCGATGACATTGTCAGTACCTTTGATATGGAGTAACTTGGGTTGGAATCCACGGATGACCTCCATCCAACGATTTAACCTTTGATTGATGCCGATCTTCATATTCTCGTTGATAAATGGTATATTTTTGTGATCCGTGAAAACTGTAATGTCACGACCAACGAGATGGTAGTAATTTGTTTTCAAAATCCATGGTTCTTTCTTGTAATTCCTTATAGATGGTCTTGACATTGTAAAATGCATTTTTGTACGCCAGTACAAAACTTCGATTGTCATTATTTTCGTAAACACGACCAGCAATGATGGTGAAAGCATTTGTAAATGACGAGACCGTCCACTTGGTATCATAACGGAATTGTGTGAGAACACGGTTCATCACGGCAAGGTCAGTGGAATCGGATGCAAAGACGGTGAGGAACGCTTCTCTAAATGCATCCCAATGTTCGAATTCCAGATCTACCGTATTCCTAAAGACAGATAGGAATCTAGCTGACATTTTCTCGACATACACTTGGATTTCCTATTAAATGTATAATAAATATATATTAATATTAATATATATGATGATAATTATAATATATTATATCATACCTCCTTTAATTGATCAACTAGCATAGACTGTAGATAAATTGATTCTTTCTATTTTTATAGAAAGGTCGGGAACAACCGGTTCTGCCAAAGTTGTTATCCAAAGATGAGAATAATCAGTGTCATTGGGACATTTGGTGACCAAATAATAGGCTCCAGGATAGGAGGGCATAAGACCAATACATCTTAATGTGTAGTTTGTTGTGGCAACTGGTGTGCAGTCAATCTTTTCATCTGTATAATAATCTTTTACATATGGTATTATGATTCCCCCACCTAAACAATTTGTAGAGTATGAAACATACGCTGAACTAACTCCAATCACTACCTTGTCACTTTGGTTTTATCCATTGAAGACATTCATTCCTTTCCATAAGGTTTCCATTTTTTGGTCCTTTTTTGACTCTAAATAGCCCCCTGCCTCCCTAATAATGTGAGTTTTACACTCCAAAGAGTGTTGAAATTGGTTTATACTGGCAAAAATTAGGGTCTCTGAAGAACACCGTTTCGACAAGTATTTTATTTGTTTTGGAAAAAAAATATTTATTTATTTATTTAAAAAGTATTCTATTGTATTTTTTATGATCAATTAAGTTTTCTTGGAGGAATTGGAGGACGAGTTTGAGGATTTGCATTTGGGGTGTGGATGGGAGATGTAATGGTATTGTCATATATTTGAACCGAAGTGGTAGCAGGTGGTTGGGATGGGACAGTGCTCGGTTGGAGAATAGAACCAACTGCATCAATACCCTCTTGTTTATCATTATTATTATTATTATTATTATTAATATCTATTTTAATATTATTTTGATTAATTTCATTGAATGCATTGATACCCTCTTGTTTATAAGCATTGTACATTTTTTTGTTGAAAAATTGAATACCAGTAGACAAGTTGGGGAATTTACCAAATAGTGTTTCACATACCCAAGTGAATGGTCTAAAATCACAATCTCCACAACATTCACAACAACAACCACGATACATTCCATCTTTTTGTTTTTCTTTTGGTGCTATTGGTTGGAGATGAATAATTTTAACTTTTCTTTGATTTTGTTGATGTGTTGCATTGATGATCAAACGACGACGCATTTCACTATTATTATTATTATTTATATTAATCTCTGGTTGAGAAAATCGTAACAGTGCATCTTTTAGATCCGGAAATTCTGGACTAGTAAAAGTCCAACCATTCATTCTTCCAATCCTCAATACTTTTTTAAGATCCTTTAATCTACGACCACTATCTTCATAACCAGCAGCAGCCACAATCGTATCAATATGTGGACAATGAAAGAGGATAGCAAGGATTCCAGTGTTTTCCAAATGACCACCATCCGATAGGTATGTACCAACCAATTCCTTTGAATAGATGGGGATACTAAACAAATGTCTAATATCTTGAATTAAACGCGGTACGATTGGGAGATTACCAAAATATCGATCAAAGGCCAGTGACAATGCAATCATGACAACTGGTGAGAGGAAAATAGTCCATCCATAATCTGTAGCAGAATCGACAATCAATCCAATACTGACTAGGACGCTTGCAACAAAGTTGACGCCTATGTATGTCAATGCATTTTTGAGAGTCCTTTCTTGCTGTGGACCCATCCAAGATCCCAAACTTAGATTGGTAATCTTTAGCTGACTTTCAGCGCTGCCAAACTGATTTTTGTTTGGTGCAATGGCAGCTCCAGAATTGGCCATCAAATAGGGCATCGATATTTGATATGGCATTGGATGTATATTGGCAATGGTAGGTTCATTCATGTTGATGGTAGAGTACCCGACATTGGAATTTGGAGGGTTAGCACCATTTTGACCAAGGGAATCAGATCTAGGTCCAAAATCACCAACAGAAATAATAAAATGTGACGACAATTTGGATGATTGGACCCAGGCATTGGAGGATAAATTAGAGATATATCTATTCCTGTTTTTTAGAGAACTGACAAGTGGTGATACATTGGCGCCATAGAATGATTTGGTGATGGACACTCGATAGTACTTTGATAGGGCTCGATCATATACCAACGTGAGAAATGGATAAAGTACAATGAGACCGATACTGATATAATAGAATATCAACCAGACGTCATGGTTGTAGGTTAATCGGTCATAAAGCAGAAAATTGTTGGGCGCATTTCCTTTTAATTTCCAACTGGTAATAATTCCAACAAGAGAGATGACCCAAACCAGTCCAGCAAGTCGACTGAGTACCCCAGACTTTATGACTCCAAACAATTGGACGAGTTTTGAAACGATACTAAATCCCAATGCAAACGATTCGTCCACAACAATTGATAGTTTTTTAAATGCATCGGCCGACATGACAGATAGTGTGAGAAAACATTGAATAAACAATATTATAAACAGTATCTTTAATGCATTTTTGATCCATAAAACGGAGGCATTTCTTTTAGAGTGGGGCTTTAATAAGAGAAGGATCTTTGAAGCTACCCAGAGGATGGTGGCTGCTGCTCCAGAGATGATAATCGATATAAATGCCCAAAAAATTGGAATACTTTCAATAAAAAAAGTTAGACACTCTGTTGCAATGATGACAAATGGAAACAGCTTCAAGATTGACGTGACCAAGGCAAATAATAGCAATGGTAAAAGCTTGACGAAAATGTCCAACAACCACCAACCACCTTCAAAATTGATGAGGTAACCAATATTGTTTTTAGAGGAACGTAGCTGATCATCCAACTTGGAGTAAGCACGCCATCTACCTAGGGGATCACTTTCTTGTGACATTATATAACAAAAACCACTACCAATATAGCCTCCACCAGATACACAAGAAAATACAAATCTTTTCTCTTTATAAATATTTAATAGACATAGACATTTTAAAACACCACTACAAAATGATGCACTCCTAATTCCACCACCAGAAAATGCAATTCCAACTTCTTCTTTATCTGTCGAAAATATATTATTATCTATAATATTAAATATTTAAAATAAATGTGTCAATAGATTTAGAAATATCATAAAACTATAATATTATTTTTTAATCTTACCCATTTAAAAAAATATTAATCTAGGTTTTGATTAAAATTGTTACATTTAAAATACAATGATCAAAACAGAGAGAGGTCTCAGTATACCATTTCCATTCAATGCAATGAATGAGATTGATTGAGTACTGTATGTGATTGATTGCCGCGGGGACCTAATTTTTTAATTCCTTTTACACCCACATTGTGGGTTAAACCTCAATCGCTATATTCTTCATATGAGGTGAGCTACAGGTGATTACCCAAACTCCATTACTACTATAGTGAGAGAGATCCATATACCAATGATTAAATCTATCCCACTGCTGTGATTTCTTTACAAGTGTGTGGTATATCATCAATTTGTTTGCTCTATGCGTAGGGTTATATTGAGTAATAGATAGATTGATTGATCAGCTGATTGTTGTTAGACTTTTATCATATGATGAGTGAGTGATGGAGTGATGTTATTCCCAATGTGCACATTTTGTTGTTTTTGAATTGTTGTGCACTCTCTCAACGATCGACATCATAATCTTTTGCATTCATTCAGCGACAACCTTTGATCATATAAAAAATTCATTTTATTAATATTATTAATTATTAATTATTATTATATTATTTTGATTAATTTCATTGAAAGCATTGATACCCTCTTGTTTATAAGCATTGTACATTTTTTTGTTGAAAAATTGAATACCAGTAGACAAGTTGGGGAATTTACCAAATAGTTTTTCACATACCCAAGTGAATGGCTTAAAATCACAATCTCCACAACATTCACAACAACATCCACTATACATTCCATCATCTTGTTTTTCTTTTGGTTCTATTGGTTGGAGATGAATAATTTTGACGGTTCTTTCATTTTGTTGATGTGTTGCATTGATGATCAAATGACGACGCATTTGATTATTATTATTATTAATCCCTGGTTGAGAAAATTTGTCTAGTACAAATTTTAGATCGTTTGAATCTGGACTAGTAAAAGTCCAACCATTCATTCGTCCTATCTTTAATACTTTTTTAAGATCCTTTAATTTTCTACCACCATGATAATAAATGGAAATAATTTTAATATTGACGTGACCAAGGCAAATAATATTAATATTAAAAGTTTGAATAAATCCAATATCATATACCAAAGGCAAAGGTCGATGAGGTGAGAATACCAAAAAGCTTAACATTTAATTAAAAAAGAATATTTAGAATTATTATTATTATTTTACTATTATTATTTTGATCGATAGCAATACATACAAATAAAGAGAGTAATAACAAACAATAAAAGATTTGATTATTAAAAGTGTGATGATCATCTATCTCTTCAAGATAGAATGATTGTCATCAAGTTATTAATTAATTAATCTTAATGATCGTGAATATATATATGCTGTATTTGAGAGATATCAGGTTCATTGTATACAATATTGACAGATACTCTTATGATCATATATATATATATATATATATATATATATTATCTCTTAACTATCTGTTTATCTATAGAGGTGAGATACACACAAAACTGTTACTAACAATGAATAAAAAATAATTCAAAAATAAATAAGAAAGATATCTTCTTCTTCTTTGCTCGCTGAGTTTATTTTATTATTATTAAACTTTTTTTTCTTTTAGCTAAAACCATCATCACATCATCATCAATCATGAATACTATACTATACGATAATATTATCAATTTTAAGTTTTAATCATTACTCTTTATATTATGAATAATCAAACATTTAAATTTGTAATATTTAATAGATATCTATTTAATATCATTGTTGATTATGTTTATTATATAAATCGTTTACAAGTAGCTCAAAAGACACAAGATGATACACTACTATTTGCAAAAGAGAATAGAATGAAGTTGGTCTATGCAGACAAGGATCAGAGAAAGATTGACCTATTCTATAAACTCAAACATGAGGGCAATCCATTCACACGTGATTGTTACATGGTGACAGTCATCCCAGTCAACAAGTATCACAAGAGTCGTAGTTGTTTTGGTATGTCTAGATGTAACCAATACACTCTCCAACACCCATCGTTGGGCACTCGTACCTATAAATCGGCACTATCTGTAAAGTGGTTACTCAAACATCGTCACGTCGGTCTGCTCCAAGAGAAACTACATAAAGGGATGTACCTCGACTTTACCAAACCAATGTGGGTCAAATATGCTACAGCTGATCGTCTCGGATCATGGTCGGATGAAACCGTCGTTCAATTAATCAAAAGATCGGAAGAGTTTTATAGACAACAAGACCAATTACCAAATATCAAGAATGTCATTATACTTGGTATCATCTTTAATGATTCAAGGTTACTCAATCCATTATTGGTACATTACAAGAGTTCACAATTGTGGGTTGTCGTAACAAACAATCCTCAAAATATATTGGGTGCATTGGCATCAACCGGTCAATTGGAACTACTCAAAACGACAATACATGAATGTAATACAAGAGGTAAGCCATCTGGAAATGGCAAGCCATTTACATTGTCCATGTTGACACAAGCTCCCGCTGCTACCGAAATTGCTCGACTGGGATATTTGGCACTAAAGAATGGTCAGACCGAAGTATTTAGATATTTGTACGATACCTTTAACCAAGAATTCACCACTGAAAAGGGTATCTCTATTCTAAGTAAACAAGGAGAAGACTTGGTATCTGCTCTCTTTCTTTGTAAAGACATTGTATTGATGAAAAGAGTTTTAAAAGATTTGAAAAAATCAATTAATCGTTTTCAACAATTATCCTCTCAATCTTGGTCAATGTATATTCATGCTGTACTTGATAAAATTCTCTTTGTAGAGGAACCAAATTCAAAGTCATTGGATATTCCAACAATCAATCAAACCAATCAACTTGAAATAATTAAAATCATTCTTGAAGTTTATCAAAACAAGATTGAATCAACTACAATAGAATCTGTTCAATCAAAATTAAAAAAGTTTATATCAGAAGATTGGAAAGGAGAGTATAAAGGAATGGTTTATAATTTCTCTCAACTGTCAGTTTGTTTGGCAATATTACAAGTACTATTGGAGGAAATGGAAAAAGATTATAAAATTTATTATTCACATGTAAAGGCAATGGGTCGTATACTTTCATTAACCAATATGGGTGGTGAAGGTCTATGTCAATACCTTTTGACAGTATTCCCAAGTCGTATGTTGTTGGAAAGTTCTGCATGGTCACCATTCCCATCAAATGTCGTCTGTTTTCATCAACAATTGGTCGACGAGGGTGTAGCTCCAACCCCATTATCAGACTCTGCTCCAGTGACACTAGAAACCTACAATACTCTTCAATCATTAGGATATATTGATCCATTATCATTATTTTCAATTCTAAAACGTCCCATTAAATCATTAGATTTTGAACTTGTCAAACAAATCATCAACGATATCCTACTCTATCAAGTCACTGAAAGACCACAATATTTGGTAGTTTTGGCACTTGAAACTTGTAACATTGAAATGGTTAAATGTATACTACACCCATTATACCAACAACAACAATTACCAATCACATTAACACCAACACATAATAGTAGAATTCTAGATAACCCAACAGTCACCCATTTCATTGTATGCAACTTTAAATCACTTTCAAATTGCTTTGAATGGGAGCACCCAGAAAGATTTATACATTTTGCAATGTATTTTACAAAAATCGATGTTTTAAAACACTATCTAGTCGATTCCCAAACAACAGAACAACAAACCAACGCCTATAGAACAAAATATAAAAACGTATCAAATTATAGATTTCTTTTGGATTATTGTTTCAACTTTTATTCAACCAAATTGATCAATTTCAACAATGATGAAGATCAACATTTATTATATCAGCAACAACAAGATATAATTCATTATGTTTGTCAATTTATTGGTACATCTCATTTGGGTGCAGCTGCATCAAGTAGATTAGGATCGGTACTTGGTTCAATTGGTAGTACAACTTTGGTTGATACTATTCAGTCATATGCTAGTGCGTTGCCTCTAGTGCCATCACTGAATAAAAATATTTTAATCAAGGCATTTACCAATGGAAGATTAGATCTAATCAAACATATGGATTTCAAGTATCATCTATCAAAAATCTTCTCTGTCGAAAATATGCAATTGGCCATTGCAAATAATCATCAACATATTGTAGATTATTATTTAAAGTATAGAAATAGTAATAACAAAATTGTAAATGATAAATTACAAAATAATAGAAAAAATTATGAAATCAAATTTTAATAAATTAATTAAATTAATTAAATTAAATAATTAATATAAGTAATTATGACGTTCGGTTTCATTTTTTTCTATTTTCTATACTTGTTTCAATGAAAAAATATGAACTACTTTTGTTCTACTCTTTAATAGTCAAGATGGTAGAGGAAACCTCTTCGGCAAACTCTTTATCATTTTCGTGAGTCTAGCAAACAAAAACTAGTATGATTTGGTGATTTCGTGATTTGGTGTCAATTATTTCATAATTTTTGTAGCACTGGGCATGACGTGCAAATAGTCTCGGTTAGGGTAACACAAAATCATCAAATTATTTGATTAAACTACTCTTGTTTTGATCTGACATGATATGATTAAACTCGACTGTCCCTGAACCACGCGATCTCATCATTTGCCATTTCCCCATTTAGCTCTATGAATCTAGATATTTTCGGTAGCCAAAAAAAACTCTATAAACAACATTACACCTCATCATACGGCGTATGGGTTGGGCTAAACCCACTCAATTCATCAAAGATATTATAAGAAAAGACGCGCAAAACCAAGGGCTTTCATTGCCGTCAAATCCAGATTTTTTCAAGATATCTTAAAGTGTTTTTTTGAATGAAACCGAGAGAACGAATTAATATTAATTTAAATCATATTAAATAGAATAGAAAGCTATTTAAACATACAAACTCAGTCTAACAAAAAAATGATCATTCATTAATATTAATAATAATAACCTATATTAATAAATATTCAATACATATAAATATATAAATACACACTTTACAATGATGAAAATAATATTATCAATAATAAATTGGAATAATTTGTTTAATTAATCCATCAATTTCACAACAACCACCAGTATCAGTACAATTTGAAGTTAGATCATGTTCAAGTGGATGTGATTGGTTTAATCCATCAAATTGGGTTGGTGGCTCAGTCCCAGACTCGACACAAAACGCCGTAATTGATTTCTCTACTAGTCTATTCGATGCTGCCATCATCACTGCCGCTCAACCAATCAATGTCGCTCAATTGACCATTATCAACGACAACGTTAGACAACTCTTTATCGAGTTGCAAGCCGCTGGAAAGGTTGGTGGATCAATGTCCATTACTGGTAATTCCACCGTTAATATTGCCGATAGTCTTGCCTATATTGTAGATGGTGATTTGTATATTGGTGATTATTCAACTCTTGCTCTCCAAACCGACGCTGTCATTGTCGTCTCTAATACTACCACTACCACTCCACTCGCCGCTATTGTCCTCGGTCCAGGGTCACTTATTACTATTGATGGTGTTGCCACCCTTGCCGGTAGTTTCAGTGCCGATCCATCATCTGGTGTTGAACTCAACGAATACGCCGTCGTCTCTGGTATCATCATGGGAGGTGCTTTCAACTCTGCCAAGAATGTTACTTTTATCGGACCAAACAGTGTCGTTGTCGCATCGATAATCTCCAACGGAAACATCACTCTTGTCAGTGGTGCCAACGTTGCCGTCGACAGTATCCTCGCTACCGGCACCTATTACCTCTCTGCTGGAACCAGTCTTGAAATCTTTGGTACCGACACTTCGTCGACCGTCATTCAAACTTTGGTTGGTGAAGTTGGTTCAACCTTGTCCGTCTCTGGTGGTGACTCTACCAGCATTAGAAATGTCCTCTTTGACGGTACCATCACCATCAACGATGCCCAATCCGTCTTTGGTGTTGGTCGCATTAACCAACTCAGTCTCCAATCATCCTCTGCTCAAACTCTTTACGTCTCCCTCCAAAACATCACCGTCGCCACTGTCAACAGTGTCGCCTCTGTCTCTATCAACTTGGTCTGCAGTGTATACTGTGAAATCAACTCTATTCCAGGTGCCGCTCAATTGTTTGTCATTGCCGGTGCCTCTGCCACTCTCAACTTTACCAACTCTCATATCAACCTCTACCCAACCTCCAGAGTCATGGGTTCACCAAACTCTCTCATCATCTTGAACAATACCATCATGTCTGCTCCAACCGTCGCCACTGACAACTCTCAAGTCCTTATCATCTCTTCCAACATTACATCGTCGATTGTCGGTTCTGAAGATTCACAAATCATCTTTTTAGGTGCTTCGACCGTCAACTATGTCGAACTCTACAACAGTCAAATGAACGTCACCAACGGTCCATTGATCATCCAAAATGAATTGTCTGCATGGCAAGGATCCACCTTGAATCTTGTCCTCGACACTCTCTCTGAGCGTTCCGAACAAGTCCCAGTCTCTGTCACCAACCAAATCATCTTTGACTCTTCCAACATTGTCGTTTCAAGTTCATCCAAGGCTTTGCAACCAGGTTTGGTCTACTTTACCCTCTCTTCATCCGTCACTCTTTCAGTACCATTTGACAATTGTACCTTTGTTCCAACTCAACAAAACCAAGATACTACTTTTATCGATACCTATACCAATGGTCTTTACTATTTAACTTTTTCATTCCATCAACAAGAATAAATGAAACAAACAATAAAATTAAATAAATTAAAACTATTATAGTTAAAATACATATATTTTAATTAATTTATACACCACCCATGTATCCATCCTAGTGATGACTTTTTGATTGATTGGTTATCTATCTATTTATTATTTACATTTATTGTTTTTTAACCTTTTTTCTAGTGCTTTTACTTTGACTATCTTCTTCTACGATATATTCATCACCAATTTGAGGTTTTGGTTTTGGTCTTGTCATATTTCTTTCTTTTGGTAAACCAACCAATTTAGGAGGTTTAAAGGTTTTAAAGAGTGTGGGAATGGGTGTTTGTTTGAATTGTACGTCAAACTCTGATTTGAACTGCGTGGTAAAAGTGGCCGACGAAGAGGGATTGGTGGCGGCAATGTAAAAGGCGTGATCGTTGAGATAGGGATAGGCACCAACAGTGGCTTCGGTACGTTTGCAAGGTGGGATAAAATATTTAAAGTATTTGTGGTAGACTGTGAGAATGTCTGCTGCTGTGACCTTTTGGAACCGGGCCAATAGGTTAATGTCAGAGTCTAGTGAGGGTAGTCCCTTAAAGAGTGACATGTGAGCCTCGTAGATAACCTCGGATGGTGTTGTCTTTGTTGAATAAAAGTCATAGACTTCGGTAGAGACAGTGGTCTCGAGTTCATAGGGTGCTGCCAACTCGTTGATCTTGGCGGGCAACTCTATGAGGAACTTGTGGAAACACTCTAGTGCTTTGACCGGGTTGGTTGCATCGGTGATTGAGAAGCTGATAATCGACTTGGTCGTGTCGATGGTAAGGCTGTTGCCATAGGCATAGCCCTTGCTACGGATCTCTCCTTCCTTGGAATGGAAGAGATCGCATAGTAGTGCCGACGGCGCATAGTCGGCGTGTACGAGTTTAATTGGGAAATCAACCATCTGTGTCATGTTGTTGGTTTCGGAACTCTTAATCTCGACTTGATGAGCGACGGTGGTTGCGGGGATACGCACAGGGTGTCTTGCGAGTGGACTGAAAAACTCGATCTGTCCTGGAAGACGGTTGTCACCCGTATGCTCATAATAGCGACGCACGTCAGACAATGAACCAATGACTGCGTGTTGAGCGACCTGCTCCTTCCACACCTTTGTAAAGATGGTATTGATTGTTTCAAATGGCATTGATGGTGTGTATGCAATCTGCACAAACATCTTGTACGGGTTGGACAACATGTGTTGTTGGATACCAAGAATATTGGCAACGATCTGTGCCAACGGCTCTTCCTTGTCTTGTTTGAGTTGTGCTTTGAGATGTGTCAAGAAATGTTTTTGCTCATAGATTGAGATTTGTCCTTCATTGCTGTTTTTTGTGTCTCCAATCAGCTGATACGCCGAATACGACGTGCAAACAGACGAAGAGTCACGACTCGTCTCATTGAGTGACGTCAAGAGGTTATTAACAACACTGACCAACCTCTTCTTTGTAATATCCATGTTGAACAGACAGTTGGTCATCCAATGTACCAGTTTCTGTACGCCCTGTTCGGTTGGTTCGCATGTACCAACCACTCTAAACAACTCGGCGGTCCAACAACTAAACACACCACTTGAAAAGCCGCATCCACCTTCAAGCGAAACTGTCTCTCTTGAGATAAGCTCGCACACTTCCTTGTAATCGATACGCGTACCATCCTTTGTCACAATGTCTGTCTCAAACAACAAACTGTTGAATATAGTGAGATAAGGTCTGAGATGACCTGGCAATTCTTGCAAATAAAAGTATGTATAGATTTGAGGGAATCTAGTGTTGATGCCAACCTTTTGAATGGTCCAATCTTCTGAATATTCATAACCAACGGTCAATGGAATCATTGGAATATTTTTAATGGGTGGTATAGTGGCAGGCAACTTTGATCTAAACGACTCTGGGAATGATTTGTTACTTTCAATGCATGCTTTCAAGTATTCATCCTTTTGTTTGAGACCTTCTTCTTTGAGTTGTAAACATCTTTCAGCAAGACGATTCTTTGTCGATTCACCCATTTCAACGGCCAATTGACGATCTGGTACCATGATGGCTTCGACATGATGAGCATTTAAAATGTATCGATCCAACAAATCCACCCAAAAACTACGATCCACATCAACCAACTTGTCCAAACTTTCAAGCATATCAAATCTAGTTGAAATATCCTTTTTCGTTGCTCTTGCTTCCTCTACCGTCTTTGCATTGTGTGGTGGGAAACAAATATCACTCAAAAGTGTACCAAATACCATTCCCATTGGATCTTCTTCATATCCTTCATAAATCTTTACCTTTTCTCTATCAATTGCTTGATTCATCAATTCTTTTCCTAATCCATTCTCTTTTAATTCATTTAATAATTTAATTAATCTATTATAAATTATATTTGGTTCTCTAAACAAATAAAATAAAAAAAGAAAAGGGTTAATAAATAATTAAATTAATAATTAATAAATATTTTTAAAACTTACAAATAATTTTCTTTTTCTTCTTCTTTTTCTTTTTCTTTATCTTGACTAGTTTGTTTTTCTTCTGTTTCCATTTTAACATTATCTTTTTCTTTTTCTTCTTCTTTTCTTCTTCCTCATCTCCTTCTTCTTCATCTCCTTCTTCCTCATCTCCTTCTTCTTCTTCTTCTTCACCTTCTCCATCTTCATCATCTTCACTTTCAGTTTCAGATTCAGATTCCTTTTCTTTTTTAAAAGGAACACCAGAAAATTCTATAACCAATTTTGTAGATTTAACTTCTTGAACAAAGAATGAGATATTATTTGCAAGGGGAGAGGAGATGTGAACAAATTCTTGTGGAAGAGGGGATGAGGTATTTCCATTGAGGTATCGAGTGAGGACAGATAGAGCTGTAAGGGTATGAGTATCTTGAATATGGGGACCTCTCCAACCCATGGTGATGGATCCAACCGATTCATCGTCACTTGGGAATCGGATAGTTTGTACTTTTGAATCGACGAGTGGTGGGATTTCCTCCATCCATGGGAGATAGACGGGTGACTTGGCGTCGTGGAAAGGACTGCCAACCACTCCGACTATACCATCACCCATATCGACGTTGGCAAGTGCGTCCAACAATCGCTCAGTGTCTACACACCCCTGCACCACAATCGATATGTTTTCGGGATGATAGTAACGACCGTGATACTCGCGAATCTCGTCGTTTGTCAATTGCGCAATCTCGGGTGTCAACCCACCATAAGACCGCGAGTAATGACTACCCTCGTAGAGCATACCAATCAAACTCTGCTCGGTCAAATCCTCTGGTGTGTTTTCTCGAGCCTGCATCTCGCACATGACAACACCCTGCTCTGCACCGTGTCCGTCAATGTGATAAATCTCAGTCACAAAGTCCTCTTGTCGCAACATGGGTCTAAGCACAAACGACAACAACGTGGGCAGATACGAAATGACGCCATCCGGACCGACCGACTCGATCTGATAGCATGTATGATCTTCAGATGTGTATGCATTGGATGGTGCAGAATAGCACCGATACGCCATCACCTCGATAAAGTCTCTATATGGTACCACTCTTCCTCCCTCAAAGATTAAATGCTCCAACGTATGGGGCAATCCCTTGTCATTGGTTGCTTCTGTCGGTACTACAATTGCTGCATTTAATTTTGGTCCTGCACATTTATGTATTATTACTATCATCCTAGTAGAAATGATGAAAAAGAAAAAGAAAAGAGTGAATGTAAGTATCAATGTATGGTATAGTGTGGTTGTGTGTACGTGTCTAAATAGCATACCCGCTTTCATGTCTATATCTTTCTACTATATCACCATTCAAAGCGTATGGGATTGGGAATTGATCAATAAATTGAAACTTTTCATTTATCTTTTGTTTATCATCTTTACTATTGTTATTGTTTTTATTATTATTATTTATCATTCTAACTAGTTATATTTGATAAAGTAATAATGTAATGAATTGACGAAAAAATTAAGAAGTTCTTCTAATCGATAAATTAGATTAACGAACGAATAATTTATTTTCATTTTTTTGTTATTTTTTCCATCACAGTTTTTTTTGAGCAAAAAAGGAAAGGGTGGCATCAAAAAGAAATTAGACTTATAATTTTAGAGATTAAAATTGGTTTAAATAGAAATCATTCATTGATCAAAAATAATAGTACACTCATAATGCTTTTTCTTAGTAAAGTTTTAGAGTTATATTCTTTCGACCCCGTATATGATGCATTTCAGGATCATGATACATTCATGGTCAGAATGGAACTACCAGGTATTCCCAAATCAGAAGTAAACATTCAAATGATAGATGCCCGAACCATCACTATCAGCGGTGACAAGAAAGATTTCCTTAAATCCCCAAATCATACCTATCAACTCGTTTCACCTACACCAACTACTACAAATACTCCTACTATTACTACTACTACTCCTCCTAGAAAAACAAAATATGGTCCTTTTACCAAGACTATCTCTTTTGAATTAGATGTCCACCACTGGTGGTAGCACACTAGTATTAGGTATAATAAATATATTTATTATATTACCCGAAAAAGTCAATGCATCATTTGATGATGGTATTCTCGTCATCACTCTTCCAAAAAAAACTCCAAACACTTCTGCTCCTTTGAAGGTTTTTATTCAATAAAAATAAATAAATAAAATGTAGATAATTATTATATTATCTAGCTATGGAAATAAGTACATTACTCTAAATTAAAATAAAAAGAAAAAATACTTGGCTTAAAAAAAAAAGAACCGATCATAATATGATGATGACTTAAAATTTTAGAGATTAATATTTGGCTCTATAAAAGAAGCCTCGCTGCTGCATGCACTCGAGTTGAATGGAACCAGTTATTATCAATATTTAAATACAACAACAACAGAATGGGACTTATTGGGTTTCTACCACAATTCTCACCGTCATATGATGTGTTGTCTGGAGACACTTCATTCATTGTCAGTATGGAACTACCAGGTTCACCATCAGAATTAGATGTTCAAGTTGGAATGATTGATCGCCGAACACTAGTAATCCGTGGTACTAAAGAAGATTACAAACGTCCAAATGATTCTTATGTTAAGGTTCCACAAACATCGGTCGGCCATTCTCCGATACGATATGGTCACTTTAACCAAGTTATCACCTTTGACTCTGATATCTCTACAGAACTAGTCAATGCATCAAGGTGCGATGGTCATTTTATTGTTATTCTTCCTAAAAGATTCCTCCCAATACCTCCTCTTTAAAAAATATTAATAAAGAAAAGATAATGAGCTCATATTCAAATTCAAAAAATCGGCGCCAAAAATGACAGTTATTAAAATTTACAAGAACTGTTTTTTTTTGACAAGATATTCTCTGTGTAAGCTCTTGCTGCAGCGATGCTTCCTCCTTCCTCTCTATTCATTTTATTGTTTTCCTCTCTTCTTGTTCTTTAGATTATTATTATTATTACTTTTTTTACAACAACAAAGAGATTTAGATTTATTTACCAAATCAATCTTTTTTTTTATTATTTTATTTACTTGTTCAACTCAATCAACTTAAAATGGAATCATTCAATGTACCATCAGGATCAATAGAGGTTATTTTTGGCCCAATGTTTTCAGGCAAATCAACAGAATTACTACGTAGAATCAGAAGACAAACCATTGCCAACAAAAAGTGTCTAGTCATCAAGTACCAAGGCGACACTAGATACTCGGTCGAGAAAATGTCAACACACGACCATCAAATGTGGGCTGCCGTCCCATGTGACAAATTAGAAAATGTTCAACTTGATTGTCTTCAATTTGATGTCATCGGTGTTGATGAAGGTCAATTTGTAAGTCAAAACATAAATCTATTCTTTTTCCTATTTACTCATTTTATTTATTTATTTTTTAATTTCTTTTTAGTTCCCAGACATTGTATCATTTTGTGAAACTATGGCAAATCTTGGAAAGATTGTAATTGTAGCAGCTTTGGATGGTACTTTTCAACGTCGTCCATTTGGATCGGTTCTTGAATTGATCCCACTCGCCGAAAATGTCACCAAGTTGCATGCTGTCTGTATGATTTGCTATCAAGATGCAGCCTTTTCCAAACGTATGACTAGCAGTACCGAAGTACAACTCATTGGTGGTGCCGAATCCTACATTTCAGTCTGTCGAACATGCTATGCCAAATCTAGTATTGCAATGGCCAACCAACAACAAGGACAATCTACAAATTGTTTGACTTCTCCTCCAACTAGTCCAGTTCGTCAAACTGGTGTTTGTCGTTCTTAAAAGAAAAGAAAAGAAAGTAATTTTGTAAATAGTTTTTCCCCAACCCCAAGCCTGCCTGCCCCTGTACAAACAAAACATTGAGTAATAATAATAATACCCCCTATTAATAATAATAATAATAATAATAATAATAATAATAATAATAATAATAATAATATCTATAATAATAATAATAATATCTAAAATCACCATTTAATCATTTAAATATTCACCCTCACTCACCCCCTTATAATATATTCGCCAACCAAAACCAACCAAGAGATATCTCATCAATTTGATTTATCTCTAAAACTGTTTGAACTTCAAACAAACCAAAAGTTGATTATCGCAACTACTACCCCCGAACCCTAAACCCCCTAATAAATAATATAATATAATAATAATTATATTTTTTTATCATTACATCTTCATCTTTAACATTTTTAATACAAGTATATTCTCAGTACGGTTGGTTGGTCGTCTCTTCCCACATACTTTTTTGAAGTACGATCCGTCAGCTATAAAAAAAGTTCATTTTTAATTTTTTTTTTAATTATTTTTTTTCCCGACGAACTCTCTTGCTTCTCTCACCCTCATTAATTCATTTACTTGTATTATCTAATTTTGTTGTTATCGTTTTTTGATTCAAACTCTTAAAGATGTCTATGGTATGTAAACAAGTTTATAAACAACAATGTATACGTATATGTTCTTAACATATACTATACTCAACTCTACTTTGTACAATTATATTAATATAATCTTCTTCCCTCATATTATTTACTTTTTCTTTTTTTTTTTTAGAAAATCTACTCTTACCCACAAAACCCACGTGTTTACAAGGCCTTGATTGCTGCCAAGTATGTTGGTGTTGAAATTGAAGTCCCAGCCTTTGATTTCCAAAAGGACAGCAAGTCTGCTGAATTCTTAAAGGTCGCCCCACACGGTAAGGTACCAGTCATGGTCACCGAAAAGGGATCCATCTTTGAATCCAACTCGATTGCCCGTTACGTCGCTCGTCTCGGTGGTAAGATCTATGGATCTGACGCCTACGAAGCCTCCGTCATTGACCAATGGTTGGACTTTGCCACCAACGAAGTTGAAGCCTCTGCCGTCGCCTGGTTGTACCCAATCATGGGCTTTGTCAAGTTCAACCCAGAAGCCACCCAAAAGGCCAAGGAAAACGTCAAGCGTCTCCTCACCACCTTGGACAACCACCTCAAGACCTCCTCTTTCCTCGTTGGTCCACGTGTCTCCTTGGCTGATATCGTCGTCGCCTGTTCGCTCTCGACCTTCTACACCATGGTCTTTGACCCATCTTTCCGTTCACCATTTGTCAACGTCAACCGTTGGTTCACCACCTGCATCAACCAACCAAACTTCAAGTCCGTCATGGGAGAAGTCAAGTTTGCCACCGTCATGGCCGAAGCCAAGAAGGAGGAAAAGCCAAAGAAGGAAGCTGCCCCCAAGCCAGAGCCAAAGAAGGAGGCTCCAAAGAAGGAAGTCGTTGCCAAGAACGACGACGAAGAGGAAGATGAAGCTCCACGTAAGCAACACCCACTCTCCATCCTCCCACCATCCAAGTTCAACCTTGAAGAATGGAAGCGTATGTACTCCAACAATGAGACCCGTGCCGTCGCCCTCCCATGGTTCTGGCAAAACTTTGACTCTGAAGGTTTCTCTGTCTTCCTCTCTACCTACAAGTACAACGAGGAACTCGGTCAACTTTTCATGACCTCCAACTTGATCGGTGGTTTCTTCCAACGTCTCGAAACCCTCCACAAGTACGCTTTCTGCTCCATGTTGATTACTGGTGAAGATGACGGAAAGAAGGACCAAGAAATCTCTGGTGTCTGGATCTTCCGTGGTAAGGGTCTCCCAGCCGATCTCCTCGACTGTGATGACAACCTCGTCTACGACTGGAAGGAACTCGACGTCTCTGACGCCACCACCAAGACCCTCGTCGAAGATTACTTTGCTTGGGATGGTCTCCTCGGCGGTAAGAAGTTCCTCCAAGGTAAGCTTTACAAGTAAATTATTTAAAATAATAATAATAAATCAAATTAATTTTATTTTAAATTAAATAATTTAAAAGCAAGGATGTATTTTGTATTTTGTATTTGTATTTGGATTTATTTATTTATTTATTATTTGTTGGATTTGGATTCTTTTTAATTAGGTTTTTTAATTGTTCTAATTTTTTTAATCTTTTTTTGTTATTATTATTTGTTATTTTTGTTTTTGTTGCTTCATCTTTTGGTTGTTTAATATTTGTCGTTGTTGTTGGTAGAGTTGTTGGTTTGATACGTAATTTAAAACTTTTTATAATTGTATCTAGTTCGGCTATACCTTTATAAGTTTTACTACTTACCATTAAGATTGGATCTTGTACATGTCTATAATGTTTAATTTCATTGGCGACCAAAGTAAATCTTTTGGCAAGATCCAATTGTTCAGATAGATCAGTTTTGGTGAGAACTATTTGAGTATGAGTATGATTTTTGTCAAGGATATCCAATAGTTGACGATCACTATCTTTGAAACCATGTCTAGAGTCTATTAGGACAAATACACGTTTGAGACTCTTTCTACTGGTGAGATAGTTGACACTTAGTTGATTCCAAGTATCTGATTTCTCTTGTTTGGCAAATGCAAATCCATAACCTGGCAAATCGACCAATCGCAACGTCGACCCAAGTTCAAACCAATTGATCGATTGTGTCAATCCTGGTTTATCCGATGTCTTTGCCAATCCTCTCAATGTAATAGCATTAATTAAACTACTCTTTCCAACATTACTTCTACCAATAAATGCTACCTCTGGTGTATCTGATTCCGGTAATAATGAATCTTCCTTTTTTGCTGCTCCAATAAATTTAAATTTTGAATGAAAGTACTAAAAGAAAGAAATAAATATTAATATTAATATATTTATATATATATATATATATATTGTCATTGGTTTGTTTATATTTACATTGGGAATATCTTTTCTAGCTTCATCTCTAAGTACATCTAATTTAGTTTTACCTTGTTTTGGTTTATCAACTCTAACACGTCCCAATTTCTTTTGTTGAATCATTTCTAAAACCTTTGCATCATAGCCCGTATTTTTAAATTCTTTGTTTACTCCTATAGTAGTACTACCATTACTACTATCATTTTCTTTCTTTTCTCTTTGTTGTTGTTGTCTGATATGCCAATTTGATCTTGAAGATTCTTTAATGATATTTGTTTGTTTGTTACCAATCATTACTTTGAGTTTAGGGATCATACGATCATGTGATAGATCTGATTTTGGTAGTGATGACATGTCTGTCGATTCTCTTTCGGCCTTTCTCTCGTTCATTGTTTGTTTGTATCGTCTATGCTTTTCCAATTTTAGTTGTTTCTTGACTTTACTAATCATCGTTCTTTTATCAAATGATGATTGACAATAAGGGTTGATTGTCAACATACTGGTTGATGTCATTGCTTGCATTTGTTGTGTTAGTGTTGTTGTAATCGTATGATTAATAAACAATGGTTTGTTTGATATCAAGTATGAGTTGTTGCTGTATTGTCCATTGTTGTTGTTACTACTGCGACTTTTGTTGTCTATGATTGATGAAGATGATGAAAAGTACTTTGAACAAAGAGTTGATGTTGTATGTATGTTTATCTGACCAATACTAAATATTGATCGCAATGATGTTTTCATCATCTTTTGACTTCCTATATCTATCAATGCAATGAAAAGTAATATTTGATACTTACCGATTTGAACAAATTCGGGTGTAAAAAAACGAGAGATTCGCATTTAATTTAAAATACTTTTTAACAGTTTTAAAATTTGGGAAACATGAGAATTGTGTAATTCTATTGACTGTTTAACATGATGATAGAAACACATGTTCATGTATTGTATGTTCTTCCATTCAAAAATAGTTGGACAAAAAAAAAAAAAAAGAGAACTATAATGGGAAAAGGTTTCTTTCCCATTCAACCATTTTTTTAAAACCTATGAAACATCCATTTTTAGTATTGCTAGATAATTTGAGTTGATAAAGAATAAACTAGTAAAAATAAAAATTAGAATGTTTTGTCTTTGTATAGAAACTGATAGTTTATTAAAACAATAAAATTACTAGTAGGCTATTTTTTTTTCTTTCGTAAAGTCAAGGGAACTAATTCTACTTGATATGAATAGGGTCATCGAATGTCAGAATTAGAATTGCAGAGTTAGAGCACAACTAAAGTACCACCTAACCTAATATTTTATCTCAATGGTACTATGGAGGCGCTAAAAGGTCATTGAGTGTCTAGAGTACATTGAAAAGGAATGTTGTCTGTTTAAACTTGATCTCTATAAATAAATTTATATATATATACTTTTGAGGAGATATATATAAGTTGAACTTTTGATAGAAAATTCTAGAAATGAGAATATGGGATAAAAAAAGGTTAAAAGATGAACAAACCAACAAAGACAGTGGGGTAGATAGAGTAAATATTACAAAGAAAAAACAGAGTTTGTGGTCTTTTAAAGAACGAGAGATTTTTTCAACAAAAAAGACCAAAATTTTTTATGTCAAAAGACCAAGACCCCAAAAATCTTTCATTAAGCACCAATGGTTCAATGGTAGAATGGATCCCTGCCACGGATTCGATCCGAGTTCGATTCTCGGTTGGTGCACTTTTTTGTGTGTTATAAACACACCATTTTTTTTCGGCTGATCGTTTTTTAGGTATAATTCTTGTTCTCCACTCAATTCCCTATCGATTGAGCTAGGTTTCATTGATTTTCATTAGATCCATACAGAGAAAACATCAAATTATGTAAAATTGGAAAAAAAAACCAAAATTAAATCTTATCCAATTTAAAAAAATACTATAAATAAAACCCTTTTATTAAATTAACGGTTTAAAAAGTCCAAAAAAAAAAAAACAAAATTATATTATCATTTTAAAGATTGATTGAATTAAATAATATATTTATTTTTTGATTGAGAATTTTTTACAATTACTAAATAATTTCTATTTGGAATATTGGTTAATGATTCTAAAAGGTTGGTATCGGTAGTAGAATTGGATAAATGTAAATCTAAAAGAATGAGTGATTTGTTGAACGGCAATGATTGAGAGATCCATTCGACACTCTGTTTTTTGAATTGATGGGTAGAGTCACTAAATAAAATGGCAAGAGATTGTAAAGATTTACAGGTGGCAAGGGATGAAAAGAATCTTTGATCCAAATAATCAACCTCTGCCAAACTGAGATGTTTTAATGTTTGATTATTCTCAAACAGAGTGGCAAAACAATCGGTGAGTATTTTGTTTGGAGAGTACCTTGACTCATCACTGCCACTGCCACCACTACTACTACTAGTGTGATCACGAGTACAATATGATTTGAATTCAAGACGTGTCAATGTTTGATTGGTATGTAATAGTCTTGAAAATTCTATCAATGATGGATTGACAGTTTCCGTGTCGATCGTTTTAACAAACCCATAGTCACTTGTACCATGACGTGATCTTGCCACTGAATACTGTTGCATGGTCAAGTTGCAGTCAATCGAGACGGTTGGTGCAGACTCTTGAAACCAAGTGTGTACGGGTGCCTTTAGTCTGAGTGATAAAAGTGACTTTGATTGCAATGCAACGTTTATAAATTTGAATGGGACAGGAGTGCTAGTCACATCGAGGTCGGTGATACTATCTATTCTAAAAAGTCGGTCATATGACATACATGCATTACCAGATGTATAACAATTGACAGTTGTCGGTCTCACATTCTCTACAATCTGAAAGTATCTCTGATCATCAAAAGAATGGTGAAACAATAACTCCACAATCTCCAATTCGTCTTTATCATAATTATGATTGAATTGATCTATTTCTTGTTGATATAACCAAATTAAACCTTTAAATTTGATCTTCTTATTGATGCCGCCTTGTTTCAATAGAGATATGATAGCTTTGATATCATAGGATTGTGATGCGTTACTGAATTGTATGCATACGAGTGATGTCATGTGATTCAACAACTTTAGTACCGATTCGATGTTTGTTTCATCGATATTATTGTTTGTGATTTGAAGTGTTTGTATACTTTCAAGTGAGAGAAACGAATGTGGTGATGAGAGATGGCTGTTCATTCCACCGATGGTAATCAGAGATACTGTACGAGAAGCCATCGTAGAAAGTACACTAAACCAATGTTTAGAGACTAGAAACAATGGAGCTACACTACTCCTCGACAATGTACGTGATGCAGAGATACAATAGGTATCCTCATGAGATAATTGTACTTTGGTTCTTGTATCATTCAAACCAAAATGAGGATTAAATTTAAATAATATAATCGATTGTATATATAAAGGTAATTGATTCATTTAAAATTATAAAATATGTATGAATAGCATGTTAAACTAATGATCATCAAAATATTTTTAATATTTTTCTTTGTATTTTTTTTTTTTAAATTTCTAAATGCCATTCATCTATTTCCCAAAAATCATCTAGATCCCAATTAGTAATACCGGCATGACCCCTGTTTGAACATGTTTGTTTGATAGATTGAGGGATATTTTGGCTAATCTTTAAACAGGATTGCAGCTGACAGTCTTTAAACTCTTTGGCAAGACCACCAAAATGGTTCTCTATCATAGATGGATGAAAATTCTAAATATTCACAGCTATCTGGAATAAATCCAGGTACTAAAGATTCATCAAATTGACAACCTTTAAATAAATAATGGAAAAAATAAACATTAAATATTAATTAATTTGAATTAATTTAGATTTACTTACCCAATCTAATATGAGTAACTCCATTTGGAATATCATTTGAATGGAATTTAATTTTTGATGTATCAGAATTTTGATAGTCAAAATATTTTGTCGATGGTGGAATACATGATTTGAGTGCGAATTCATATTCACCATAAATACCAAAATACTTTATACTCTTTGGGTATAGTGTTGCATCGAGTTGGTCTTTGAGTCCAATGATAAATAGTGTGGAAATACTATCTGCTGGCAAGTTTGAATAATTTGGTGGATCAGTATCAACCAGCCCCAAGGTAGTCACAGAAGATGTGATAGCCCCTTTTTCAACCTCAAAATAGCCATCTAAAAAAAGAGTAGTGACCGATAAGGGAATGGATCCTGCCAAGAGTGTTGTTGGTTCTAGATGGCAAGAGGCATAGAGGCACTGGACAGATAAAGGAATACACATAGGTGAGTTTTTATAGAGATTTACTTTGAGGTACTTTACACTCGATGGAATAGTGTATCCAGGCTCGATCTTGCAATTATTCAGATCCAAATAGGTGATGGTATTTGGTAAAGTACCAAAATGAATATCTATTACTTTGTCGTCCCGATTTACTTTGGTATGATGATGATAGTAAACATCACAGACTTTTTTTATGGTGAGACAATTGAGTTGTTTGAGTTTAAAGAGATAGGGATGTACCAAAAAGGCTTCTATAAAAAGTTTCTTTATATTGGGTGGTAAAAGATCATCAATATTAGAGTTTGATTTCCCAATCACTCCATTTGAGATATCTAGTACCTCTAATGTTTCTGGGAATAGTTGTTTGTAAATCTCTTGTCGGTCACTTGTTTTTGACTCTAGATAGAGGTGAGTTGTAAAAGGTGGGATTGATCCAACCTCGATCAGTCCATAAACTATAATCTTTGTAAAGTGATCTGGTATCAATCCAGCAGGCAGTATTGGTAGATTATCATTGAAAATGTTATAATTCAGTACTTTACAATGGTGATTGATTAAACCATCTTGATTCTCTTTGAAATAATCTCGACCCTCAACATCCCTGATAGATACTCGATGGAATCGTTTTGGTATTTGATTGATCCTCCCATCATTCTTGTAAGATGTTATTGTATTAATTGAGGGTAGTCTTGGGAATACTACACTATCCTTCCATTGCATTGCATCTTTACAAGTCATTAACAATCTCATTACTCTTTGATTATAATCTTCAAGATGCATTATTGATATCATTGATATTCTAAATAATGAATTTTGAACTAGTTACATGTATAAACACAACACACAATAATATTATGATAATCATTTAGTAGCTTTATCTAGTTTCAATTAATTAATTATCTTACAATAATGATTTGATGTTGTTGTTGTTGTTGTTGTTTTTGTAGAGTATAAAGTATTTGAATCTTTTTTCTCTTTAGTCTTGTATTATTATAATCTCCTTCTAAGGGTAGTATTAATGATTGGTTGCAATTTCTTGTTTGTCTTGTCAAAGTTTGATGTTTGTTCTCACCGACCATCTCCCTCTCCCTCTCATTCTTCTTGATCTGTTCGTCAATCTCTATCTCTTTAATAGTCTCCTTTACAGTGTCGAGACGATCCATGTCAACGATGAGATACAAGAAGCAATGTATAATATGGTTGTCCAACTTGTGCATTTCTTTGCTATAGTCCTCCCTACAGAGAGGACATCTTGACCCAATCTGATAGGTTGGTCTAGTTTGTCTTTCTTCCATTACACCCCCTGTAATGGTTTGTTAATTGTTACGAGATAGTATTCGAGCGCTTTCTCGAGTGATAGTAACAAACCTGTTAACAAAAGATATAAAGAATAATGTAATTTTTGTCAAATTAAATTAATTTAAAAGAGATTATAAAAAGTTTTATTAAATTTAACAATAGCAAATAACAGATGATTTATAAATAATTCTAAATTTAAAATCTATCAACTATAAATTCATACATTGATTCCAACTCTTGAACAAGATTTTCTATTTGTTGTTTGAGTTGGTTGATTTCCTTTGAGTAGTTGTCTTGAAGTTCTCTATTTTCAAGTTGGAGTTTGCTGGTGGTTTTTGATCTATCCTTTCTAAGTGCATCCAATTCTTGATAGAGTGTTTCGATACGTTTTGTGTAGTTGTCTTTAAGTTCTCTATTTTCTAGTTGGAGTTTGGCGGTGGTTTGTGATCTTTCTTTCAATTCTTGATAGAGTGTGTCGATACGTTTTGTGTAGTAGTTACGAAGCTCTCTATTTTCGAGTTGGAGTTTGGTGTTGGTTTGTGATCTATCTTTCAATTCTTGATTTGATGTTTTGATATGTTGTGTGTAGTCGACATGAAATTCTCTATTTTCGAGTTGGAGTTTATTGTTGGTTTGTGATCTATCCCTTGTAAGAGTATTCAATTGGTTTAGTGTTTCGATACAATCCGACTTGGTTCCAACTCTTGAATGAGATAGCTATCGTATTGCGGTTCTCTACATTGGTTGTTTATGGGTCCGCTTCGTTCTGAGGTATTCGTTTCCCCTCTTAAGTAGGACTTGAGAAAACCTTGTACCGTATTAATTTTGAACATTTTCGGCCTTATTATTTGTATTCCTATTTTATGGAACTTTTCTTTTATAACTTTCACAAGGAGATAAAACTTAAAAATTTAGTGAGTACCAGCACACCCCCCTTTTCTACTGAATCATCATTCTTATTCTTCCTACCTCTTGTGTGCATTGGAAAAACAATTCTTTAGATGCGAGCAAATGTAGAAATATCTTCCTTTGTTGGGGTTTTCGTGTCTCCTCATTTTTATACGACAACTACATCTTAAAAGAAGAGAGAGAGAAAAAGATAACTAGAGATATCCTGATTGCAATGAAAACAGTTAATAGGAGTTTACATTTATTACTGTTGGGTATTGCCATCATCGGTTTGATGATCAATGTAGATGTACTAGTAGTACAAGCACAGTTTCACGTAGATATATTAGTCAAACCTCAAGAGATATATGGGTCTCCATGGTTTGATGGTGCTAGTCAGACGTGTACCTCGTACTACAATGCTCAATCTATCGGAGCTAACCAATATGGTGGTCTGACGTCACCAATCGACATCAATGTTACAGCTTCATCACTATCATGTACATCGGTTCAACAAGTACCTACACAACTATCACGATGTGATTTCCAACTGCGCTTTGATTATCCCGCAACAGACCCACCTCAAAAAACATACACCATCACATTTATAGCTGAATCTACTGGTTTATTATCTTATTATGATATACCTTTAATTTGTTCAAGTATGAAAGAAAAAAAGAAAAAAGAAAAAAAGATAATACATAATATTAATTAATTATTCATTTATTTATTTATTTATTCCTCTTTTAGAACCAAATTATATAATACCAACATTATTAAATGCATATTCAAATTTATCATCGATTGTTGTTAATTTTAAAGGTGATAGTTATAGTCGTACACCTATGGGTGCGATCTATATGATGACACCATACATTGTGACGGTTGATAATAGTGAATGTTATGCATTTGCTGGAAACTGGCCTAGTAATGTGACAAAGGGATCGAATCGATACGACACGTCTACCTATACCTTTGTATTGTCGGTATTGGTCGATCCGAATCGTGTATGTGACTTTTCAATGGCACCAAAAGTGACTGTAACCAACTCGTTTGCTCCAACCACTATTACAAACACTTTTACACTACCAATCATTAAATCGGGTGCCACTAGAACTTTATTGTTTTCTAGTCGTACTCTTGTCAGCCCGTCTTCCCAACCATTCAACAACTTTGTAACACAATCGACCAATCTTGTCACACTGCTATCTGGAGCAACAGGATCACAAATATTTGCTTGTACAGACCCCACTCAAAGATATCCAGTCAATTCGTACAACCTCTTTTCATTCCCAGTCTTGGGACACCCACTCAAGATGGGACAACCCTCCACCTATCTCACAGTCGATCCAATTCTAGATGTCCATGGAACACTCACCAGTTCATTGACTATTATATCGTCCAATGTATTTCCAAACATTAGCATCGTTCCCTACACGTTGGCTTTTGCCCCTGTCATTCCCTCCCAAAACTCTGGAACCGTTACTAAAAATAGTGTTAGCCCATTTGGAAAGTGGACGTTGGCATTTCCCGTCGCCACTGACTATACTGGACTAGGATTCATGATCACAACAAATACTGCTGAAAGATGTTTCTATCGTGTTGTACCATCCATACCCTATGGAATCATCAATGGTACTCGCAAAGAGGCAGATTGGATGATCAACATCTACCTTCCAAACAGTTATTTCACAAGTTCAGAGAATATTTTGGCTTCCTTTATTGGTAGATCAACCACTTCATTTAGTATTTCAAATGGTGCAGTTTCTATTGCTTCTCCAAGTATGTAAGTAAAAAAAAAAAACAGATCTTATTTATTTATTTATTTATGTTTATTTAATTATTTATTTTTATTTTTAAAGTGATAATTGATAATACAGCACCAATTGTATCATCAATACAAATTCAACCAATATCAAGTAATAGATTAATGGTTACTGTTAAAGCAATAGATGGTGGAGGATCAGGTTTATTGAGAATTATTTGTGGTTTGGTAGTTACTGCGGCACGTCCTCTAGTGGCAGTTGACTTGACAGAATCAAATTTGATTTCTGGAAGCATTTACGATGGAACTTGGCAAGGATATTTGGACCTCGATAATGTTGAGGGTCTAGAATCCAAACTATCCAATTTAAAATGTAGTGCAATCGATCAAGCACTCAACCAGGCACTTTATTTTGCTGGTAACTTTTTTCCACTAGAAGCAAACCTTTCATTCTCTCGTTTTGACATACCAACAAACATTGACATGATTTGGTTGGCCGAGGATTTTACCTACTTTCAATTTAAATACCAAACAGTCGACGTTACAAACGTAAACATCAACAACACACTTTGGTTCAATGTTCAAGTCAAACCAGGCGTCTCACTTGCCAATATCCGACCGGTACTAAAAATCAAATGTTTTAGAACTCTTCGATCCATTCAAGAATTGTCGTTTGAAGGATTGTGGAATCCAAATGCTCAACTATTCCAAATCGATTTCACCATTCCAATGAATATCTATCAAGGTGATTTACAATATAGTATTAAAAGTTTCCCCGATATTGATTTTACTAGTTTACTTTCAAAGTTTCCTCAAAATGCAAGCATTTATGTTATTTCAAGTTGTAAGTTAAAAAAAACAAAAAAACAAAAACAAACAAATAATATTTAATATAATATTTATTAATTTTTAATTATTTTTCTTAGATGGAGATTTATATCCACCAATGATAACAGATTTAAAGACAGATTTCATTCAAGATAATAATAATGATTTAACTGCTAAATGGACATTTACAATTACAGATCAACCAAATGGATTGGATTATGCGATTATAAATATTACTTCAGATATGGATTACAGGGTCAGATCATTTACGATTCGACCACAAGATGCAGTATCGGGAGACGCATACTCTGGAGTCTATACAATTAGTTTTATCACACAATGTGTCAACGAAGTTTTTACATTGAGCTGGGCACTGACCAAAGACAGATCATTCAACTATGGCATTTCACCGTCATTGGATGATTCAATCCTCAATTATAATACTCATGCCGTCAACCTCAACTATATTAATCCATTAGAGGGAATCGATCCATCAAATCTCACCAGGAAATCAGCGTGTGGGGATCATGGTGGTCAAGGCATGACTCCACCAACCATTCCTATGATTCGATTATCCTTTAGTCAATTTTATCCAGGTCGTCCATCCCTCAATTACTTTCTCAATTTTACGGTAACAAGTGTAGATGGAGTGTCACCAGAACACCCTCCATTTGTCTATATCCAAAGTCTGCATGGTTACCATCTCAAAATACCAACTGTAGGTGCGCCTATTACAAACACCGAATGGATTTACAACGCAACATTTAAAATGCCATTTGGGTTTGGTCACAAAATGTCGTCCGATGCCGACTACCCATTTATAGTGTCAGTGTATGGCGCTACCAGTATCTACAAGATTTCGAGTGGTTTCACTTCGCCAGTAAACATCCCTCGTAACATGTCTGTACAAGAGACAACCGTCATGCCATCATACTATCCATCAAAGGTCTATTCAAACGGTGGACATAATCTTACTATTTATGTGGTTGCTGGTATTTCAGGTGGAGTGATGAGTGGAGAGTGTAAACATGGAGCACAAGTATTAAAGTCAACGAGTGTGACTCCCACATCTATCACATTCCAACTAGTTCCACCTTTTACTCCATTACCATCAACCATCACCTGTTATGCATTAATTATGGGTGTACAAACCAATTCCATCACTATTCCAGTCATAACACCTGTTTATACTTTACCGTCAGACAGTCAAGGAGGTGGAGGTGGAAATGGAAATACTACCAACCAATGTTACCAAACTGGATGCTCTGGTAATGGTGATTGTACTAGTAACGGTTGTATTTGCAGTCTTGGCTATTCTGGCACCACATGTGAAAAACAAACCATCACAGTTCCAACAAACATCTCACAAACCGCACCAGAAACCATCAGTCAAGAAGACCAAAAACTAAAGAGTATCATTTCAATTGCAGGTGTCAGAGAATTGGATATTAATGGTGCAGTTATCAATGAATTTATGTTTACTTCTAATAAGAGTTGGACATGGACCAATAATACTAGTACAACTCAACCAAATGGCAGTCCATTAATGTATACTAGTTTTGGAAACAATTCAAATATCAACGTATACAATACAACCATTTCAACGGATAGAAAAACCTCTCTCACCGTCGTCATTGAACAATTTAATGATTTTGGTATTGTTGGATTTGCCAATCAAAATCTGACAATGCAACCTGGCACTGTTAAATATTTTATTGGTATGGATAGTTATGAATTTGAAAGTACTCTAAATACACTTCAACTCTTGGTTTCAATTAATGTTGAATCTCTCAACCAAGATAATGATTGTGGTGGTACTTTAATCGACTATGGTACCAATTCGCAAGACCAACAATCAAATAGTAATGTATTGAATTGGATTAAATTCAAGGTAGATGATCGTACACTCTATGGTAGATTTATCAATACTGGTATTGTTGATTATCGTATCATTCAAGTTTCAAATGTACTATTACCACAACAACAACAAGGAAATGATAATTCTACAAGTGCTCTTATAGCTTTAAATATTCCAAATTATTCAAATCAAATTTATTTGGATCCTGATTTCTCTTATTTAATTGATACAAGAGACGAATGTGGAGGTGGCGGTGGATTGAAAACTGCACAAATTATTGGTATTGCTATTGGATGTGCTGCAGCTTTACTCATTGCTACTTTAGCAGTTGTTTATATTGTTAAAAGAAAATATTCCATTAGATTTGATAATGGTAAAATTAAAATGGTTACTGTTGGTTAAATCAAACAAAAAAAAAAGAAGAACATTACATGTACAATATAAATAAATAAATAAATAAAATTATATTTATTATTTAATATTTAATATATTTAATATTTAATATTTAATATTTAATTACTATTACTGCTACTGCTACTGCTACCACCATTACCTGTAATACTATTAATATTATTATTATTATTAATAATATTTGAAATATTTCCATTACAACATTGTGATGGACCAACAATACTTTTGTTTGAATCCGATTCATCATCTTTGTTGTTGACAGCAGTGATATTACTACGATCGATGATATCTTGAATAACCTTTCTAGAGGTACGTTTTAGAGGATAGAAATAATCAAATGTGTCACCTTGGTATTTCCACTCCTCCTTGCCGACTGTGCAACAGTCACGAATCTTTAGTCTTGTTTCAATGTTACTCCAACCTTCGTCGATGGCTACGTCTGTCCATTTCTTCATCTCACCTTTGGTCTCTGGATCCAACAATGGGATAGAGGCTGGGTTTCGTGGCCAAGCCTTGTCATCATACTCGGTGTTGAAAACAACGATGGCACGAAACACAAACCATAGACCATAGGTAGGATGTACACTCCACATGACATCACGGTCATAATGTGCAATACCAGCAAAATGACCGGCTGTTTGGATGTGAACGTATCTTCCACTGGCCACTGAATTCCAATCGTATCGAATATCATACTTTAGCTTTGACAATGCAACCTCTTTATTCGCTCCAACGACACGTTCGATTGTTTCCTGACAGAAAAGGTTCATTGGATCTTTTGGCAAATCACCAAACTTTGTATAATAGTCTGTGACAAACGTCACAAAATGATCCCAAAAATATTTGTTACATCCAATAATCAATCCCAATGCATCTGGAATTCCATAATTCTCTACTTTAAATTTACATATATTATTATAATCGCTTACCTAAAAAAAAAAAAAAGAAATTAAATAATTAAATAAATAAATAAATCAATATTAAGTATACTTATATGTATTGGTTTAAACATACTTTAAAAGGTTCAACCAAATGAAATCCTTGACTTTTAAAATCATTTTGAAGTGATCTAATTAATGTATCCATTCTCTTTCTCTCTCTTTATCTATCTTATTATTATTATTACTTTGTTGTTGTATTATTACTTGTTTTATTATGAGGTAGTGTAGTAATCTTATTTTCACTTGTTATTATTATTACTATTATTAGTGTTGTTATTACTTAATATTTATTATTTGTTATACTAACTACCACTTATTATCAATCTATATGTAAAAGGGGATGGTCTACCATTGAATGCAACTATAACAAAATCACAACAACACTCTTGAATCGATAGATATCACCTCCTCTCTTTTCTTCTCTATTAACTGTTGTTTGAATATCTCTTGTTGAATATACGCACTCTCTCTATATTTATATCTCTATTATGCTCTACTCTCTCTAATTAATCTGTCTTTATCTCAGTTCGTGAATAATGCAATGCAATCCAATGCCACGAGAAACAACACCATCCCCCCCCCCCTTCAATTTATTTTTAAATAATTTTATTCGTTTGCTTCGTCTACACGAATATTCGTAATCTTGGGAAAAGCACAGTCCCTCCTGATCGATGACTCATCACTATCCTCTTGTGTCTAACTTCATTATTTTTTATGTTCAAAGATAACTTTCAAAAAAGAAGAAGAAGTAAAATAATAATAACTATTGTTGTGATGATGAGTGTGCAATTGGATAAAATTCTATTCTATCTCTCTCTGGTTATTCTCTGTTCTCTGTTCTTTACAAACAAAAAAAAGGTTATTATTCTATTTCTAATTCTAACTTATTAAAGATTGATAGGTGGGAAAGTAGAAGTTGGTAGATTGCAATCTACAAACTTGATGAATTGCATCGAGCAAAGGAGACACCCTTTCTTTTTTAGAAGGAGAATGTTGCTCTAAATCGGTCGTCTGGTTCCCGTCGAGTAAAAAAGATGATTCTCGACAACCGCATTCTACGGTCAAAAATATAATCGATCTTTCGACCACTAACTCCACTTTGCAGTATAAATTGAAACGGTTGAATCATTCGTTTTATTCATTTTTGTACCAAACACACAACACAACATACATATTCATATCTATCATATCATAATATTGTTTAATTTAAAAATGTCAACATTAAATCAAGCAAATAAATCAACAACATTATTCACATTACCAAAGACATATAGAGGACCGGGATATGTATCACATGAATACTTGGAGAGTAAAAAGGAGGTGCCATTGCTCTTCCAACCACTCAAGATCAAGAGTGTAGAGTTAAAGAATAGATTGGTGGTTGCACCGATGTGCATGTACAGTTCAAAGGATGGATTCATGGATGACTTTCATTTGATCCATTACAGTTCATACGCTCAAGGTGGTGCATCGATGGTTGTCACTGAAGCTACCGCTGTCAACCCAGAAGGAAGAATCTCATTTGCCGATGCTGGCCTCTGGAAGGACGAACAAATCCCAGGTTTCAAACGTGTAGTTGATTCTATTCATTCATATAATTCTGTATGTTTATAAACAAACAAGAGAGAGAGATAGAATATGTGACATGTTCATTGACTAACCTCTTTCTTTTACTTTATTTTCAATCGTTTAGTTGGCATGTATTCAATTGGCACATGCTGGAAGAAAGGCATCAAGTGTACCACCATTTTTGGAGAATGCCCGTGCTTCAGTACCGGCTGATCACGAGAATGGATGGATTCCAGTAGCACCATCACCCATCAGATGGACAGACCTAAACACTGTACCAAAGGAAATGACAGAGGATGATATCTTGCATGCCGTCAATTCTTTTAGAGATGCTGCTGCCAGAGCTTTGGAAGCTGGTTTTGATATGATTGAAATCCACGGTGCTCACGGTTACTTGATCACATCATTCCTATCGCCAACATCCAATCTCCGAACTGACAGCTATGGTGGTAGTTTTGAGAACCGTTGTCGTTTCCTCTTTGAAATTATCGCTGCTATTCGTACTGTTTGGCCGACCGAGAAGCCACTATCGGTACGTCTCTCTGCCGAAGAATGGGTTGAAGATGGATGGACCATTGACGACACTGTCAAGATTTGTCAACGTTTCCAAGACATGGATGTCGATATTTTCGATTGCTCAAGTGGTGGTAACTCGCTCAAGCAAAAGATCAACGTCTATCCAGGCTACCAAATCCCACTCGCACACAAGGTCAAGCAACAAACCACTCAACTAGTCATTGCAGCCGTCGGTCTCATCAACACTGGCTCTGAAATGGAAAGTACTTTACAACAAGGTCGTGCTGACCTTATTTTCAACGCTCGTGGATTCCTTCGTAATCCTCATTTTGCCTATGACCTCGCCGAACAATTAAATGTAAAGATTGATTATAACGTACATTATGAAAGAGGTAGATTCCGTAATACTGCCTATTAAAATACTTAATAATTAATAATTAATAAATACTATTTAAAATTGTAAATCTAAAAGTATTTGATTGTTTTTCTGTGTTTTGGTTTTTGTTATATTCTTTTTTTTTTTTATTATACATAGTTTTTGTGTGTTTGTTTTGTTTTGTTTTGTTTTGTGTATGATTGATTAATTGTTAAAAGAGAGAAAAAAAGGGTTCTATTTAAAAAAAAGATTGGAAAATATTTCATCTAACAATCCTTTTGTTTTTCATTCTTTTTTTTTTTTTTGTTGTTTAAAACAAATGAGTAATAAATAAATAATATTCTATTCTATCTATTCTATTCTATGTAATAATTTAATTTAATCATTCTACAATCCTTTGATTGATCATCTATCCAAATTTGATGATAAAGAAAAAAAAAAAAATGGTTGTTGTTCCTGCTGGTTGGTTATTTTGGTTGTTTTGTTATTTTTACATTATGATTATTTAGAAGAAGAAGAGTTGTTTGTAGAAGTTGTTGTGGTCGTCGTCGTCGTATGCTGGTCACCTCCTACTCCAACTCCATCATTACTTTGAGGAGAATCATCTAGAGGAGAATTATTTTGGGGTGGTAGTGGACCGGCACTATTACTAGGTCTGCTTCTTGGAATGGCAATGGTAAGATTACCAAGTGAGTGGGTGACTTGTGAGATGGACGCCGAACTTTGGTGATGAATGTGGATAGAAGGATGATGGTGGTTGTTGAGTAATGGTGACTGACTAGTAGGTTGAGGTAGATCGATTTGAGCAATAAGTGTTCTAAATGGATTATTGCTATTATTATTCATAGAAAATACATTGTCATTATTTATGGTTGATGTTGATGATGGTGATGAAGATAAAGATGAAGATGAAGAAGATAAAGATGGATCTAAACAAGATAAAGAATTACTGTTGGATTGATTATTATTATTATTATTATTATTTACATTGATGGTTTCTGTTGTGGTGTCGGTGTTGGTTGAAATGGTAGTTGTTTGTTGTTGTTGTTCCAAAAAGGTTGGCGTTGAGATATTACTACCATTTTCAATACTACTAGTAGATGATGATGATGATGATGATTGTGAAGATGAAGTAGAAGGATCATTCAAATGGATTGGTAGAGTTGCAGTAGGTTGAATTAAATGAGCTGATGTTTGTAATAATGAAGTTGGTTGTTGTTGTTGTTGTCCATTACCATTATTATTATTATTATTATTAATATTATTATTATTATTATTATTACCAATATGATTATTATTATTATTTAAATGAATGATTGAAATTGAATGATGAAGTGGTTTCCTACTTTCAATACCTTTCTTTTGTAATCCATTTGAGAATTGTTGAAAGTCTTCTATCAACTTTCTTCTCTTAAATTCTTCAAAATGTTTTCTTTTGGCCAATAAATCTTGTTCCATCTCTTTAACTTCTTCCTTTTTAAACAAAAATGCTCTCACTATATAAACAAACAATATTAATCATCCATTCATTCCTATTATTTATCTATATATATTTACATTTGATCATTTGTTGAACTTTTACATCCTGAGCCAAATCGGCAGGAGTTTTACCAAAGTTATTCTTTCTAGTGCAATCGGCACCATGCTTGAGAAGTAGTTTGCATGCATCGATACGACCATAGATGGCAGCATAATGGAGCGGACAAAAGCCCTCGAGATCACTCTCGTTGACATCGCACGACTCTTCTTCAATGAGCTTTCGCACCTTTTCGTATTTGTAGTCGAGCGAGCTCCACATGGCAAAACAAAGTGGGATGACACGCTGACATGTGATACGATTGACTAGTTGCACGTCTCTGTATCGGTCTTCGGGATACGACGTTATCGGGAACGGAGATGAAGGTGGTAAATTTGATATTTTAGATGTATAATCAGAGAATAGGTTCTCTTTTAACGGAGTTGGTATCTGATCGCACAAACCCTTAATCTCTTCATTCTCCAAGTTTTGTAATATATAATCAAAACAATAATCTAAAAGTGTACCAATTTCTTTTGGTTGTGGTGGTGGAGAAGGTGGTTGATTAGTTGTTGTAGTTGTTGTAGTTGTAGTAGGAGTTGTTATTTCTTCAACAGCTGGTATATTATTATTACTATTACTATTATCAACTGTAGTTGTAGCAGCAGCAGCAGCAGTTGTACTACTAGTAGTAAAAGTAGTTATAGCATTCATCATTTCCAATTGTAATTGTTCTTGTAAAACATCGGTGATATCGGTGTCTTCGTCACCTTCTATTGGTGGTGGACTGCCATTGCCTTGTACATTACTACTATTACTACTGTTACTCTGCTGTTGTTGTTGTTGTTCTTGTAGTTGAGACATATATATATATATATATATTTATATTATTCTATATTATTCTATATTATTCTAACTTTGTAATCCAACGAACAACGACGAACTGATGCACCAGTTGCTTTTTAAAGTTGTTTGCTTTCAAATCAAATGAAAAGATGATCACTTGACAAAGTTTAATAGGTTGATGGTTTATTTGTTTACTCTATACTAAATGACAGAGTGAGTGAGAGAGAGTAGCGAAAGATTATTATTATTTATAAATATTGTCTTTTGTGTGGGGTAGAGCAAAAGATAAAAAAAAAAACTTTTTTTGTTTGTTTGTCTGTCCAAACCCTCACACCCTTTATTATGATAATTGTGATCAACGATCATTGATTCAAAAAATACTGTATTACTATTACTATTTTATTTGTTTGTTTTATTTGTTTGTTTTATTTATTTATTTCTTTCTTTGTTGTTTGTTCCACTTGATCAAGCCAATCAATCCATCTGCAACCTTGTCACTAATAAACTAGCAACAATAGAGAGAGATAGAGAAAGAGAGAGACAGAGAAATGTAAAATAAATCAAGACGAGATAACAAAGAAAAGAAAAGAAGAAATATTTGATGTAGTATATCTGTAGATTTGTTATTCAAATATGTCATTTAGAAGAACCGCAAATCTTAAAGAGGAAAGATCTTGATAAATATGTGCAAACGCGGCAGAGATTACGCGAAAAAGTTTCCTCACTCAGAACTCCAAGATCCATCCATGATTTGCCTTTTGCTCATGTCACCGTGGTCCGAATCAAACAAACGCGCACCTCTCTTTTTACAACACCGATTTTATAACTCTCTATACCGTCGCCGTCGTTTAGCATTTATTTATTTATTTGTTTGTTTACATCATCATCAATATCTCGCAGTAGACAAGATAAAATATAATAATAATTATAATAATCAAATAATAGTAGAACAATGAGAGGAGGAGTGTTGACGATAATATTGATTATCGTCACTTTGCTGATGATGTCATTGGTTTCAGCTGATGACGGTAGTGGTAGTAATAGCAACAACAACAACAACAATAATAGTAATAGTGAGAGTAGTGGTAGTAGTAGTGGTGGAAGCGAGAGTAGTAGTAGTAGTGGGGAGAATCCACAAGCTCCCTACTTGAATATTTATATTTCAAAGTATAGTCAAAGTAATGAATCTATTGATGGTGTTGCTTGTGGATCTAGTTTAGTTCAAGCTTGCACTAGTATGCAAGATGCATTGGTTTCATACTATACAACACTTGCCAATCGATCAGAGACCACCGAGACATTGTATTGCAAGTTTGTAATGGACCCAAGCTTTCCATACTTGTCATCCAACACCAAAAATTCCCTCAATATCATTGCAAACCAGTCCCTCACACTATTGCTTACCGTCAATCGTGACACTGATAGTACCAATCGTCAAGTAACCATCAACCTACAATCTTCTTCACAATTCATCACTATCCAAGATGATAACAATAATAATAATGACAACAACTATATAATTAATATTAAATTGGAATCGATTACATTTATAAATGGAAATAATAGTAATAGTAATGGAGTTGTTAATATGTACACTAACTCCTCCTCCTCCTCGACTAGTGGTAGTAGTATGAGCTTGTCAATGGTATCATGTCAATTTTTAAACAATGCTAATAGTGCATTGGTCAATATTAGCGGACCGTCAACTGGACTGGAGATGTCTAATTGTCTGTTTGTAAATAACACCAATGTTGACGGTGTATCGCTCATATCATTTAGTGGAGGAGAGATTAATATGCAAGATTGTTACCTTCACGAGAATGCAGTTTCGATGGTAACCAACACCACGTCGGTCATTAGTGTGACGGGAAACACAATGTTGGATATAAACTCGTGCAACTTTTTTGGGAATAGTGCGGGGATGGCCATTGTGTCGGTCAGCGGACAGCCGGCTGGCGGCTATGTCAATATCGTCGATACCGACTTTTCAGACAACCAAGTAACGTCGAGTGGCGCAACTGTCTTTGTCGCCAACACCAACAGTCCCATCACAGTACTGGGCAGCACATTTACAAACGGTGTCGGAGGATCAGCTGTCCGCGTAGAAGTGTCCAATGCAACGATCGACTTGACATCCAACACATTCCAATCGCAGAAAGGTGCCGACTTTGGTGGCGGCGTTCATCTGTACGAGTGTGGACAACACGTCCATATAGCAGAATCAACCTTTACCAACAACCAAGCCATGTTTGGTGGTGCCATCTCATTTTACCAAGTTTACAACTCGAGTATTATCAATGTTACAATGACCAATAATACTGCTGTTTCTGGTGGTGCCATCTTTGCAGATAATGATAATGAAATGGATGACAACAATGATAATCTATCTCTATCACCATCCACTCTTGGTTTGGTTGCCGCTTCTAATAGTAGTGGTAATCATTCTAAAAACTATGATAGAGAGTATTTTATATTGATGATTACAGTTGTGTTTGACGAGAACCAAGCATCAAAGACTGGTGCGTGCATATACTGCGAAAGTGGTACAACCATTGATATATTCAACTTTACAAGTACAAACAATACCGTTGACAACAAGGATTCTCAAATATTGGTGTTTTGTGAAACCGAGAGTGAAAGAGATTCAAAGTTTGGTCCATCCACTCGAATCATTTCACCTGGCAGTCACAGTCATAGTGATAGTGGTAGTGACAGTGACAATGAAGACGACGACAATGGATGTGTCGTCTACTTGGATGTCAATGTCAACATGTTGACCACTTTTATCCCACAATGTGCCAACCCAGAGATGCCAGAGCTCAAAGACAGCAAATGGACACTATCTAAAATAGTCGGACTCTTGTTTGGAGTCGGTCTAGGTGTCTTGCTCATTGGTTCAATCATTTTAATCATTTACAAGAGACAACCAATCATTGAAAGAAGAGCTCAATATACCAAGTTATAGAAAAAGACAAAGGATCCAATTCACACATCCAATTCACACATCTCAATTGTATAAATCACCAAATCCCCCTCCCCCCTCCCCATCATCATCATCATCATCATTTTTAGTTTAGACACTATCATTCACCTTTAGTATGGTATTAGTAGTAGTCGGATACAATGATCAAATCGATCTATCTATTTATTTATATTAAATATTAAATATAATAAATTAATCACACGGAGAGATAGTTATTTATCTATCTTTCTGTTTTTTTTCGCATTCAATTTAATCGATTGATGAGAGACAATTATTTATATGTTTAACTTCTCACTTTCCAGATTTTTGTTTTCATCAATAGATATAAAGAGCAATCGATTGTTCAAGTCATCACATCGCTACTACTACTATTTTACAACAAACAACTTTAGCTATAACAAAAAAGATTATCTTTTCAAAAATAATCAAATTAAAAACAAAATGAATAATAATAATCATAACAATCTTAATAAAGATTTCAAGAGTGCAATTGTAATTGTCCCCCCTCAAGATTTATTGGATCAAGTACAAGCAATTAGAAAGCAACATGATAAGTCATACGAACGGTGGATGCCTCATATCAACTTGTAAGAAAACTCTAGATGAGTCATATATTGTTAACTTGTAATTGTTAATTAAAATCAATTATCTTTTTTTTAGGATCTTCCCATTTGTAAAGATAGATCAATTTGAAGAGAAACATGAACAATTACAGAGTGTATTATCATACTTTTCATCATTCACATTGGTATTTAAAGAGTTTTCAAACTTTCAACATGGAAAGTCTTCAGTGATCTGGCTCAAGCCAGAGACGCCAGACCAACCCAATGCAATCAACCAACTCCAACGTATATTGGAAACGAATCTCCCAGGGTTTGACGAACTTTCAAACAAGTCAGAGGCAGGCTTTTGCCCGCATATGACGGTAGGGCAGTCTGCAGCAGGCAAGCAAACCACCGACAAGATTACACAGTTCCAAACAGACTTTAAGCCAATTGAATTCCAAGTTAAAGAGATTTACCTCATTCATCGTGATGGAGAAGTTCCCTTCACCATTCGAAAGACATTAAAATTGGGTGGTAGTGATTAAACAATGTATCAACCAACCAAACCCCGAATCGATCCAAGTGAAAACAACTATAAATATATATAACACACATTACATTAATTATATCTAAATCCAAAACCAAACTCAACTAGTTGAGTTAACTGATTGGGATGGGATAGGATAGGATAGGATAGGATAGGATGTGTGATGCATATTTATATTTATAGAGTAAACACTTGGAGTGTAAATATATATTAATAAATAAAACACCCACAAGACAAGATTAAAACAAAAATAGAGCAGCCATATTGAATTGGAATGAGTTGTTTGGAATGATGAGTTGTAGATTATCTATCTATCTATCTATCTCGTTGTTCATCTGAGATGAGCTCACTGTATTGTATGTTGTTGTATAATCTTAAAATTCTAAGATGAGAAGAATGAATCATTGAACTCTGAATGGGTGCAAGCAAAGCTTTATCTAAATTTTTAGAATAAAAATTAATTAATAATTATTTAATTGTTTGTGTGTTTTGGGGGACTGTTAAAATTCATAGGGGTTCTTTTTCAAAGATAATAATAAGAGACAAACAGAGAGAGAGAGAAACAAAAAACTTAATTTAAAAGAAGAATAATAAGAAGAACAAACAAATAATAATTACTGTAATTAGAGGAAAACAAGAGAGAGACAAGAGAGAGAAAGGAACAAACTATACAGTTAGTTAGTTAGTCATCAGATTAAACAAGGAGAAGAGAACGAGTAGAGTAGGATAGATAGGAGGTAAATATAATATATTAGTAGTTATATATATTCTGATAGTTTGTATCTTTACTTACAAACTATACTCTACTTCTATTTAAAAAAAAGAAAGAACACTCCATATATTACTAGAGAATTAAAGATGGAAGGATGGAAAGGAACATTTTTTAATGGATTACAAAAGGTGATTGGAATGACAACTGATACATTATATAATATTAGTTTGAAACCACAACAACGATTCTATCGATTTCTTATCAACAATAGTATTAAGTCTTATCTTTTAAATCCCATTCAAAGAGATGAATTCGATACACAGTTTAACAAGGGTGCTAGTATCATTACACTTCAAAGTGTTATTCTAGACAGCGATGTTTTAAATGAAAAGTTTACCAATGGTCTTCCATTTCACTTTGATCAAGTTCGTATTGAACGACTAGAGTTTCATCTTCCCATACTCAAAATTATGAGTGACCCTATTCGTGTACATGTCAAAGGTGTAGAGATTAGCATCATACCAGGTGCTCGAAATGTCAACAACTCCAATAACAACATGTCAGTCATTCATTCCTCCTTATCTTCATCCACTTCTACAACTCCATCGTCAACACTTAGATCATCGATTAGTTCAAGTGTACTTGGTTTGGATAGTTCAATAGAAGACGGTGAATCTATCATTGTAGATAATCGTCCAGAAGAGCAAGATGAGGTGTTTGAAGGTTTACAAGAACATCTTCGTAACATCTTTTCAAATGCAATCGTAGAGATTGAAAACATGTCAGTCTTTATTCAAACACCAGAATCAAAATCAACCATTGAATTTAATATTTCTCATGCTTCATTTATGTATGATAAATCAAATCAACAACAAGAAGAAGAGGATAATAATAATGAAGAAGATGAAGAAGAAGAGATATTAGATAGGGAAGAGGAGGAAGAAGAAGAAGAATATAATAATAATAATAATAATAATAATAATAGTCGTAATAGTTATGGTATACCAAAGATTGAATTTGATCAAGTTTCAGTAATGGTTCATAAAAAAGAAGGATCGGTTATTCAATTGGAACATCAACACTATTTCTTTGCATGTGATCAAGAGACATCAAACCAGATGAATAGAATTCTTATACAACAATCGACCGATACAATGTTGGATATTGATATTCAATTTAATAGTGCAATCAAGGGAAATGTAGGAGAGGATCAAGTATCTGGTTTAATGGATTTAATTAATCGTGTTAGTACTGCATTCCAAGCATTTGATAAAATAACAACAAAGACAACAACAAATTCTTCTTCTTCTTCTTCAACCAAAACAACACCATCTAAAGGAGGATTCAACAAGAGTATTGATGAAAAAGCATTATTACAAGAAGCACCACCAAAAGATATTAGACTTTGTATTAGTATACCAAAGATTCATTATATTGTCAATTTGCCATTAATGGAGGATAGTATATGTACCAAACCAAACTTTAAAATTCATATACTTGGTAATCAATGTAGTGTAGAGTTTTTAAAGGTTTATGAAAGAAATGTCGCTAGTCTATCCTCTTCTTCATATGTTTCAAATCTATCAATTGCATTTGATAATTTGGCAATTGACTTGTTGCCAACTGGAAAGAATAATGAAACCAAGTATAGATGTTTGGCAATTCAATCATTGGATGATGGTGATGGTATACAAAGACCAACTATTTCAATTCAACAAATTGTTCGAGGTAGTGGTACTCAGGTCGGAGGAATAGTTGACAGTTCATCAGAAATATTCCTTTCGGGTATTCCATCAGACACTACTCAATTTAATGAAAAGAAATATTTGGAACATAGTTTTTTGTCGTATCGATCACCTGCCAACATCAACCCATCGATAGAGACTGCCAACAATATTGCCACAACCAAGATCAACTGTATCTTGCCCGATGTGGTGCTGACCATCTTTCAAAGTGACTATGTGTGTCTGATAAAGGCATTTGACCTCAGTTCGGATGCACCACAAACCAGTTGCATGCAATTCACCTTGTCGTCGAGCACTGCAAACATTGAAATGAAGTTTGACAATGATCACAGCAACAATGCCAACTGTCCATCGACCAACCATTTTGTATCATCATTTAGTATTATGGCAAGTGACCTCAACCTATACAATTGTCTAGGTTATCCATCCGATGTATTTGCAGCCAATCAATTTGACTCCTCGTTTATTCATCTTTCACTTTTATCGTTGGATTGTGTCGCAAGATTACTTCCATCATCTTCCTCTAAAATCATCTCTTCATCAAGTCAATTAAATTTAAATTCAAATCAATTAATTGAACAATTATTTTTTTCAACAAATATTGTAAGTGAGAAAAAGAAACAAAAATATTATAATTTAAAATGTTTACTAATACTTTTTATTTTTTATTTATAGAATATTGATGGTATACAATTATTAACATCAACACAAAAAATATCAATATCTCAACAATTTGAATTAACAATTGGTGAAATTTGTTTCATACCTTCAATGACTTTAATTACAGGATTTTTAGATTGGATTAAAGTTGATAATGACAATTGTAATAACAATAATAATAATGTAAAAGTTAATAATAATAATAATAATAATAATGTAAATAGTAGACAACAACAAGAAAAACAAAAACAACAGTCAAATGACAAGTCAAATGATAAATCAAATGCATATCATATAGAATTAAATAATTGTATGGCAAAATATATGAATGAATCATCACAATTAATATTATTGTATGACAAGTTGACAGTATTGGTATCACCAGATGGAAGAAGGGATGATTTATTGCTCATGTTTAATCCAGTTCAAATCCTTCTCAAGAGTTCAGATAGTGGTGGTCACACTCAATTCTCATTCTCTACCATCAAAGATTACATCACGGTTGGCTATTCAAAACAAGAATTAATCATCATGCTCAAGAATGTATTATCGTCAACTCAAGGTCCAAACATTGAGATATTATCCAATCACTATGACTTTACCTTTACAAAGTCGACCTATAATTTGTTTACCACAATTGTTCCTCAATTTATCGATACCATTTCAAAGTATATGGTGTTGCCCAAAGTGGGAGATAATCAAGAGGAACAGATTGAACAAATTGTCGGGTTTGTTGGACAGAGTCAAATCAAGGTTATGGATGATGACTATGATGGTCACCAGAAAACACCTCAATTACATGGAGGAGGATCTTCATCGACTGTTGACAACAACAATAGTCATTTACATAGTACCATTTATGAATTCAATGAAGATGATGGTATTGGAGATTTCGAAGTGATTCATCGTGAAAAGGAATTGGTCATTGCATCACAAATTGTAGTGGTTGATTTATACCTCAATCTAGTGTTTACAGATGAAGAAGATAATAGTGTCGATCCATTACAAAAGAAACAACCCAATAGTGTTAGAATCGAATGTCACATTGCCGATATCTTGTTGCAAAACTTTGAAACTAGTAACCACCAACAACAATCCAACAATAATCATCGATACAACAAATCACTCAAAGTCAATGTCACTGATATCTTTATACACGATAATATCCCCAAGTCACCCTATCGTAATCTATTTGGACCACTATCACACTACAAGGAGAAAAAGAAAAAGAGTCAACATCTCATCTCACTCATACTATACAGTCGTGACGATTCTTTTGGTCGTCAATTCTACAATATCAAATTATTGGTTGATCCTCTATTTATTCAAGCTTATCAATTAACTATTGATTTCTTATTAGATTTTTTTATTAATCAACAAAATCAAAATCAAAATAATGAATCGAAACAACCTCAGTCTCGGTCTCAACAAGAAACAACATTTTATGATGAGATTGAAATATTCCCATTAGAAGTTAGAATTGATTATAAACCAAGAACAACTAATAAGCAAGATAATAATAATAGTAATCAACAACAACAACCACAATCACCACATAATGGACGTCAACAAAATGGAGATAATGGTGGTAATGAAGAAGAGAAATATTCATCATTTACAAGTGGAGAGTATGTTTGGATGTTTAGTATGATTCCATTGAGTGAAGCCAATTTTACATTGAATCATGTACATTTGCAAAATGTGCCGGGTAGCAAGCTGGTAGAGAGTGTCTTGTCAGTGTACCAACCCAACCTGCTCACCAATGGTGTGTTCCAATACTTGGGTGGTGTAGCACCCGTTCGTATCCTCTTTAACATTGGGTCAGGTATCACTGCACTCGTACGTAAACCCATTCAAGAGGCACGTGCCAACACCAATGCAGGTGTAGGTGGTATGGCTGGTGCAGTTGGTAAAGGTGTCGGTTTAGGCATCCAAACACTCACAGTAGAGATTCTCACTGCATCTAGCAAGGTTGTCAGTGCCACATCATCACTACTTGGTAAACTCAGTAACAACTCTTCAACAAACCAAAGTCACATGTACAACACAAACAACAATCATAATCATAGTGGTAGTAGCGGTCACAATTCGATGGATCATAGTGCCAACCAACAACAATTATCAAATCACCCACAATACAACTCAATTTGGGTGAGTCAGCCTGAAAACTTGTCACAAGGTGCCCACAAGGCCATGTCACAGGTGATAGGGGGATTCTACAATGCTGCCATGGGTATCCTCTCCAAGCCAATCACATCGTACCAAGAGAGTGGTACCAAAGGATTCCTCACTTCTCTATTATGGGGTGTCCCAGGTGTTGTCGTATCACCCATGGTTGGTCTTGCCGAAGGTTTCACTTCCTTTTCAATTGGTCTACGTAATTCTTTAGATTCTTCAAGAATTGTAAATGATCATAAAAAATATAAAAGTAATATTCTAAAATAAATAAATAAATAAAGGAAAGAATATTAAGTATTTTTTTGAAAATCTACAAGTTTGTTTATTATTATTTGTTTGTTTGTTTGATTTTGATTTAAAAATCTAAAGGTGAAGAACCAATTTGTGATTTAGGACCACCAGCACCACATAATAAACCACTACCAGATTTCATTTTACTAACTATATCCTCCTTTTTAGATTTAGTTTTATCTTGTTGATCCGAGGAAGATGAATCACCAGATCTGCTAAATTCAGGTTGCAAAGAAATCTTTTCAATGGCCATTGTTCTTCTACGCATCTTGAAAACAAATGACAACATGTCTGGATTGAATGATGGAGCAAGTGTATTTAATCTAGCAATCTTTTTAACGGTAAACATTCCCAAATACTCTTGGAATGCTTCTGGTGTCGATCCCATTCCACTAAACGAGTTGATCGATACCACCGTATCGCACATATGACTAATCTTTTTAACAAAAGATTCACTATAAATATAAGTTGGTACTGTAATCACACAAACTGAAACTGATGATCTTAATAATCCTTTAAGTGAATGTAAAAATTCTATTACTCCTTCCTAAATATATAAAAATAAATAAATAAATAGAATTAATAAATATTAATATTAATATTCAAATTGATTATATGTATGCTTATATTTGTTTACCTCATCATTTGACCATAAAGGAGAAGCAAAAGATTGTAATGCCAATCTTAATATTTTAGTTGATTCGTTGATAGGACCACCTTGAGAGGCACTTTGATTGTATTTTTGAACGAGTTGTTGTAGTTCCATATAGAGACTACGGTATGGTGATGATGACTCGGACTGTGTCTGACTCGTGTACGATAGTGTGTGTAGATGGTTAGGATCGATTGATTGGATATTCATCTTTCTTGTAAAGTCGTATGCATGACAGAACGGTGACGATTGGTTTTGTTGTTGTGTTGCACCGCTTGCCTTTTTAGCATTCTCTGCATCTATGTAGTTTTGATATCTCCATGCTATCTTTAGGTCATCGCTACCGCTATTACCACCACTACCACCATGTTGTTTACGTTGATTACTTTGTTCTTCTGTATCGGCATCCAATTCTTCTTGTCGAGTCATACGTGCTGGCAGTTTGTTGAGAATGTCAAATGCATCATGTCCAATCAACGATGAGAAAAAGACACCGTGGTGTTGAGTGATACCTTCAGCGAGGAAATATTTGAGTAGAAACATGTAAAAGCTTGAATTAATGTCTTCTTCAACCATGAGAATCGAACCAATTGGAATACCTCCGCCGAGGATATCATCTAAATCTCCTAATCCCGTACTAGTCAGCAAGTTACCATTCTGTAATGATAACTTGCATCCTCCTGGTAACTTGTTTGCCGATGGTGTAATTGGTGAAGATGATGATGACTGTCCACCAGCAGCAGCAGCAGGTTGTTTTCGAGTGAATGTAGTTGGTTTATTAACTGACATTTCTATCTATATCTATATCTATATATCTATCTCTACAAACAAGTAAGTAATAAATACTTTAATTAAAGTTAAATGATTCGTTTGTCTCTGTCTCACCTCTCAGACCCTCCTCTCATTGTGAAATTTTGAAAAATGAGAGAAAAGAGAAAATAGACACACTCTGAGTTTGAGCACTTCAAGCAAGATATCTATCTTTATCTTTGTCATTTTCATCATCAATTTATTTATTATTTGTATATATAGTATCAAAGATAGATAGTATAGATAGGATAGGATAGATAGAGTGATCAATAGAGAGATGTCAAATCTAAATAATGGTGCACAAAATGCAATGCCAAGTAAAGTAACTAAAGTAAAGAACAAGTCGGCGGCACCGATACAGATTACTTCGGAACATATATTACGTGTTGCATTGGACGGTGCAGCAACAGAGACACCAAAGGCACCAAAACAACATATCACAGATCAAGATGAACTAGAAGCATATCGTACACGAAAGAGAAAGGGATATGAAGAGACGTTGATCAGAACCACTTCAATGGTCGTCTTTCAAAAGTATGCTTCTTGGGAAGAATCACAAAAAGAGTTTGACCGTGCTCGTTCAATCTATGAACGTTGTCTAGAGAGACACCATCGCAACGTTCAAGTGTGGCTTCGTTATGCCGACATGGAGATGCGAAACAAGTTTATCAATCATGCTCGTAATGTATGGGATCGTGCCGTAGCACTGCTACCACGTGTCCCCCAACTATGGTACAAATACTCATTCTTTGAAGATATGATGGGTAACAGTCCAGGTGCAAGAGCTGTTTTCGATCGTTGGATGCAATGGAAACCTGAACCACAAGCATGGAACTCTTATATAAAGTTTGAAATTAGATTAAATCTTTTAGAAAATGCTAGAAATATTTTTGAAAAGTGTAAGTAACCCTAAACCTAAATGAAATGATTAATTAATAACTTGTTTGTTTGTTTTGTTTATTTATTTTTAGATATACTTGTACATCCATTTACAAAAACATGGATAAAATATGCAAAGTTTGAAGAAAAACATGGTGATGTTACCAAATCAAGATCAATCTTTTCAAGAGCAATTGATTTCCTTGGTGATGAGGGATGTGATGAATCTATATTTATATCATTTGCAAAGTTTGAAGAGAGATACAAGGAAGTCGAAAGAGCTAGATTAATCTACAAATATGCATTGGATCATATTCCAAAGAGTAAAGCTCAATTATTATTTGAAACATTTACCAACTTTGAAAAACAACATGGTGATCGTATAGGTATTGAAGATATTTTATTAAGTAAAAAAAGATTTCAATATGAAGAAGTATGTAAACAAAAAAAAAAGAAAAACAAATAAGATATGATATATATGTAGTATTTTAAAATATGTATTAATTAATTTGTTTCTTTTTCTATTTTTACTCTTTTTAGGATATAAAATTAAATTCAAAAAATTATGATGTATGGTTTGATTATACAAGATTAGAAGAAAATAATGGAGATGTCGAGAGAACAAGAGAGATTTATGAAAGAGCTATATCAAACATACCACCAATGTATGAGAAAAAGTATTGGAGACGGTATATTTATTTGTGGATCAATTATGCATTGTTTGAAGAATTGGGTGCCAAGGACATTGACAAGACACGAGAGGTGTACCAGGCAGTGACCAAACTCATCCCACACAAACAGTTTTCATTCTCCAAGATATGGATCATGTATGCCAATTTCGAGATCCGTCAACTGCAACTACAAAGTGCACGTCAGATTCTTGGACAGGCGTTGGGATTGGCACCCAAGCAAAAGGTGTTGGACACGTACATTCAGCTCGAGATCAAGTTGGGTAGCTTTGACCGTGTCAGAAAGCTCTATGAAAAATACATCCATCTCTACCCAGACAGCTGCGACAGTTGGTCCAAGTTTGCGCAATTCGAGGCAGAGTTGGGTGAAACTAAACGTGTGCGTGGTATCTATGAGATTGCCGTGCAACAAGAGTCGCTTGAAACACCAGAGATTGTGTGGAAGAACTATATCGACTTTGAAATCGAACGAAAGGACTTTGGTGCCGTCCGTGCACTCTACCGTCGTCTGTTGGAGCGTACCAACCACATCAAGGTGTGGATCAGCTTTGCTCAGATGGAGTGCACCGCCGCACAAGAACCAAACAATGCTCGTGATATATTTGCAGAGGCCAACAAGGCTCTCAAGGGTGCTGCCGCCGAAAAGGAAGAGCGTTATATCCTGCTCGAAAACTGGAAGCATTTTGAAAACAAATTTGGCAACACTGAACAAATAGAAGCCATCAACAAACAGATGCCCAAAAAGGTCATCAAAAGAAGAATTGTCAAGAATGATTTCGACGAGGAAACAGTCGAAGAATATTATGACTATGTATTCCCCGAGGAACAAAGTGCTCAACCTAATCTTAAATTCCTCGAGATGGCTCAAAAATGGAAAAAACAAAAAATGGATAATTAACAAAACAAAAAATAAAATTAAAAAAGATAAAGATAAATCAAAATCAAAATCAATCAAAAAATAATATAACATAAATAAGAGGAACAAAAAGAAATTATTATAAAATATTTATCTTTTTCTTTTTTTCTTTTTTTTTTGTAATCTTGAAAAATCATCATCACAAACTATCATCATTGAACAAAGATATATAAATATATAATGATAACAAATACAAATACAATACTTGTAATACCAAACTATGTATTGAAATCGATTATATTAAATTTGGAGCATCCAGCAGATCGAATATGCTTCATGTTGACTTGCAAAAGACTGTTGCAACTTGGACAACAAATAAGGTATTTGTATAAGGTGTGCTATAACTGTGCATTTCTATGCCCTCCTTTTAAATATAAGGTACCTAGTATTGGTAAGATCAAGTTGCTTGACGAGTCTATTTGCCATACACTCATGATTGCTGCATTCGAAAGGGGTATCACGACAAACCAAAGTAGCATCAGTAATGATGGTACAATCACTGAAATACATATACGTGGAAAACAACAAGACAATTGCTCGGAAATAGACCAAGTGACTAGATACACCAAGACTGGTCCAAACAACGATCAAGTAGATATGATCAAATTTACAAGCTTTGACGACACTGACGATAGCATGGTGTGGTCAAAAGATGTATTGCCACAAGGTCTAAAGAGATTGTTGATAGACGACCCATCAGAAGTCAGGGTAGACTTGGCTAGATTACCAGATGGATTGGAGCAACTTCGTATTGGTGATTGTACAAAACTTATTTTTACACTGCCTGGAGGTGAGCTTCCTCCTAGTCTAAACAAGTTGTTTATCCGAAACTCCAACTATTATGAACTACCGATAGTATCACTACCCATGTCACTCACAACATTACGATTAGAAGAGTATGAAGGTATATTCCCATCTCGTCAAAATTATAATATTAATATTAATAATAATGACTCATCAACCCAACCATACCTTCCATTATCAATACAATCACTATATGTACCCGTTGAAACACTTAAATTGATACAACATAATTGGGAGATCAACCTTCCCAACCTTGTGAGACTGGCTGTCTCTTCATTGGATCCCCATCAAAGAGAAACAGACTATCATCAATTGATCTTACCAACCTACATCAAAAAACTAAAGCTCAATTTATCTATTATTACTCTAACTGACTATGCACCTCTGCCAACCAAACTGATATCGTTAAAGTTGTCTGGACCCCTAACAGATACAACTATCCACCCAAGTGTGTTACCAGAATCATTGGTCAAGTTAAGAATCCAATCAGGTAATCCACAGTTACTTCCAGGTTCACTACCATCGACATTGACACATTTAGTCATTCGGTCTGGTGATTTCAATCATCCGCTACCAACTCCACTTCCATCGTCGTTAAAAGTACTCAAACTTCCAGATGGATACTCTGTACCAATACCACAACCATACCCACCAAATCTAACAAGACTACGGTGTGGGTTTATACCAGGACTGCAGACAATGAACATGTGTCCAAATTATCCACCAACATTGACATCTGCAACTATATCAAACTATCTAGTTGAATCGCTGCCACCTAGTATTCATACTCTATCAATCTATCGAAATTTTAATCCAGAGAAACCTAGTGCTAGTCAACTAGCAGCAATTCAAGGTTGTGGACCACCAAATATTAAGCATCTAGTAGTATCGGTGATTAATCACCAAAAAACAATACCCATCCATTTTGATACACTGGTTCATCTTGAAACATTGATGATCCGATTTAAAAGAACCACCTCTTCATCCATCACCACATTAGATAAAAGAGTATTTGCAATCAGAAGATTATCACCAGACACTCTATTAATCCTCTCGACTGATTTACAAGGCGGTATATTCAATCGTAATGATTCTATTCAATTTCAATCTTTTTTCTATTCTTTAAGAATTTAAACAAAAAAAATAAATTAAGAAAATCTATTTTTGGGTTTGGCATTCTTATTCTTATTCTTATATTCTTTGAAGATATCTTCTCTTTTGTTTAAGAAGGATCTTCTTATTATTATTACCACTCCACTTAACGAACGACACTTGATCTCCTTGTTTTAATAGACAACATTATTTGTTTAATATATATATTTAAGAAAAGATAGATAGAAAGAAAGAAAGAAAAAGATGAGTGAACAACAACCAAATAATAATAATAATCATATAGAATATATTGATGTAATGAATGAAGATGGTACACCAACTGGTACTAGTCTACCAAGAAGTGAAATACATCGATTGGGGATATGGCATAAAGTGATCCATGTATGGTTGGTCGATTGTAATGGTGACGTATTGATTCAACAACGAGCTGCAAACAAAGAGTCATTTGCATCAATGTGGGATATATCTTGTGCCGGTCACATTGAAGCTGGTATGAATAGTCGAGATAGTGCCATCAAAGAACTATCCGAAGAGTTGAGTGTACATTTAAACAATCAAGAACAATTAGAATACCTCTTTACTAGTAAAAAGAAATTTGTACTTCATAATGGTATGATATATAATATAATCTATCTATCTATCTATCTATCTATCTATCTATCTATCATCTCTGTCTCTCTTTCTAACTCTTGTTATTTGTTGTGTATAGGAAAATATTTAGATAATGAAATAGCAGATGTATACTTGTTGACCTATGATCAACCGATTGACGTCAAATCCTATAAACTTCAAGTGGAGGAAGTGCAAGGTGTCAAACTCATCAAACACTCTGAGCTACGTGACATGGCAGAACGTATCGATCCTACCTTTGTCCCTCTACGACTTGAAAATCAACCCTTTGAAGAATGTACCTATAAACAATTATTCGATGTACTAAATAAGAGATATCCTCAATACTAGTAGCCTCGACAAAATAAAGAAATAAATTAAAAAAAATCAAATTTTTGCCCTCAGATGCTTTTCATTGATCACTTTGTGTAGTTGATTGTAGTAGTATTAGTAGTTATATAGTATAGTATAGTATAAAGAGAGAGATGTCGTCAGGATACGGTGCTTTTGGTGGATCAGGAAGATGCTTCCCAATATGGTCTGATTTTACTACTTGTATCACCGAACAATCAATCGAATTGTGCGAACCATATAGAACCGATTACTTGGAATGTTTACATAACTTTAAAGAAGTATGAACAACAACAACAACAACCATTCATCATAACACATAGATACAATACAAGCAATGTAGAGGCTGCAGAAGTAGTATTGAACTAGAGTGTCAATGAATGAATGGAGACACATGAATGAATACTAATCACTTCACTTCACTTCATCAACCTTCATTACATTAGTATAAATCTAGAGCATCATCAGATTACGGAAAGGATTCAGTCGAGAGAACCAACAGAGTAAAGGAAGCTATTCAACAAGTACAAGACTACGAAGCAAAGGTTGGCAAAGAATGCTAATCTTTTTTGGATCAATAATAATAATAACATCAATGATAGAATAGACCTTTTTAATAACAAACAAACAACAAAACTCGTATTATATATATATAAAGAATTACAAAACTTAAACAACAAACTTATACCCAAAGATACTAAATAGTATCTCAATCAAACTATCATCCTTGATGGATGATCAATGATATTGAATATGGATTTGGTCAAGAAGAGAACAAGAAACTATGTTGATACAGAATGTGCAAAGACGATAATGATAACACAGGATGACGATCGTTATGAACATTGCAAACATGGTGAACGTGATGATGATTGAAGTTCGTTCGATTCTATTCAGTTAACTATTTTGTCGGCAAAGTAATTGTCATCATCATCATATTCAACACCATGGATGGATGGATAGATGATTGACGATCATGTGTTATAGATCGTATTAGTAGGGAGGGGGGTGTTTATAAATAGTATTTTTGGCGATATTAATATTACTACAATTTGATCTGATGAGTGTAGTCTGCGACTGCAAATATTATTTTTTGTTCTATTTTATTTTATCTCTCTCAAGACTAGTTGATTATCATCATTATTCTTTTTTCTCTCTGTTTGTCAATTGAGTAAAGGATAGATAAGATAGAGAATATTACAGTCTAGAAATAGAAAAAGAAGAAAATATAATATAATATCACGATTGATTGATTGATTGGTACTATCTATCACCATGTTGTTACAGAACGAGGCTGTTAAAGCATCTGGATTGGTTGGAGTATTGGTTGCCTATGGTCTCGTAGAATGGTGGAACCTGCAAAAGGATATGTCATCGTCATCAAAGATCAGCAATGACACTAATAGTAATAGCATTGATACCAACAAGATAGTAGTAGAAAAGAAGGAGAATATAGAACAACAACAACCAAAACAAAAGAATAATACTAGTAATGTATCACAACAACAGTCAATAACAAACAAGAACAATATCAAGTCAAAAGATTCAATTACGGCGCCGCCAACAACAAATACAATCATTACGACCGATGTAGCAACAACACAAACTAACACTATAAAGAAATCGAATAATAATAATCAAAGTGTAAGTCATTAATGATATTGTCACTAGTGATTGATGTTGTAGTTTATTGACTTTTTTATTCTCTCTCTCTCCGTCTATCAGATATCATATGAAAATGTAGACTCTAGTTTGATATTCTTTGATAGAAATAATCAATTAAAGAGAAGAGTATTTGATTAATTAATTAAATTGATAAATCATATCATGATGGATGTATATAAATAGATAATTTGGACTACAATAATAATGGTTGGATGGAAAAAATAACAAAAAAAGAACAAATCAATAAGAGGATTATTTAGATTTCCATTAAGTACTTTTCCACTCCAATCATCTTTTTTCAATCAATTGAATACGAATAACAATACGCTGTAAATAAATAATAATAATAATAATAATAATTAAAATATACTATATATTACTTTTTTTTCCTTTAATTTTTAAACGTAGGGATGGATTAACGACGTTTTGAACATTTATTACAATTGCAAGTGAAACCATATTGAGAAGAAAGAATGGATTGTCTATCTTTGAATGGATTGCTTTCATCAATGTACGAGGTTAACAACTCTTGACCCTTTTTAATATCTTGTTTGGCAATCATGACTGCTATTGCCTTGGTCACGCCGTCGCGTTGTTCTCGACCCATCTCGATATTGGGAGCACATGAATGATTGAGACATGCAAAAATGGGAATCAAAGCACTGCCCAAACAATATTGTCTTAGTTTTGGTTGCATCTTTTTGTTTTTGGCACCTGTATTGATCACTGTCTCCTCTCCATACACAAATGTTGATATTGAATTATAATTAATTAATCCTAATATTTCATCATAAAATTTATTACTAAACACTAAATAAACAAAACAAATAAATTAGAACATTATTATTTCTTTTTTCTTTTCTTTTTTTTGTTTCTTTTTTCTTCTTACACTTTTCCAATTCTTCAATTAAAATTTTGTTATCTGATTTATATTGAATGGTATCTAGAGATGTTAGTTTAATGCCATAGGATTGTTTGAGGAATGCGAGGAGTGGTTTGTATTGGTTTTGGAGCTCTTCCAAGTTGTTGCCATTAAAACTTTTTTGAATTTGCATGAGTGGGTCGCGACGGAGATGTTGGAGTTTGCCAAGTGCCAAGTTGCAGTTCTTGACATGTCCCTTCTTTAGCTTGGTCGAGATGATGGCGATGATACGCTCGGCCAAAAGGAGCGACGCCTCTGTCGGCACGCCATGGACCATCTTTCTGTACTCGGTGATCCCATGCACCCTCGAGACAACGTCCAACTCGCCAGCCTGTGGTTGAGACATACTACCGCACTCTTGGCAATGGTATTCGTCCCACGCGTCATCTCTACACTTTTCACTACAATATTTGGTTGTATCTACAGTATTACTACCAATCATTATACGTGTACATCCATATTTACATAATACAACCTTCTCTGCTGTCTCTGTCTCTGAGACCTTTGGCAACTGACCCATACAATGATCACAAAATAATCTTTGGTATGTGTTGATGTCAAGAGATGGAGATTTGATATTGGCGTAGAGATCCGTGTCAGTAAAGACAACGTCACCCTTTTTAACATCGCATCTTGCAAATAGAGACTTGCGACGAATCTCATCGGTGTAACGCAACTCGATCTTGCCATAGTGGTCGGGTTTCTCTGTGAGGATGGGTTCGTAAAACATCTTCATCTTGCTGTTGTTGAGTCCGTTGGTGGCCTGTGTCAATAGAGTGTTGTGTGCGTTGGCAGTCTTGTCGTTGGGGTCGACTGCAATACGACGGATGCACTGCAAGTATGCATCCTTTGCCTCTTTATAACAATCGAGTCCTATCAAACTCTCTGCCATACGCAAGTACGCTTTGGCAAATGTGTCGTCAAACGATATCGATTTCTTTGCATCATCCAATGCTTCCTGATAGTTTTTTAATTGTGCTGGTGCATTCAACCAAGATACTGCACGGTTACAGTACAATTGACTTGCCAATTTCTTTAATCTTGTCATATTCTCATCTTCCTTTTCTCCATCTACAACTACTCCTCCTCCTCCTCCTACATGTTGTTGAAGGTATTCACCAATTGCAACAACACCTTTAGAGTAACTTGAAATAGCTTCCTTGTAGTTTTGTTTAGAGTATTCTTGATTTCCTCTATCTTTGCATGATTCTGCTAGTTGTATAGTTTCTTGTAATAATAATAATACTGTATCTGTCATTGAATTATTCAATCATATGCGAATGAAACATGTGAATGCAAATGAAATAAAAGAACATAATTTGTCTTGTCTCTCTTACTCGGTTTATTCGTTTTTTTTCACTTTTTGTTGTTCTCCCCTTTCCCTCTCTCTTGTTCATTCTTCTCTAACTCTCTTATATATATATATTTATATACATTTATATATTAATACATAGTATAGTATAGTAATAGTAGATAGATTATATCAACTATTTGAAAAGATGGATATCATTAAAGAAGATAAGAATCTAAAACGTACAATTGATGAGTCAATTGCTACAGATAAGGATGTTGCCGAAGGACAAGCAACAACTACAACAACCACACCATCAACTGATGAAGCAGTCATTGTAGCACCAGTCATTGTAGCTGTAGACGGTACTACCACTGTCGTTTCAACAGGTGAAGGTGATGAAAACAAGCGTTTCAAGACTGAAGATGATAACTCTGCTACCACTACTAGTACTACTACCGACGTTACTACTACCGCTGCAGATGCTACTGCTACCGCTGCTACCACTGCTACTGGAGTAGCTGGAGAAAAGATTAAATTGGTTGTATTCAATCTTCCAAAGTTCATGTCAACTGATAAGTTTAAAAAGTTCTTGGCAAAGAATAACATCACATATATAACCTGTAAAAAGGTATTTAAAGAACAATTTGGTATCATTGTTGTTGATGTATGTAAATCTAAATATAAACAAAAAGATATATATATATATATATATATATTATTACATTCAAAGATTACTTACTTGGATATTTCTTTTACTTTTTTAGGGACCAGAAAAAAAAGAAGAAGTAATGACAAAATTGAATGGATTAGATTGTGAAGGAGGAATACTTAAAGTAATTTTAAAAGGTGATGGAAAGAACAACAAAAATAATAATAATAATAATAATAATAATAATAACAATAATAATAGAAATAATCAAAATAATCAAAATAAGGAACCAGAGAAATTAAAGGTGATTGAAGATGTAGTGAATCCATGGCATTCGGTTGATTACCAAGAACAATTGGCAAGAAAGAAAAAGTATGTGACCAAGGTGTTGGCAGATATTGTACCGGCTGTTAAAAAGGATTGTGGATACAATAATACGGGCAAGTTCCCCGATTGGTTGAAAAATGCTACCAAGAATACTCCATGTTGTCCACTTGAAGAGGTGGTTGCCTCGCCGGTGGTCGACGGATACCGTAACAAGTGTTCGTACACGATTGGGCTGTTGAGTGATGGCACACCGTGTGTTGGGTTTGCGTTGGGCCGTACGGCTAATGGCGTGACGGTGGTGGGCGACCCATCTGGCTGCCGTATCATTTCGGCACGTTCCAACGCGATTAGAGCACACCTCGAAACATATGTGCGTGCCAGTGCACTCAAGCCATACGAGAAGACCACGCATACTGGCTTTTGGCGTCAATTGACGGTGCGTGACTTTACAACGGGCGAAGCTATGGCCACCGTGCAGGTCGGTCCACAGGGTGTGGCGGCCGACGTGGTCAAGGAGACGATCGACGGGTTGACCGCACATTTCAAAGACCTGCCAGCCGACAGCCAAGCACACGTCACCTCGTTCCAAGTACAATACTATGACGGTGTGAGCAATGCCGCGCCGGTCGACCACCCCGTGACGACTGTGTACGGACCCGACCACGTACACGAGAAGCTGTTGGGCTACGAGTTCCAAGTATCGAGCAACGCCTTTTTCCAAGTCAACTCGGCTGCCACCGAAAAGTTGTATAGCAAGGTGTTGGAGTGGGCCGACTGCGCCAAAGACACTGTTCTACTCGACGTGTGCTGCGGCACCGGCACGATTGGCCAATGCGTCTCTGGCAACGTCCGTCACATTTACGGGCTCGAGCTCGCACCCGACGCTGTCAAAGATGCCATCAAGAACGCCCAACACAACAACATTACCAACGTCGACTATCTCGTCGGCAAGGCCGAAGACACTATGAGCGGACTCGTCAGCCGTATCCACAACACCTTTGGCAACACTGTCAAAGACGGCGACATTATCGGTATTGTCGATCCACCCCGTAGCGGTCTCCACCTCGACGTCATCAAGGCACTCCGTGGGTTCGAGGCTATGAAGCGTCTCGTCTATGTATCATGTAACCAAAACTCACTCATCCAAGATGCCGCCAAACTCTCAAAAACCATCACCAACAATATGCGTGGTACCCCCTTCCGTCCAGTCAAAGCCATCGCTTTTGATCTCTTCCCTCACACTGAATTAGTTGAAGTTGTTGTATTATTTGAACGTGTAGATTATAACAACTCGAAACAACCAGAAGCAGAGACAGTAGTAGTAGAAACAACTGCTCAACCAACCGAACCAGCTCCAACTGCAGTACCAGCTAAAATTGAAGAGCCAGTGATTACTACAACAACAGAATCAACTCAAGTAGTAGAACCAAAAACATCTATATCAAAGTTAAATTGGGCTGAAGAAACAGACAAAGAAGAACAAGAAAAGTTGGCATCTCAAAACTCCCAAAAATAACTTAAAACATTATATATAAATAAATTAATAAATAAATTAAACCCAAACAAACAAACAAAATAAATATATATATATGTATTTATATTTATTTATGTTTTACATCGAGAGAGTATGAACTTGATCTGTCGATTTCTTTTATGGGGTACACATCTTGCAAATCAAGAAGTTGATAGTACGGATCGAGATCTGGACATTCGATCAATGAAATTTTATTTTAATTTTTTGGGAAAGGGCTGCGGTCATAGCCGTTGGTCTTGATCAAACAGTGATTTATTATTATGCTTCGAAGGGTGTCACCAAAACATTGTTACACTTTCACGACGCAACACGATTGATCATTATCATAATAGAATAATAATAATAACCCTCATCATCATCACCACCGTTGCGATTTCATTTTTGTTAGAACACTGTGACAAAAAAAGGGGGGTATCTAGATATTCACACCATCATCATCATCACAACCATTAACGAAAGTAAATTGGTTGTTTAACCATTTTTATTTATATATATATATATTTTTAAAGGATTAGAGATAGATAGATAGTAGACAAGAACTAAATCAAAAAGGAAAAGCTATAACTTCATTGTGCACTTTCCCTTCCAACAAACCAACAATAGTAGCAGTCGAGTTTTCTTCCCCTTCCAACCCAAATATTTGTAAAATAGTAGTATAGTAGAGTAGTAGCATTAGTAGTAATAGTCAGATATCAGGAACTTGGACACACGCCAAATATATTTAGAATATAATATAAATATTTATATAACAAGAATTTCTTAAAGTATGCAAACTAAACTCTTTACCCACCTCACACATTTCCAATCCATTCATTCGTAATCGATCAACAAATAATATCAACAGTATTGTCTACTGTTGGGATTGGGAATTGATTTAAACACTACAATGATGATGCTTACAACAATAGCTGCAGAAATAGAATTTTCAACTATTTTGTGTGGGTAAACTGGCACAACCCCCCCTCCTATATATCCAATCATTTCACTGCACTGCTGTAATGACAGTCGACTCCTCTCTCTCACTCTCACAACAACTTAGAAATTAGATACACAGATACACCAATGATGTGGTTGATTTATTGACACACAAAGGGTAGGGTGCGCACAAACTTTGTGGGTGTTTAAACATCGTTACAACAACAAGTCATCCACTCCATCATCCATACATACATAAACAGTGTTTATGTATGTTATGTTATCCTCTTCCTCTTCTTCTTCATTTTATATATTTATTCTATCTGTCGTTTGTGTTGATTGTTGATTGATTATCATTCATCTTCATCTTCACTCTTATATATATTTATTTATATTTATTTATATATCTTTATTTTTGTTTGTTTTGTTTTATTCTCTATCTCAACAGTGTTAGCAGCGTAGCGACCGATCGATCGATCGTTAGAACCCAACAGACAGACAAACATTTTTGTTTTTCTTTTTTTTTTAAATCACGCATCCAATCAGAGTAGTTTTTTTTAAGTTACTGATTTGATTGTTAACAATAACTATATTTATTTATTTATTTATTTATTCATTTATTCTATAGAAATGACAACTAGTAAAGCAAAGATGACATTTAAAGGAGCAGCTTCATCGATTAGAGATGGTGTTGGATTGTATTTTGGTGTATTGAATGCACAAAATCAAAATCAACAACAACAGATGGGCGACGATAATAATGGTATGAATAATAATCAACACCATGGAGACACTGGTTCACCAACAAACGAGGAACCGTATTGGATGAAAGATAGTTTTTGGGAAAAACAACACCCACGAAACGATGTTGAAATGCATCCATATCCTGATGCACCCCCTTCCTACGCATCACATGCTTTCCAACAACAACAAATGCAACAACAACAAATGCAATATCAACCGCAACAACCTGGATTACAACCACCACCAGCAATGTTGGATTACTATCCACCCAATGTATACGTATCGGATGGTGATGAATCATTGAGAGGTCGTGGAAGAGGTAGAGGAAGAGGTAGAGGAAGAGGTGCTGCAGCTAGTCAAGGTCGTGAACACACCTCAACAGAGATGGGTCCTGTTTCAGGTAGTGGCGGTGTAGTACCACCCTCGACACCATCAGCACAGCACTCACACCATACTAGTATGGGTAAAGGTGGAAAAGGGTCACACCCATCAAGACAATCGAATCTGTCTCGTGGTATTTCATCGTATGCGCTCAAAAATGAAGCCGATGGTATGGGACCACCACCAGCACCACCCCAACAATACACACCCTACTTTATCATACTCGTATCGATCATTGACACTTGTCTATTGATTTGGGAGATTGTATTGAATGGTGGATTCGAGCCGTGGAAGACTAACCCTTGGTTTGGTCCATCTGCCTCGACTCTGCTCAATGTCGGTGCAAAGTATGCACCACTGATTCTATACGGTGAATGGTGGCGTTTCTTTTCACCCATCTTTCTACATGTTGGTATTTTCCATTTACTCATGAATCTTGGTACACAGCTACGTATTGGTATGCAACTTGAACGTTCCTATGGTGCTCATCGTATCGTTCCCATCTACCTACTCTGTGGTGTTATGGGTAATCTTTGTAGTTCCATCTTTCTCCCACTATCCGTGCAAGTCGGTGCTTCGGGATCTATCTTTGGGTTCCTCGGTGTATTGCTCGCCGATTTGGCACGTAATTGGAGTGCACTCGCCTCGCCATACCTCAACTGCTGCTCACTCGTCTTTACGATCATCACTTCATTTGCCGTCGGTCTCTTTTTGCCAGGTGTCGACAACTTTGCTCATTTTGGTGGTTTTGTTATGGGTATCTTGACAGGTCTTATCTTTTTGCCATCACTCACCCCTAAAAAGGCCGTTGGCAAGCGTCTCTGTCTCATCATCATTGCCATCCCCATCACAGTAGCCGCTTTCATTGCCCTCTTTGTTGTATTCTACCGTCAAATCGATACCAAAGATTGGTGTCCAGGTTGTAAATACATTACTTGTCTTGAAGTTTTACCTTGGTGTAAAGTTTCAAGTACTTAAAAATATAATTAACGATTAAATTAATAACGAATAACGAATAATAATAATAGTAATAATACGATAATCAACCAACAACCAGTCACACAAGTATATTTATAGATTAATAATAATAATAATGAATTAGTTACTCCATTCCTATCTCTCTCTTTTTCTTTTCTTTTTTGTACAAATAACAACAACAACAAATCAATCACACCGCCAACATAATGCGCCAACCCCAGAACATTAATTAATAACTAAAAATCAAACAAAACAAAACAAAACAAATAATATAATATAATATTTATATTTAATAAAATAGTAATAATAATATATTTGTATCATACCAAATTAGATTAATCTGATCATTGTTTTTACCTTTTTAGAAAGAAAGTATTAAGTATACTTTATAGTTTTTTTTTTTTTGATCAAAAAAAAAAAAGAGTTGAAAAAAACGAACCAACTGGTCGAAAATAGAGTGCACCGTCCCGATTTGGACAGGAATGACGGATAACTACTTTGCGTAGATCTGATATTGGTCAGAAAATATAAAAACTAAAGTGATATACACCATTCAAGGATAGAGAGAGAGAGATAATAGTTAGATATGCGTACATAACCCCCCTTTGCAAAGAAAGAAATGACTTTCGTCAGAGACGGGTGGTTTGGTGTGATTCTTCCCAAAGCAGTTTAAAAAAAAAATAAAAATCTTTTAAATTTAATTTTTGCAAGAAGATCATTCATTACCAAAACAACTTTATCACTCTCTGTGTCATAATTATTACAACATTCATTCATTCATTCATTATTCACAACAAACAAACAAATTTGTATTGCTCCACGATCGAGTTGTCACTATTTCAATTTAACTATAGTTTAGTAGTAGTAGTATCAGTAGACAAACACAAACACAAACACACATTACATACCATCCATTGATCAAGTTTACAATTATCATCAAGAAGAAGAAGAAAAAAGAAGAAATGATTAGATATATAACCGGATCATCATTAAAACACACATCAACATTGACAAAATCATCAACCTCATTGTCATCAACAACATCACCATGTAAATATTATTATAGTTTGAATCAACCAGTATCGACATCTTGTTATTTCTACTCTACTGCATCTTCTTTTTCTTCAAAGTCTTTGAGAATAGCACTTGTTGGAGCACCTGTAAGTTGGCATGTCAACAAACAAACAAATATGATCCATACTATCTATCAATCTAGTCATGACTAACACCTTTTTTTTATTATTTTTGTTGATCATTTCTAGGGATCTGGTAAAGGAACACAAAGCGCAAAAATGGAAAGAGACTTTGGTTTGAAACCAATCTCTACAGGTCAAATTCTTAGACAAGTTGCAAGTGACGTTTCACCATTGGGAAAGGAAATCAAAGCTATTTTGGATTCTGGAAGTATGTATTAATATAATAAAAATAATAATAATTATTTATTTATTTATTTTTTTATTTTTAGAATTGGTATCAGATGAATTCATGTTAAAAGTGATGCAAGAATATTTGGGTAAAATGAAGGAACAAGGATACCTTTTGGATGGATATCCAAGAACGACAAAACAAGCAGAAGACTTGGACAAATGGTTGGAAGAGAGAAAGATGCCACTTGATTTTGTATTATATTTAGATGTACCAGAAGAGGTGTTGATGGACAGAATCCAAGACCGCTGGATCCATCCATCCAGCGGCCGTGTATACAACTCTCAATACAACCCACCCAAGGTCAAGGGTGTCGATGACGTTACCGGCGAGGCCTTGGTCAAACGTTCCGACGACAATGACCTCAAGGTTCGTGAACGTATCGACACTTATCATCGTGAGACTTTACCCATTCTCACTCACTACAAAACAAAAGGAAAATTATTGACTGTTCACTCTCCAAATTCTGATGTTGGTTATGAATCTATTAAAACAATCTTTGAAAAGTATAAATAAATAATAGTAATAATAATAATAATAATACGAACAAATCAAATGTATAGAGATACATACATACATACATATTTGCATCAATCAAAACAAAAATCAAATGATGGAATAGAAAAAGAACATTCAATTTAGAATAGATTTGTAGAATAATTTTTTGGTTGGAATACAATTGTTGTGATGGTTATTGAATCAATCTAATTGATACAATACATCACAAATGGAACAACTGACTCTAGTTGTTATTTATTTATTGAGACATTTCTCCCTCGACAAACATATTTTGGGTGTCATCAAAGTGGATGATCTTTTCAGTACCAGAGGTGTAGGTAAGAGTAAGTGGTTCACCAGTAATGTCAGAGATGACACTACCATTGTTGAGAGAGGCTGCAACATAGATGGAAAGAGTGACAATAGGTGTGTAATCGGCCATTTGATTGTTGAGAACAGTGGTGGCGTTCAACTCACTGTCAACAGACTTTCCATTGACAATGGCTGTTTGGGTAAGACCAAATGTCAATGCTTCACCATAGTTGTTGATAATACCGTATCCCTTGACAGTTGAACTGTTGGCAGATCCAAAATAACCAGCATCAAGGAATGGGTATTGATGACCCTTGGAGCAAGAGGCAACATTACTGATTCTTGAAATCTTGGCTCCATTTTGGATTTGAGTGTTACTAGCATAAAGTCCATAGGCTTCATTAAATGTAATTGTGTTTTCTAAATAGATAGATAAAAGAAAGGAAAAGAAAAAAAGATAATTAAAAAATGTTGTTTCATTTTTTTTGTATTTTGTTTTTTTTTTAAACTTACGCAAGAATGGTTTGATGGATAACCAAACAACATTGGAAACCTTTCCATTGACGGATTTGACAACACAAACTTTTTCTTGTGATGAAGAGAGGGCAGAGAGACCTGCTTGAGAGAAGGCAAATTTGAGAGAATATGTAGTCATTTTAGATTTAATTTAGTTGATTAGATGTTTTTGATTTGGAATGATTTGAATACTGATTTCTTGTTTTATTTATACTCTTTGGTAGACCATGAATTACTATTGGTATTCATGTACAAGGCCAACCGAGGTTTAAAAGGGATATCCTATCCTAGGATATATCCATTTTGGATTGGGAGATCCCAATACCAAATTTTACAAAGCCCAAAACCCAAAAAAAAAAATGATTTTCCCACCCACGAATTTTTTGGTATTGATTTGATTGGATTGATCAATCGAGATGAAATCAAAACAAATTAGTTTGGTTCTGATATATACTTTTTATCACCCCATGCATTGCCATCATATTTGTATTGAATAAAGATAAGATTCTAAAAAATATAAACCTGTGAGCACCACCACCATGCTCTAGAGAAATCGGTCAAATATGTGTAAATTTAATAAAATTACACTATTAATTTGCAAATAAAAGATTATATGATATATTTTTTATATTTACCTAAATGTTGTTGGTGCATTTAAAGTCTGATTCAATTGCCCCAGTGAGTGTGGATACTTGTAATGACTTGATTGAATAGCTTGCAATAGAAATAATAGTTGATTTGATTGTTCCTGTTGAAAACTATTCAATCAAGTCATTACAAGATCATCTTTAATCCATTTAAATGTATACTTTTAAGATAGTATAATAATTATACAAACCTGATACCGATTGTATTTTTGCTAGACCAATTGAATGTTTTCAACAAAAGGTTCATTGTTGTAATAGTGTTTTGGTTGGTCGATGGGCGTCGTCTCTTGAGTGCAATTATTGTTGATTTGGTGGTCATTCCAACACCACTAGACACTGATAGGTGGAAGAGGAGTGATAGTTGATACTGTTGAGTATCTAGATGTTCTTCTCCACTCTTTCTATTAGTGTTGTCAACCTAATCCTTTCCATTTTGATCAATTATTTCATTGTTGTAATGATTGCAATTATTTTAATGATTATAATGATTGTAATCATCGGAATGCATAATGATTGTAATGATTGTATTGTTGTAATGATTATAATCGTTGGAATAATTGTTTTGATGATGATTGTAGTCATTATAATGATTGTTGACTGATAGTCACCGAAATAGTTGTATAGTTGGTGATTGTGTCGATAAGAATGATTGTTGATTGATATATTTAGAAGAGGTTGACCACATAGATGGTGTTTACTATATAAATAGTCTCCTCTACGTTGTGTATTAGTGTTGAGAACCAATCCTTTCTATTTTTGATACAAATTTCAACAATCCTCTGAAATACACCTTTCATGATAACAGTTATCTACCCCCTAAACAATAATGATAAAGGTAACATCTAAGTATATGTTTTGTACATTTCTAATGTAAATGATCTATTTCTGCTTACTTTAATAGGTTAATGTTGCAAACAATTTGTTGAGCACTTGAATTGATAATTTATCAATAATATTTCTGTTTAAACTATAACCAACCTCCAACAGATCATACAATTATCTAATATTCATATACTATCTCTTTGGGGGCTATGTGATGCAGATAACCAATCTTGATTGACGAGGACCGATATATATTGATCAAATTAGTGGGAGGGTAGTGAGTTGACACTCTTGATCGATACTATCATCTCCATAAAATCTATAAAAATCATTAAAAATACTATTAGAACAGAGTATACATAAGGAGTATTTTTGTAATTTTACCTAATTTAATTAAATGTTTGTAAAGCATCATCGGTTTTGAGTAGGTAAACAAAAAGACAGAGTTGTTCTGCTTAAGACCATGTACGAAAAAAAAATAGATTTAAACATGATAGGAGACCTAATCCAGTACCGGTCCACTAAATCTTGGCAAACAGCAATAACCTTGGTAATGAAAAAGCAAAGAATGATATATAAAATATAAATAAAAAAGGTGTGATCACAAACCGAACTTATATTCGAAAAAAAAAAAAACTATTGTTTTATTTATTTATTTATTTATTTATTGATCCTATTGGATTGATTTGACTGACCTCTCTAATAGATAGTAGTAGTTGGATAGATGGTTGGTTTTAGTTTTGTGGCATGGGTCCCTCGACAAACATATTTTGGGTGTCATCAAAGTGGATGATCTTTTCAGTATCAGAGGTGTAGGTGAGCGTGAGTGGTTCACCAGAGATCTCTGAAAATACACTACCATTGTTGAGAGAGGCTGCAACATAGATGGAAAGAGTGACGATAGGTGTGTAATCGGCCATTTGGTTGTTGAGGACGGTGGTGGCATTCAACTCACTGTCAACAGACTTTCCATTGACAATGGCTGTTTGGGTGAGACCAAATGTCAATGCCTCACCATAATGGTTTACAATACCGTATCCCTTGGCAGTTGAACTGTTGGCAGATCCAAAATAACCAGCATCAAGGAATGGGTATTGATGACCCTTGGAGCAAGAGGCAACATTACTGATTCTTGAAATCTTGGCTCCCTTTTGGATTTGAGTGCTACTAGCATAAAGTCCATACGCTTCATTAAATTCAATAGAATTTTCTTTAGAATAGATAAAAGAAAGGAAAAGAAAAAAATATAATTAAAAAAATATAGAAATAGAAATAAATCAAAAAGATTAATAAATATTATATTGATTGAATAATAATAATAATTTTTAAATATTTTTAACATACCCAAGAATGGTTTAATTGATAACCAAACAACATTTGATACAGTTCCATTGACAGACTTGACAACACAAACTTTTTCCTGGGCAGAGGCAAGAGCGGCGAGACCAGCTTGTGATAATGAGAATTTTAAAGAATAGGTAGTCATTTTAGATTTAATTTAATTGTTTAGTTTAGTTGATTGATTGATTGATGAATTGAATGATTAAAAGAAAGGAAAATAAGCGAGTATTTATAATAGTTGGTTAGAACGAATTCATGTGTCCAATTTTGATCAAATACCAAATATATTATTCTATATCCAATCCAAAGAGCTAGGCCAATCCTATTGAAAATCCACATCCAATCATAGATTCGAATGCCATAGATATAAATGGGGTTGGGATTGTTGGTACCCCATAAATCGAAAAAATGCCATCCATCGTAGACTCATCTTCAGATTAGAGTATTGTGAGGGTGTTGCTATTGAAACCTATATTATACTTTTGATTTCCCATTATCACCTTCATTTACAAACTTTGAAGTTGAATTAATTATTAATCTTTTAGAGTACTCCTAAGTTTTGTGTAACTATTTTTCTTTTCTGTTGCACTGGTTTAATAATTTAAAAAGTATGAAACAGAAGAATAACGATGTTGTTCTTTGGATTGATAAATGCAATGACCGAAAACACATCGTTGATAATAATAATAATAATAAGAAGAAGTAAAAAGTATAAGAAAGGTCTTGATGGTAACCTGATAAGTACTGCATTATGTGAACAAAAAATTAAAAGGGAGGTCATCCCTCAGCAGCCCACTTCGTTCAATTGTTTTTTTTACAGAAGTCATGCTCGCAAAGATTGAACATTCCATTGATCTTGTTAGTGTTTATTAATAAACTTCCAGATAGCTTTAAGACTATTAATCTTTCTCTTTCTTTTTGTTGGAATTCGTGTTCTTTTAGAACCCCACCCCCATTTCATAACCGATAGTTCCCCACTTTCACCATTCACACCACCATTCACCAAACGAATATCCGATAGTTCCCCACTTTCACCACCACATACATGATTGATCGTCGTTTATCAGTAGCCATCCCTCCCCACCCCTACCATAACATGGCTACTGATAAACGACGACCAATCCCCAACACACCTCACGCGCCCTTCAAACACTAGTGGAAGGATTGAACTGTTTAGTTTTCACCAACGTACACTCCACATACCTCCTCTCGCGAGCGAGGTGTTGCCAGCTTCCTTTCATTGCAAAAATTGGGTGGCAAATGGGAGATATTTAATAAATAAAACGAAAGTTTTTTTTAATTTGAAAAATTCAGGTGCCTGAAGGTAAGTGGAGCCGGTCAAGTCGCAAAGTGCGCTCCACCAATGACAGTCTGAAACTCCCTCCTACCCACCTCAAATCACCAACACCACACCAAAATAAATATAAAGTAATAAAATTAATTTTTTTTCCCTTTGTCAAGTGTATCACCTACCCCCCATTTCACCGTTCACTACTGCACTTGTACACTCACTTCCACTCTAACACAATTTAAACACTGCACTGTCTTGTTATTTATTTAACATAAAATCCATCACTAACATTTATAAACAAACAAATTAATACTATTAATTTCTTGTGCTTGTCCATTATTCACTTCGTCAAGCAGACAATCTCCTTCAACTTTTTCTTATTGTCCTTGTAACAAATCATCATCATTTTTTAAAAATACTTAAGTAATATTATTATTTATATACAACAACCACATATCTATCTTAAATCTCAAAGCAAATAGTTAAGAGCACCGCTTCACCATCATCCAATCACAGCAAATCACTTTTTAATTTTTATAAATAGAAAAAAAAAAAAAGAAAAGATGGTAGCAGCATCGATTGTCACTGGATTAAATCCAATGGCAGTGCCATTGACATTATTCATTGTTCAATTATTATTAATTGTTGTAATTTCTAGACTTTTATATTATGTATTATCATATGTTCAACGTATGTATAGATAGAGAGAAATCAAATATCAATATAAGATTTTTAACATTATTATCTTTTTTGTTATTTCTATTTCTTTTTCTATTTTCTATTTTCTATTTTCTATTTTCTATTTTCTATTTTCTATAGAACCACCTGTAATTTCAGAAGTTATTACAGGTATTTTATTAGGACCATCTGTACTTGGTATTTCAAAAGCCTTTTCACAAAATGTATTCCCAGCCAGTTCGTTGACCGTACTCAATGTCATTGCCAACGTTGGTTTGATCTTTTTCATGTTTATGGTTGGTTTGGAAGTCGATCCAACCATCCTCAAAAAGAATCTCAAATCCTCTATGATCATCTCGCTCAGTTCCATTATCCTACCATTTGCCATGGGTATTGGTTTGGCTGCCATTCTCTACGACAAGATGGTTGCCGAAGATGAAAAGCTTTCCTTTCCATTGTTTTGCGTCTTTGTCGGTGTTGCCATCTCCATTACTGCTTTCCCAGTGTTGGCTCGTATTCTCACTGAAAGAGGTTTAATGACTTCAAAGGTTGGTGTTACTTCTTTGGCTGCTGCTTCTGTTGATGATGTCATGTATGTAAACAAAAGAAATATAAAATAATATACTCTATACACATATACTTACTTATATTTCTTTTAGAGCATGGATATTATTAGCATTTGTAGTATCATTTGCAAATAATTTAAAGACTGATGGACCAGATGATGCAAGAAATAGATTGTCTGCTTTGTGGACATTTATTCTGTTGATTGGTTTCATTGTACTTATGTTTGGACCGGTTAGAATGGGATTGGCACATATCTTTAGAAAGTATGTAAAGACAGAGTCACACAAACATCAAATGGTTGTTGCTTTGTTGATGCTCATGTTTATGTCGGCCTTTTACACCGAGGTGATTGGTGTACACGCCATTTTCGGTGCTTTCATCCTTGGTGTCATTGTCCCACGTCACGACGGCTTCCATCACATGTTGACCGAACGTATTCAAGATGTTACCACCATCGTCCTCTTGCCACTCTACTTTACCTTTTCGGGTCTACGTACAAAGTTGAATTCCATCGACTCTGGCGTGGCCGGAGGTTGCACTGTACTCATTATCGTGTTTGCCTGTTTCGGTAAGATTGTCGGCGCCACATTTGCCTCACGTTTCTGTAAAAACACATGGAGAGAGAGTATCACCGTCGGATTCCTCATGAATACCAAGGGTCTTGTAGAGTTGATCGTCTTGAACATTGGCTACGAGATTGGTATCCTCAACCAAACCTTGTTCTCCATGTTTGTTGTGATGGCGTTGGCCACCACCTTTATGACGACGCCAGCCGTCTACTTTATCTGGACACGTTGGGAAAACAGACAGTCTCGCGTGCCAATGGTGCCCAGAGCCGCCGGCAAGTTCAATATCCTCCTCTACCCCACCCAGGTCCGTTTGGGATCGGTAATGACTGCCATCGCCGCCGCCATCACCTCGCCCAAAGCAACCTCCAAGAAATACAAGATCTCTAGTGTCTATGCGACCGAAGCCATTGGTGACCGTCCCTCGACCTACTTTTTCAACAGTCTCAAGAACTTGCCACCCGCCAAACGCGAGATTTACGAAGCCATCCAAGAAGAGGCCACCACCATTGGCGTCGTCGTCAAGCCCATCGTCATGTCGTCGGTCGACATTGCCTCGGACATTCGCCATGTTGCCAAGACCCAGTGGCCCGATCTCGTCCTCATGGGCTGGACGCGTAACGACCGTGGCAGCGAGATGACCCAGTCGTCGACCGTCATGGAAAGCTTCTCCAACATGGGTGCTCAGTCTGCCGACGCCCCCTTTTACGGCAAGGTCATTGTCAATGTCCTCGAACACGTCAAGTCTGCCGTCGGTGTCGTCGTCGACAAGGGTCTTGACCGTTTCAACAAAAAGCACAACATCCTCTTCCCCTATTCTGGTCAGACCTATGAAAACGACGCCATCACCCTTGTCCTCAAGATGGCACGTCGTTCCAACATCACAATCACCATCCTCACCAACCAAGTCGAACAGACCCGTCAAAAGATCGTCGCCAACGAGAAGCTCGACATCAACCAGTTCACTATCAACGCATCCGACGACCCACACCAAGAGGCACTCGCCAAGGCCAAGGACCAAGATGCCGACTACTGGTTAGTCGTCGTCGGTCTCCCAAGAGAAGACTCTGTCAGACAAGAACAACTCGTCACCCAATCAGCTCACTCTCTCTTGATCGTCCATCCATCCAACCAATTACTCGAAATCCAAAACCTTGGAAACGGTCAACTTAAAATGTCTTGTGCCAATCTCACCTCTGATTCTCCTCAAACTATTGAATTACCTCAATTAGATCATCATAATAATCAATAATTAATCATACAAAACTATAATAATAACAATCAATAATAATACTTTTACAAAATGAATAGAATAAAAATAGATCATTTTTTTTCATTCTTTAAAAATTACCAAGTCTTTAGTAGTTGTTGTGTAGTCAAACCCATTTTTTATTCTTTTCTTTTTATCAAATTCTTTCAAAAGATAGATAATAATAATAATATTATTTATATGTCTTGTTACTATCAATGGGTAATGTAATATCACATATTCAAGTGGATGAAGAAGTTGTAGATACAACAAAAGAAGTTCAACTGGTTGTAGATCAACAAATATTTAAAAAAGTAATCAAGAATAGATACTTGACAAATCTAATCTTTAGTCATGTTAGAGGTATTCATAGAAACCTTGTTATCAATTCATTTCTCAAACCTGGTCATATAGATAGTTATGTTCAAGTATATGACTATCTTGGACAAAGTTATTGTAATAAAAAGGTATTCCCGAAAGTTGTCAAGGAAAAGGTAAAGAATGCAATAACACAAGTTCAAGATAATGGTCAAATGAAAAAGAAGAAGAAAGGATCAACCATTGGATTATCATTCTTTTCATTTTATGAAAAGGAAATGGGACCAAAAGCATTATGTGAAGATCCAAATATAGATTTGGAGACATTTAAACAACTCATTCCATTGGTACGTCCTAGAGCAATCAACTCTAGAAATACAACTATTTTACATTGGGCAAATATTAGTGGTAATATGGAAAGAGTAAAGTATCTTGAAGAACAAGGATACAAGGCAAATTTATGTCCACCAAATTATAAACCAGTACCATCTATCAATGTTGATGAAACATTTACTAGTTATGATTCAATCAAATATGATCTCACTTGGTTGGGTGATGAAAAAAGGTTTACCAAGATATTAGATAGATTAAAAAATGTTTTATTTAAATCTATTTATCCAAAACCTCTACTCGGTGCAGACAACTTATTTCAAGAAAGGTTAAAGGATATGTTTTATCAATACAACTTGTATCGTGTTAGTCAAAACTTGGATCAAATAATAGTACCAACTGCCGATCTATCCACCACAACTTTATTCAACAAAAAAGAGTTAAATCTAATATTTACATTGTTGGTAGTACTATTGATAGATCAAACTGTTAATTATCCAACTACACAATTGACAATTAAAATGTTAATACTTGCCAACAATCCAATTATTACCAATTATTTCATGGTCATGGGTCCATTTAGACATTTGCCTCAGGGTTGGACAAGAGATACCAAAATCACTGCAATGTTGGTTGACTATTGTTCACTTGTTTCTCCAGAGGCTTATGCAACGGCTGTTGATAGGTTATGGGCCAATGAAACACCACAAGTAATAGAAATGAACCTCACAAGGGCAGTTCATCATGCAATGTTAAACAATCAATTGACAACCTTTAGAAATATTTTACAATCTGGTAAATTTGAAATATCTTCTATTGGTACGGTCAACCTTTGTCCACAATATTTTGACGAGTATTTTAATATCGCTTTGGAATTCTTTACCGACCCCAAGTATAATGAAAATGCAAATCAAAAGTTTTGGACCGAAATTTATAAATTGGCAGCTTATACATCAAGAAATCATATTTTAGATCCATTCTTTTCAAATGAAAGCGTTGATCAATCTAGTATACTATTTGACCCATTACATATCTTTGTATTATTAGAACAATCTATAAATGGTGCAAATTATTCATTGGCTATGAAAATTAAAGATTCACCATTAATGAATCAATTACAAGCAATGGAATGTATCTCTAAATTTGCTCAAAATATTCCAACTCTTTGTGCCAATAGAATTAGTAATGCAGTAGATTTTATTATCACTTGGGAAGGTGGTATAACATTATCAACTTGGAAACAAACAATTTCAAAATCAATCCAACTTCAAAGATTAGATGTATTATTAAAATTAGTTGTATGTAAAAAAAATAATAATAATATCTAAATCTATTAATTATAATTACACATTTTATTAATTTATCTATTTTAATTTGTATTTCGTTAGGATGTAGGAATAGTATCACAAAACAATCCAATTAATATTGGTTGTATTATTATTAGACATACTGGATTTATATTAGAATGTTTGGAAGAGTTACCATCAAATTGTATTGGTTCAGAAATAACACTAAAAAAATGGAGAAAATTAATTAGAAAGGCTAGATCATCAAATTGCCTCAATCTAATTGCCATCGTTCTTGAGAGATATTTAGAGTTATGTATTACTGAACAAAAGTATAAGGATCAGATCAACCGTTTCCTATCTCAAAATATCGCTTCCGCAAACCAAAATAAATAAATAAATAAATAAATAATTCATTACCCTTGATTATGTATTTAGAAAAACATAGAAATACAGCTATATTACATTGGGCAAATTTAAGTGGTAATATGGAGAGAATAAAGTATCTTGAATATGAGGGATACGAAGCTCATGATGATGTACATCCTTACGATTGGCGGAAATTGGCCAACAACATTAATATCGAAGAGACATATGATTCAATTGAATCAATTGACAATGACATTTCATGGATTAATAATGACACTCGATTGGAAACAGTAGTAAAGAGACTAAAAGAAATCTATCCAACTCTCAAACGACACTCTTCTCCTGCTCCTTCTGTACTACTCATTGCAGACCAATTCTTTAATGAAAAGTTAAATGAAATGTTTACAAAATACAACGAGTATCTTGGACGTCAAAACTTGGATCATGTAACAGTAACAACTGATCCATCAACCGAATTTACCAAACAAGAGTTAAATTTGTTATTTACTTTGTTTGTGGCAGCTGGATATGGAGCTCATTGTAATACTACCCATTACACAATCAAAAGATTGATTCTTATCAACATCCCAATCATTACAAATTATATATTGGAATTGGCAGTTAAACTGTGGAGACTAGATATCGAAATGGTTGGATTCTTTGCAATGGTTTCATCAGTGTAGTGTGCCAGGGCAACCGATTATTTTTGGGTCAACCAAACTCCTTATCGGATGTCAGGGTATCTTGGCGACGTTCTCAACGATTTATTTATAAACAACCAACTGGCAGGGATTAGAAATATATTACAGTGTGGTAGACTCCCGCTACACTCTATTGAATCATTTCCAAATCTTTGTACAAAATATTTTGATGAATATTTAAAGATTGCTTTAGATTTCTATAGCAATGATATCAACAAAAATAGAAATGTAAATCATTTATTTTGGGTAGTACCATTACACAAATACTAAAATACTCTATAAATGGTGGAAATTATTCATTGGCGATGAGAATCAAAGAATCACCACACCTTGATCAATTAGATGCTTTGAAATGTATCTTAACTTTTGTTGAAAATATTCCAACATTGTGTGCCAATAGAATTGGGGAAGCTGAAGATTTTGTTATCTCTTGGGAAGGTGGAATAGTATTATCAACTTGGAAAAGAATAATTCACAAAGCAATTGAAAGGCAAAGACTTGATCTTTTATTAAAATTGGTTGTAGGTAGAATACCACTCACTATCATATTTATTTAACTCTCGAGATTAATGAATTAATATTTTAGATCAACAAATAATAATTAGGATATCGGAGTAGTATCTAAAAAAAACAAAATTTTTGGTTATAATATATCTGAAAACATTATCCAACAGCCAGGATTTTTTCTAGAGTGTTTGGAAGAACTACCTCCATGTTGTTTTGATCGAATAAGAATACCAAGTTATTGGAAAAGAACGGCTATTCGAAAGGCCAAACGAACAAACAACCTCAATCTCATCGTCGCAGTATTAAATAGATATACAGAAATATGTATTCCAAAAAATAGTTTGGGATTTAAGGAAATGAAAGATTTTCTTTCAAAATATGAAACAAAATAAATATTAATAGTAATTGTAATCATATTCATATTCTTTGATTCAAATAAATTCATAACTCTTCTTTTTTTTTCAATGATGATCATAATCGAAAGATTATTCTTTTATAATACAACTCTAAAATAAATAGTATAAAATATACTTATCATAGAGTAAGTAGTATTTATTTAATTAAATCAATATATCTCTAGATATTAACAAAAAAAACAAAAAAAGATTATAAACTTCACAGTGAAGATGGAGAACTCTTAATTCGTATTATTCTTACAAACCCATAGTATTATATTATATCAAATATTATTCAGTAATGGATGATGATGGAAAAGAATCAAATAACATTGATAAAGTATTCAAACAAGTATTCAAGAATAGATACTTGATCAATCACATCTTTGGTCATGTGAGAGGTATTCATAGAGATCGTATGATTGCCTATTACGACTTTACAGATGCAGATTATATTGAATATTCAATGTATCATCAAAGGTTAAATGGTGTAAAGTACATATACAGTCATATGAGAGTATACAATGATATTGGAGATACGTTTTATCGACATCCGATCTACTCGACGATCATCAAGGATAGAGCAACTGACAACAACAAGGGACGCGCATACTCATTCTTTAACTATTACAGATATGGTTCGTCACCATCTAAAGTTTGTCGTAACCCTGATATCGATGTAGAGACATTCAAACAATTGGTATTATTGGCAAGTCCTAAAATGATAAACCCAAGAAATACATCTGTCATGGATTGGACAAGGAAAAGTGGAAACACAGCAAGAATACAATATCTTATCGATCAAGGTTATAAAGAAAAAGAAAAAGATAAAGATAAAGAGAATCAATTGGTTGACGCTACTATTGTAGTTGTAGAAGAAAAAGATAAAGATAAAGAAAAAGAATTGGTAGATCAAGTCAACAAATTAAAGATAGAGTATAAAGAAATTATTAGTAAAAAATACAATCAACAATCAATCGATCATTATATTCAATCAAGATTAAAAGAAATGATTAATCATTATAGAAATTATCAAAACAACATTAAGAATCAAAATAATAATAACAAAAAAGAAGTAATCTTGGATCTTCCATTAGATGAAATATATTCATGGTTTACAAAACAAGAGATTGATTTAATATCAAAGTTTTTGTTAGAGTTTGAAGGATTAGCAAGTATACATGTGCGACCAGCCATCAAGAAATTATTATTACTAGATAATCCAATCATAACAACATGTTTTATAACACTAAAACCATTCAACACAAAAAATCAAGAATATATAGTACAATGTTGTTCCCATTTATCATTTGATACATTCAAGTTTGCAATGAACCATCTTTGGGCAGACAAGGTTGATATCTGGGTAAATGACCTACTTGTCTATTTCATAACAGATTCATTGAAAAATGGAGAATTGGTAGCAACAAGAAATGTTTTATTGAGTGGTCGGTTACCAATCAACTCGTTACTCAGAACCATCCTTTTCCTTAGACCAACTTATTTGGATGGATATATTAGAATTGCTTTAGAATTCTTTAGCAAAAAGGAAAATGATTCAACAAACAAAAAGTTTTGGGCAGAGATTTTAAAGATTGCATCTTGGGCAAGACCTGATATTATGGATACCTATTTCTCCAATGATATTATCAACCAAACAGATATCTCACATATGATAGACAATTCAATCAAAGGTGGAAATTATTCAATGGCATTGAAAATTAAAAACACATCCACCTTTGATCAATTGGAAATGGTTGTTCACATACGTCAATTTGTTAGAGCAATCTCTACATTTTGTATAAACCGTGTTAGTGAAGCAATCAATTTTGTAATTGAATGGGATGGTGGTAAAATTATTTTATCAAATTGGAGAAATCTCATAAACGATGTATTATCAAGAGAAAGATTTGATATTTTATTAAAATTGGTTGTATGTTTAAAAAAATAGATAGATAAATATTTATATTATTTTTAAAACTCTTTTTATTAATTTAATTTAATTTTAATTTATTGTAGGAAGTAGGGATTGTATCAAAAAATAATTCTTTGGATATTGAAACAATGGTGATTCAAAAAACAGGGTTCCTATTAGAGTGTATGGAATCTCTACCACCAAATTGTTTAAACACTAGTAACCTAAGTACTAAGCGTTGGAAGAGATTAATTAGAAGGGCTATTACAGTTGGATCGATTGTTCAGGTTGGTATGGTCGTAGAGAAATATTTTGAATTGGGTATAGACTATGATGAAAAAAAGAAAATTCAAGTAAAGAACTTCGTATCAATGTATACTAGTCGAGATAATTACCACCAAATATGTAACCAAAAAAAACAGAAACAATAAAAAAAATAAATATATTTATATTCTTCAGGGTGAGGGAGACATTTATTATTACACCTTTTATTCATATATATATATTTATATATAAATAAAGAGTAATGAAATATTTAATAGAAATGGATGATTTTGTCAAAAGGGAATAAAACATAAATCCTTTTTGTCGATTTCAATTTTTCAACATTAGATTCATACCTACCCTTCTTTGTTGAAGAAATGTCAAGTAATAATTCAGAGGTTGAAGAACTGAGAGCATCAGGAAATAAAGTATGATTGTGTGTTTTATATATACTCTCTAAGTAGAGGTAACAATAGATTTACTTACTTAATATCATTCCTTTACACCTTTTACTTTTTTTAGAAATATATTGAAAAGAGATATAAAGAAGCAATAACAATCTATCAACAAGCTATTAAATTATCAAAAGATGATGCAACATTCCCATCAAACATGGCAGCATGTTGCTTTGAATTGGGTGATTATGATAGAGCATTAGAGACATGATCAATGTGCAAGGAGATGATCCCAAACAACTTTCTAAAAAGAATCTTGCTCGTATTGCTAGAATTGTACATTTAAAGAAACCAAAACAAGAGTTGATAGAGTTTGTTAATCAAGTCATCGATCAACTCGATCAAGATATTCTTAAAGACAAGTCGTTTGATTTTGAAAAGATCAAGAAATCAGTAGACACTTTGGATCAAGAAGATTGGACTAAAAAGAATGGTTCTGGTCGTGTGGATGTGTCAACACTACCAAGTCGTCTGCCTGCAAGATCAGATTTGAAAGAATACTTTATTGTCGGTCACGACACTCCAAAAAGTGCACTGAGCCCACACGTCGATGGAGACGAGGTCGAGCCTCAAGGCGACGATCCAATGTCCATCATGAGAATAAAAGAGATTGAAGAGGAACGTATCCTCTTGCGTAACAATCCCTCGTTATCATTCTTTTACGGTGGTGCTGGAGATTGCCGTCATGCATTGGCCACACTCGCCGATTTGAATCGTCAACTCGTCAGAGACGGTCCACCCGAGGCCAAGATTCACTTTACACTCAACGATCTCGTACCGTCTGTCATGGCTAGAGGACTATTATTCTTTTCTTTGTTGGAAGAGATTGGACATTATGATAATATTGAAAAAGTGTACAAGGAAAGAGAAGCTGCCAATGCAGCAGTCGTTCTCTACTATACCTATATTGGTGTCGGTATGCCAGTGGCTATATACAACATGTTGGTTGCTCGATTAGAAAAGCTCGTCTCCCTCGGAGACAGCGACCAGCTCCCGAAATGGATGTCCATCAGTGCAGCTGATTGGCCAGGTATCAGAGATTCATTCAAGTATTGGATCGAGGAAGAACCAGTGCTGACATGGCCACAAGTTAAAAAGAAAGCAACGGACGGCGACTCTACACCCTTGGACCCTGGAGAGGAATCATTAGCATGTGACAAGTTTAACAAGTCAGAGGATAAAAAAAGCCAACAGATGGAAGAGATAATGAGCCACGTGAATGACCCAAAGTTTCTGGCCCAGATGGGTATCAACCCAAACGACGAAGCAAAAAAGAAGCAATTGATTCAGCAACTCACCAAAGATGGCATTTTTAATCAAATACAAGAAGTACAAAACTCGTATTTGAATTTGCCCAGCGAACTAGACTGGCTCCACGTCTTTAGATACCCCATGCTCCCCGTGGTTAACGCCGACTATGGCGAGCATATGACACCTGCCAAGGCAATCAAGGTTCTAGATGGTTTGTCGGCAAAGGTTCCCAAAAGAGTAGAATCTTTTAAAATATTTGCAAAAGATGACATGATCAAGGTTAATCCAACCTTTTTCGATCCCGTATATGCTCGCAAAACATTTGGTGATACGACAGCCGATTTTGCCTTTAAACCAATCAATATCGTCGCAGATTTCAATCAATATGTTTGGGTGGGTCTGCCAAAACACAACAAGACATTGTTTGACCATTTCATTCATGTATTTTACCAAACCGCACGTGGCCTAGTCAGATTGTCATCAAGCAATGCATTGGTCATTGAAATGCGTGTAGGTGATTACCAATCGGTCTTGGAAAGTGTACGTGACAATAAGGAGGAGAGAAAGGCAAGTGGAATGGCAGTTGAATATGACAGTATTTACCTCAGTAACGTACCAGATTACACTGGTTACTTGAGTGTATTTACAGACACTATTGAAATGCTCAAACCAGTCAAGCACTCGTACATTGGTTTCAATATATTTCTCAACACTTCATTGTGGAAATCATTCGACGATACCATCCACACTTATCTCCTCGTACCAGGTGCCAAAGCATTGCCACGATACCTTGGTGTAAAGTCTGTCGGAACGGGTGATCTGTGGCAAGGCTTGCGATTCTCTCGAGTCGAGGGACCCATCCCATTGGATCAATTAGTCGGTCGTGATGAATTGGTCGCTTGGTTATCACGATTATTTATCAGTATTGTCACTCCCTCTGCAATGGAACCTCGTACAGTCCCTATCAACAGTCCCGACAATATTGCAATGTTTTTCAAATTCCTTGGTCGTTTGCTTCGAGTTGGATACCCACCACATTGGATATCTGGTATGGTCCAGTTATTACTCACTGGATCATTAACAACAGTTGAACCAACTCGTAAAAAAAGAATTATGCCTGTACCTCCACCTCGCTCCACTCCAACTTTAAAAAAGCTGTCAATCAAACCATGGATAATCGACATTCGTACACAGGCTGCATTGTGGATGGACAAGTATCAAATTAGATTGTTGGATGCTACTATACCCAGTGCTGCAGATATCAAGAGATACGATATCAAATTCGGCCATTTCACTGATTATGTCATGGGACCTCGGTCAAACTCTGGTTCTATATACGCACCAGTCATCATGTTGGCCATTGAATATCCAAATCAACTCAGTATACCTTTACACAGATTCAATTCAGGGTCGATTGCAGATGATAACCTTAGATTCCAACTCCTTGACCCTGCACGAAACCAGATTACCATTATCACTACCATCTTGTGTGATAAGCAAAAAGTATCATTTTGGATGTCTGAATCAGACTATAACAATCTAGTCTCTCTAAAAGCTACCATCAAACTATCTAGATGTGATATTTGGAAATCATTTACTGAACCAATATATTTAAAATAAATATAATTAAATAAATATATATTTAAAAAAGAAAATACAAGTAAAGAACTTCTTATCAATGTATACTAGTCGAGATAATTATCATCAAATATGTATCCAAAAAAACCCCAAACAATCAAAAAAAAGAAATATATAAATATTCTCCAGGTGAGGGAGAGACATTTATTACACCTTTTAATGAAATATTTAATAGAAACGGATGATTTTGTCAATTCCAGAATATAAATATATTTATTTTTTTTATTGTTTCTGTTTTTTTTGGAGACTGGCATTTATTTTAATATTTTAAAGTGGCCTCCAGGATGATGTGGAGGGAATCATTATCACTTTTTATTCATTTATTAAAAGAGTATTCAAATATTTATATTTAATCATTCTATAATAGAAATGGATGATTTTATCCAAAGGGAATCAAATCTAGATAAAGTATTCAAACAAGCATACTTGACAAATCAAATATTTGATCATGTTAGGAGTTTTCATCGAAATCTTATTATTTCTAAATATGGATAATTGGATTATAATCGATTCGAAAACTCATATCATCAAAGCAGAATTGGCTATATATACAGTCTTGTTAGAGTATTCAATGATATTGGACACTCTTTTTATAACCATCCAAAATATTCCACAATCGTCAAGGATAGAGCTTTGGGCAACAAAAAAGGACGCGCATAATCTTTCTTTAACCATTTTAGGTTTAAAATTTTGCCAGCTTATGTTGTCTGAATCCTCATATCGATGTAGAGACATTCACACAGATCGAATTGTTGGCAAGCCCAAAATCAATCAAACCAAGAAATCCAAAGATCATGTCTTTGACCAAGAAAAGTAGAAAAAAAGATAGAATACAATATCTTATCGATCGAGGATATAAAGACAATAATGATCAACACACGTTTAGTATCGACTACCGAATTATTAAATCTACTACTGATATCGATAGAGAGATGGATAACATCAATAAAGAATTGGAAGATCAAGTCAACACATTAAAGATAAAGTATAATGTAATCATTTGTGAAAGATACAATCAACCATCTATTGATCATTATATTGAATCAAATTTAAAAGATATGATTTATCATTATAAAAATACGAATCAAAACAATAATAATGAACCATATTCATGGTTTACAAAACAAGAGATTGATATGATATCAAAGTTTTAGTTGGGATTGGAAGGATTAGAAAGTACAGAAATGAGACTAGTCACCAAGAAATTAATCCAGTGCAATAATCCAATCATACTGACAAGTTTTATAACACTATCTCCTTTCAACATTGATAATCATGATTATATCGTACAATGTTGTTCCTATTTATCGTTGGATACATTCAAGATTGCACTGAACCATTTTTGGGGAGACATAATGTCTGATCATAACTCAATAAATGATCAACTTGTCTTTTACTTTAACTACTCATTATCAAAAGGAGAATTCAGAGCAACAAGAAATTTTTTATTGTGTGGCAGGTTACCAATCATCTCGTTGTTTCAAAACAAAAACCTATCATGGTACCAATCTATTTGGATGGATATGTTGAAATTGGCTTTGAATTCTTTAGCAACAAGGAAAATGATTCAACAAACAAAAAGTATTGGGCAGAAATCTTCAATTGCATCTTGGGCAAGACCTGATAGTACAGATATGTATTTCTTTAGTCATATTATCAATCATCCAAATATCTTTCAAATATTGTTGGAAAATGCATTAAAAGGTGGGAATTATTCGTTGGCATTGAAAATCAAAAACACAACCATCTTTGATCAATTATCATCTCTTGTTCTTTTAGGTCAATTTGTTAGAGCAATCTCTACATTTTTTATCAACCGTGTTAGCGAAGCAATCAATTTTGTCATTGAATGGGAAGGATGTAATATTATTCAATCAACTTGGAAAGATCTTATCAAAGAAGTTTTATCAAAAGAAAGATTTGATATTTTATTAAAATTGGTTGTATGTTTAAAAAAACAAAAAATATTTATTATATTATTATTATTAATATAAACTAATTGATTGTCTTTTCTATAGGATGCAGGGATAGTATTTGAATTTTTTAATTGTTACGAAATTGATAGGATAGTGATTCGCAGAACTGGTTCCTACTAGAATGTATGGAATCTCTACCCAAAGAATGTTTAGACACTTACCATTTAAAAGCTAATCGGTGGAAGAGATTTATCAAAAAGGCAGTTAGAGCTGGATCGCTTGCTCAGGTTGGCTTGGTCATCGAGAAATATTATGAATTGGGATTTGACTATGACCGTGATGAAAAGAAAAAGAGTAAAGTAAAAAACTTCTTATCCCTTTATACCAATAGAGATGATTATCATAAACTACATGTACCCAAAAGAAACCTAAACAACCAAAAGAAAAATTAAATTAAATAAATAAATAACCTGAAATGAATTTTTCTCAGAACCAAGCTTTCATGCAATTGTATTGTTTCAATTGTCGATGATTTAGATCATTCATTCATTTATAATGTTACTAAAGAAAGAGAAATAATGTCATCAAATGAAAATACATCTTTTAAAGTAATTGATCAGGTATTTAAACAAGTATTAAACAATCGATACTTGATTAGATCCATATTTGGTCATATTAGGAGTATTCATAGACAAGTAGTCGCCAACAAACTATCGGAATCATATGTATTCAGTATTGGTTATCTAGATAGTTTTAGTCAAGTCTATGATCATATCGGGTCAAGATTCTCAAAACAACCAATCTTTTCAACAGTCGTCAAAGAAAAGGTTGCATTGTGTAAACTAAAGGGTAAAGAAGAGGAGGAGAAGGAAAAAGTAACAACCATAACCCTTTCAAAGAGAGCAAAAGCATTGGCATTCTTTAACTTTTACGAGAATGTAATGGGTCCTCAAGAGTTGTGTCAGAATCCAAATATCGATTTGGAGACATTCAAACAACTCATTCCATTGGTACGACCAAGAGTATTCAACCCACTCAATCGATCAATCATGTATTGGACCATATCTAGTAGAGATATCGAAAAAATAAAGTATCTAGAAGAACTAGGATATAGAAATCATTCGAATCAACCACCCTATCGACATTCTTCATTACCACCACAACTACCTCCACCATCATCATCTACCAACCCAAACCTCTTTAATCTTCAATCATTATATACTAGCGATACTTGGATGAATGATAATAATAGTTTGGAACAAGCAATTGCTCAAGTAAAAATACATTGTGAATCAATTATAAAAGAAAGATATCAACAAACTGTCGACGACTACTTTCAATCTCTACTATTATCACTATTCCAACAATACAACAAATACCAATTAATGAATAATCTGGAACCAATAACTATACCACAAGACCCATCAACTTGGTTTACTCAAGAACAGTCGAATTTATTATTTGTACTATTGGTGATTATTGGACTTGACAAGGGTCTCTTTACCAATGCTATGCATCTAGTCATCAAGAAACTCATATTATTCAACAATCCAATCATTACAACCCATTTAATGACCATGCAACCAGATAGTACCAACCTTGCCAACATTATCATCAAATACAGTCTTTTATTGCCAGTTGACTCGTTTACGATAGTGTTGAATCATTATTGTACTCGTGAACCTCTTGTATCTATACAAAACCTACTTGGCTATTTCTTTAAAGACTCGTTGTTGCAAGGTGATTTTGTATCGGCTAGAACTATTTTAATGTGTGGTAAAATTGCCATCTCTTCCATTAGACTAGACCATTTCCTCAAACCAATACATTTGGATGGATGTGTAAAGATTGCTCTTGAATTCTTTTCTCGCAAAGAGAATGAATTTGTAAATCAAAAGATGTGGTCTGATATTTATAAAATGGCAGCACTAACATCAAGAAATGATATAATGGAATCATTTTTTACAACAATCGATACAACCGACAAGAAAAACAATACTCTTATTACAGATATACTAGGTAATTGTTTAAAAGGTGGAAATTATTCGCTGGCATTGAGAATCAAAGAATTACCATGTATCGATGATTTGGCAACACTCAACCTTTTTATGAACTTTTGTTATGCCATTCCTACTCTATGTTCTACTAGAGTCTCTGATGCAGTTGATTTTATAGTCAATTGGCAACAAAGTTTAATTACTTGGAATCAAGTTATCATCTCTTCAATCTATAAACAAAGAGTTGATGTATTATTAAAATTATCTGTAAGTCAAAACAGAAAAGAAAATATTAATAATTAATATTAATATTATTTATTTTAATTAATTTTAGCAAGTTGGCATTTTAAACAAAGATAATCCATTACATATTGGTCAAATGGTCATTAGACATACAGCCTTTTTATTGGAATGTTTAGAGGTGTTACCATCAAATTGTTTTTCATCGTCTGGTCCAACACCAAAACATTGGAAAATGATGCTCAAAAAAGCATACAACAAAAAAGTATCGGACCAAGTCATCCAAGTATTCCATAAATATTTTCAAGTTGTAGAAGAAGGTGGGCTTACAGAGTATAACTACGAAAAAATTAAAAGGTTTTTACATTCTAGGATAGGATGATGGTAATTTTAAAAAAATAATAAACAAAAAATGAAACACTATGTAATAATAATAATCTAACTTTTTCTAAGTTGATTGTGTGAGTAGGAAGTTTTGATCATTTTTTATTGGTAGGTATATTAAATTTAATTATTAATTAGATTGTTTGTCCTTCATTTCTAGAGTGAATGTTGCTTGTGGAAACCTAAAATAATTTGATTGCTTGCTGTACAGCAGTCGACTAGGTCTTGATAATCCAGGCCAGCATAGTACTCCTCGAAAAGTGGTTAAAAGAGAAAAGAATATGCAGAGATTGGACTGCTACCTGAATATTCTTTTCTCTTTTGACCACCTTCAAAGGAGTCTTGCTTTTCTTTATCTTGGGAAGGAGACCAATCGTTTGCAATGAAGTTGTAAACTCTGCACATTTAATTGTCAGAACGGTTAAAATGGGAGTCTGTTAGTCGAACAACTCTTGTCCCATTTTGGATCGTAGTGTGTTGCTGGATCCCAGTGATCAAAAAACAAAGTTAGTAATGGTAAGAACAATTCAAAACATTTACTCTATACATACAATTTTGGCAATAAACTTTGAAATCGTTTGTCAAGGCCAATCGAATCGGAAATGGCGTCTCAATCAATTTGAGTGATAAAGAAAAAAGCACTCTTACCATTTCGACTACCTTGTCTTCATAACCTAATTGACCAAACTTGATAAATATATTTCATTGTATAGTTTTTTTTAATCAAATAATAAAAAGAATAGAGTAGAAAAGCAACATACGATACTTGATTGATGAAACCCAAGGAATTGGACACAAATGTTTTTTGAGTTGATCATAATCCAATCCATTCTTTGAGTTGGCAATCCATTCGCTAACACCTTTAGAATACTAGGGTACCAATAAAATATCCCACTTGTCTAATTTGTTCAACTCTGAAGAGCAAAAGAGTTGGTAATGTATAATTCAATATAAAATAAATAACATACCTATATTTGATTTTGGCATCTGAATGTAATAATTCTTCTTCCAAAGGCATCATAATATCTTGGAGCTTTGGATATTGTTCGACCAATTCATAGAGATAAAGTTCCTCTTTTGGACTAAATGGTTTGAGAGCATGGTTCAATTCAAAGTACTTGGCCTTGAGTTGTCTTGGAGTCATTTTGAATTGACTAGCCCGAGTTTCATTATATTGGTGAGCAAACTCTTTGAGGTACCCAGTGTGCAGAGAAAACAAATCTGAAATAGATATATTGTTTTTGGTGTACCACTTCTCGACCAAGCCATCAAGAGCAAGCACATCCTTTTCAAAGATGAAAGTGATTATGAAGTTGATCAAAATCAATATAAAGATGGGGTCAGTAGTACCTCTACTAGTACTACTATTACTACTAGTACTACTAGTACTACTTCCAACTCGACGACAAGTACACCAAAAAGGGTTTCATCCTCTAAAGATGAATATAACCCTCCAAAACGAACGAGCTCAGGTACACCAACACCATCAAGAACCAAGTCAATGGCCGATAAAGAAAAGCAAAATTCTAAAAGTGGTCAAAAGAGAAAAGAATATTCAGAAAAGGAAAAGAAAACTTCTTCATCTTCTTCCATCTCTACTACTACCACCGCAACACAACAAAAAAAAAAGAGAATTGCAAAAAAAGACAATCCATTAGGTAATATGATGGAAAATTATCTCAATAGGATTGCAGCAGAGAAAAAGGCCAGTGCCGAGGCCGAGGCAAAGTACAAGGCAAAGGCCAAGGCAAAGGAAGAGGCTCAAAAGGCATCAAAATTCAAGAAGTAGGTCAATTGTTTGACCGCATATGCGATTCCTTGTACCATACACCAATATTCACCCTAATCATAGACTATGATGGTTAAACCAAAATAAAATCTTTCTTTCAATGTATTTTAAAATAGATATATTATAATCTAAGTGAGTTTTAAAAAGTTAATTATAATTTAGTATAATTTGTAAAGTATTCTCAATCTATTCACCTTTTTATAAAGTTCAAATTGGAAAAAACAAATTTATTAATAACAAGGATACACCCCATGTAGATGAAAAGGATAATGGCATACCCGATAAGATGCATGAAGGCGTACAGTTCCACCTTTGAATGTAGACGTGTGGCTTTCCATAAAATAAAAAAATAATTAATAATATAACTTGTAAATTGATTGATTCAAGTTTATTGTTTGGCTTGACGATCCAACATATAGATGATACAACCCAACAACTTCTTTCCATACTCGATATCCAAAGATTCGTTACCAGAGTGAGCATTGCTTCCTGGACCCAACAAACCAGTGATGACAAATTGAGCTTGTGGGAACTTTTCACTAAAAAAAAAATAGAAATAGAAATAGAAATAGAAAATTAGTAAGGTACCCTACAGTACTGTAGATTAAAAGATAGGTAAACCCTATATCGCAAACGGCGTACCCAAGAAGCCCCATGAAGGGAATAGTGCCACCTTCGCCCATGTAGACGTGTGGCTTTCCATAGAAGGTATGGGAAGCTTCTCCAAGAGCAGCATCCAACCATGGTTGAACGGCTGGAGAATCCCAACCAGTTGCAGATTTGTCACACTTGAATGTGACAGAGGCACCGTATGGTGGATCCTTTTCGAGGATTTCCTTCAAGACCTTGGTGGCCTTTTCAGCAGTCATCGATGGTGGGAGACGGACAGACAACTTGAGGGTGGTGTGAGTTCTCAAGACGTTTCCGGCGTTGGAACATGGTGGGATACCTTCGACACCAGTGACACAGAGGGTTGGCTTCCATGTCTTGTTGATGTGGAGTTGGATCAAGTCCTTGGTGACTGGGTGGGTTTTGCCAGCCCATTCGAATTCCTCAAAGATGGTGTTACCGAGTACTTCAGAGCACAACTTGATTTGATCGATACGGTAGCTTGGGATTTCAACTTGGAGATCCTTGTGGATTTCACCAGTCAACTCGTCTTCGATACGACTAATCAATTGCTTGGCAATACGGAATGATGATGGAACAATACCAGAGGCACTTCCAGAATGACTGGCTTGATCCAAAACCTTTACAGTTAAATCTCCAGTCAATACACCACGAAGACTTGATGTCATCCATAACTAAAAACAAAGTAAATTAATTAATCAATATATATATATATATGTAATATATATAATATTTTTTATAATTATGGGGTTGACATACTTGATCATAGTTTCCAGAACCACTGTCCAAACAGACAACCAAAGCTGGAACACCGATTTCCTTTTCAAGCTTGGTAATGTAAGCTGGTAAATGAACACTTCCACTTTCCTCTGAACCTTCAATAATGATAACATATCTGTCATGTGGAATGTCTAGACAAAAATAAAAAGTTAGTGTCATGTGAAATATTATTGGATATCATTATTATTATTAATATTATCTTAATTACTTTGTTGTTGAAGAGCTTGAACAGCAGCAATAGAGGCAAAGGTACTGTAACCATCATCGGCACCACCACGACCAAATAATTTGCCATTCTTTACGACAGCCTTGTATGGACCCAAATCAGCATCCCAGAGCTCTGGAAGAGGTGGTTGCTTGTCCATGTGACCATACAACAAAACATTCTTTGGGTTTTCACGTGTTGGTTCAATGACGATGAAAATGATTGGAGTGTGATCTGGAATAGTCTTGATTTCAACAGACATTCCTTTTACATCTTGAGCCTTGACCCAGTTGAAAATGAGTTGCATAGCTTGATCAGTGTATCCATTAGTTGCCCAATCCCTAGATAGATCATATAATTAAGAGATTTGAAAAAGAACAAGTAAGTAATATGATCATATTAAAACAACAAACAATTATTTGATATCTATTTTGTTTTCTATATTTAAACATTGTTTACTAAAAAACTATCTATATCATCTGATGTTACTATACTATAGTACATACTTATCAAAGAGTGGAGATTGATTTGGGATTTCAATGTATTTAGAAAGAGTTGGAATGATTTGTTCGTCCCAAACCTTGTTTGAGAACTCTTTAACCTTTTGAATATCTAATGTCATTTTTGATAAATAGATAGATATGAGATGTGTGTGTTGATGAAGAGACAATGCACTCAATTTGAAAGGTTAGCTTCTGCGGGATTCTTTTTCAAAAAAAATCAATTTAATTTAATTTTTTTTTCATACCTCTTTTTCTTTCTACTTGTGATTGTTTTAGTTTCAAATATTATTATTATATTTATTAGTGTTTTTATTTTCTTTTTCTTTTTCTTTTTCTTTTCCATTCTTTTATATCTTTTTGGGAGGGAACAGTTTGATAGTTTGTTTGAATCAATATATTTTTTTTTACATAATAATTTCTGGTTCTGGAATTGAAGATGAAATGGATTTGTGAGGAAGAATTTTACCACCGTTGATGTAAAGTTCGTCGGCAATGTGTACGTCCTTTCCGAGGACTGAAGTATTTTCCATACGCACCCATTTACCAATAGTTGATTCCCAACCAATGATGGATGACTTGATCCAAGAGTTTTTGCCAATAGTGGCACCTTGGAGCACGGTAGTGTTGACGAGACGAGCACCCTCTTCAATGACGCAGTTGGGGGCAATTGTGACGTTTGGTCCAATCAAACAACCTGGCTTGATAATGGCAGATGGATCAATCATGACTGGACCGATAATATCTGGACCACTTGCCAATTTCTCTGGTTCCTTGTTCTTTAGTGAATTGAGGTATAATCCCATACCCATTAAAAAGTCTTTTGGTTGACCGACATCCATCCAAAAACCTTCCAATTGCATACAATATAATTGATCTTCACTTGCCATGGCTGGGAAAATCTCTTTTTCAATTGATGTTGGTTTTGGCTACAAAACATAAAATAAAATAAAATAAATAATTAATATATATCTTTTTTTTTTTCTATTTGTTTTTTGTTTATATTTGCATACTTGAATTCTATCTAATATTGAAGGATTAAAAATATAAATACCAGCATTGATCTTGTTACCAACATATTGTTGTGGTTTTTCGACAAACTTTAAAATTTGACCATTTTCCTCTTTATATACTACTACACCATATTTGGAAGGTTCCTCAACCTTTGTAACCATGATGGTTCCCTCTTTACCGTGTGCTTTGTGGTATTGAAGTAAATCGCCAAATGGGAAATCACAAATAATATCACTATTTAATACAAAGAATGGTTGTCCGTCGTTTAACAAATCTCTTGCCAATGCCAATGGTCCTGCTGTACCCAATGGTGTAGTTTCATGTGAATATGAAATTTTAATACCCAACTACAGAAAAGTAAAGTAAATTAAACATAGTTAGTCACATTTGTACATAGTGAGTCACATCTATATCTATGTTTCTTTTTGTTGTTGTTTTTTTACCTTTTCAGCGTATGGTTCCAAGTAGGCAGACATTAATTGTGGACGATAGTTTACAGCAAGGACAACTTCATTTACTCCAATCTTGCACAATGCTTCGATTTGATGTAAAATCATAGCCTTGTTGGCAAACTCGACAATTGGCTTTGGTACAGACAATGTCAATGGACGAAGTCTAGTTCCAAAACCTCCAACTAAAATTAAAGCCTTCATGATTTGATTTATATTATATATGTAAAAAAAAAGTAAAAGTATCTAAAGCGCTAAATAATAATAATAATGATGATGATACAGTTTGTGTATATATATAGATATCTATATAAAATAGAAAGGTAAGGTTAGGTTAATATCTACTACAATTAAACTTTGAATGAGTTGGGATGGATGGATGGGTAGATGGATGATGGTGCAGTGTAGTAGATGGGATGAATGAATGAATATACCAAATACAGTACAAACAATAACAATAACAATAACAATAAGCTCACAGAGAGAGAGAGAGAAATTGAATTGAACTGCTAAAGATGTAGTGTATTTTGGTGATGACGCACTGCTCTTTGAAATTGAATTAAAGGTGTGGGGTCGAAAATATAATATGAGGTTGTCTGTGGTGGGTGGGGGTCATGTGTTGTTAAATTTCACATCTCAGTTGGTATTGTTTGTACTGCTATGGATGAAGATGATGATTGGGTCGATTTTAATTTCACATACATGTAACTAAACTAAAACTACTACTACTACTATTAGTTGTTGTTGTTGGTAGCTTTTGTTATTACTCTCGGGTCAATGGTCAAATGACTTTGATGTTGTTAGGTGTATGTAGGATGTGGGTGTCTTTTTGTCTTGTACCTTTGAGTGACATTGCCTCATCATCATCAACACCCATAAAAAAAATAAAAATAAAAAAATGAAAAAAATCAGAGGTAGTTGAACTTGTTGTTGTTGCTTATTTTCAAATTGAATCGGTTGTCGACCGAAAAGGAAAGATATCTCTCTTTGTTATAAATATTTATATTTTATATTTATATATATATATCGTATCGCTCTTTTCTTTTGACTTTTACTTTGACTCCCTTTTTAAAAAGAGTAGAGAAGATGATGGATGACAGGAGAGGAGAACACTTGAAACAAACGAGAAGCAAATCAAGAATAAGAATAACTTACCTTTAAAGTAGAAGTATACTATGAACTATGAATTTGTGTTCAGACTAGTTAGTGATGTAAATATATACAGATATTAAATTATACAATTAGTGGTAGTGTGTAATGTATTTGTGTATTTCAAACTTTGGCTAAAAAACTATAGTTATTCTTAAATTAGGTTTTAGATTCAAAAAAGAGAACAACAAAATATTAATTAATTAAATATTTGACTTTATAAACGGTTTTTGAGGTTGGTATCCAAAAAGACGAAAGTACTCTTTTGGTTTGCTCAAAAAAAAAACTAAAAAAAATACTTTTAGAAAAATTGTTAGGTTTTGTCGGGTTGGAAAGATAAATAATAATAATAATAATAACATTGTATCGTTCGTTTGATTAAAAGTTGTCCTGTCTTATCCTTGTCCACCATTAATTGAACAAGTAATCAGGTAATAGTCGATCTTCTCTCTTTAAATTAATTAACCTCGGACAAGACGAGCTACCCCTTTTGATGTAGTTTAGCTAAATTAGAACTTCAACTGAACCATTTATTTCTATCTTTGGAGGTGATGATAAATTAAAATTAAAACAAGAAAAGAAATCAGGGTACAATTGTTTTATCAGAACCAAAACAAAAATTATTTCAAAAGCTTGCGTCTTTTCGGATCCCCCCAATGAATAGTGAGCCTATGCACCATCATAGCATCGTGGATAGACTTTTTTGTCTTTTAGATGGTCTCAGTTCCATCGTGAAGAGAAGAGCCGAGATGAAAGTGTGAGACAAAAGATGATACCAGCACCTGCGAACAGCCATCGACTCTGATGGCACCATTTATTCAGAGAATTCACACAATTTTGTGAACAATTCCTTTAGCTGCAAGAGACAATCGTCGTCATTAAGATCACCAAAACACAACCTTTCGACAGAAAAACAGTAGCAGACTACCACCCCCAACTCTACTCTGCAAACACTACTTTGCACAACCGTTTTTTGTACTGTCCGAGGAGATTTTTTGATTGATCTTTTATCATAACCATGCATGATTTACCCATATTTTTGAGGATTTAATTTAAATGCTCGGGTAGTAGCCTTTAAAAGGACCTTACTTTGCAGCTGGTTTAAACAACACATTCATTATTATTTTATTTCACTTACGCTTTTTTTGTAACAATATTATTTATTATTAACTTTATATTATATTAAAATGAATAGAATCATTTTAGCTTTATTATTTGTAGTCTCTGTACTTTCAGTTGCATCCAATGCTTCATTGGCATCAACCAACTTTGATGGTCTCGTCTCTTTAGAAAGTATGTAATCAAATCAAATCAAAGTCTCAATAGTTTTTTAAAAACATACATATAAATAGATTTTAACACATTTCCTATTTAATAATTCTTTAAATAACAAAATAGTCGGTAACGATGCTGTTAGAGCCTACGTCATTTCACTCAGCGAAGTTACCCAAACCATGGTATTCTCTGGAGCATCTGTTTTTGGTGTATGTTTTAATTCATATTTTTGGTTAAAAAAATAAGTATTTATATTAATTTTTTTTGATTTATTTATTTAGAGCGTACTTGGTGATGATAATGTATCTTATTCATTTGATACTAGTATTTTCACATTTGAATCGATTGGTAATTTCATTACCTATACTCAAGCCTATGCCTCTGGAAGCGGTAGTGCTACCACGACAGGTGGAGCCACCGGCTCTGTTGCAGCCTTTGCTGCCATTTATAAGCTTTTCGCTCTTGCCGAATACGAAGAGACCAACGGTGAAGACGGTTTCCAAATCGGTGAAGATAAGCTTGAAGGTTGGTTATTGCTCGGCAACCCATCCTACAAATTCTCCAAGCAAGAGACCGACCTCAAGGCCACCTTGTCAAACGGAACTGAAATCAACTTTAAGGCTTACAATGTTCTCGCCGACTCTGGTTTGGTAGCCTTGCGTTTCACCGTCTCTGACGCACCAGTTGAAATTGAAGGTACCACCATCTCATCAGAAACCTCCAAGATTGATATTGAAATCAATGGATATTTTGATTCATCGGTCAACAAGCCAACCATTTTATGTTCGTCTGCCGACCCAATGTTTAGTTGTGGTAGCACCGGTCCATCGACCAATCCAAACTCTCGTGTTGCTCTCATCTCTGCCTATGTCTCTGCCAACGTCGACGCTTCATTCAACTCAAATGTCCAAGGTGGTATCATCAGCGGTGGTGCCGTCCAAGGCAAGTTTGAATTTGTCACCACTGTCGACACCCAAATCAACGGTACCGCTGGCACTGCCAACGTTATCACCAACGCCCAAGGATTTGCTCAAGGCGATGCCCCAGACTTCCTCGTCAAGTTTGACGCCACCGCCAACATTGGTTTGGCCGGTCAATTCCTCGTCCAAACATTCGATGCTGTCAGACCAGACACCATCACCTGGGATCCAAGTGTCGGTGTTGAAAAGTCATCCTTTGCCATCACTCTCATCCCATCCCTTTCACTTGTTGTATTTATTGTCTTTGGTTTATTAATTTAAACTTTAAAAGAAATTAATTAATAATAATAATCGTTATAGTTTAATTTAATTTAATCTCTCTCCCCCCCCCCCCCCCCCCACCAATTGATATTTAAATATTGAATGTGATCGATTACAATTCATTTCCAATCTAAATCCAATTTATTTATTTATTTATTTATTTTACAAAAAAAATAAATCAAAACAAAAAAAAAAAAAAAAAGAACAACTAAATAAATTCTTTTTTTCTCTCTTTTTTATAAATATATTGTACAATTTAAATTATATAACAAATTAAAGATCTTATCACTTTAAATTTTTTTATAGTTTTGATTGATTTTTGAAAATAGTTTTTCTTTTTTATTTAATTTACTTTTTTTACTTCATAGCAGGGAAAAGGATAACTTCCTTGATGTTATAAGTATCAGAGAGTAACATGACGAATCTATCAACACCGAGACCCCAACCACCAGTTGGTGGGAGACCATATTGAAGAGAGGTGGTAAAGACAGTGTCGATGAGTTGAGCTTCATCGTCACCCATAGCCTTTGCCTTGGCTTGTTCTTCGAAACGTTCGATTTGGACAAATGGATTGTTGAGTTCAGTGTAGGCATTGCAAGCTTCACGTTGGTTGATAAACAATTCGAAACGTTCGGTCAAACCTGGGATGGTACGATGGTACTTGGAGAGTGGCGACATGATTTCTGGATGGTTGATGATAAAGGCTGGGTTGGTGCATTGGCTCTCGAGGAACTCACCGACGAGCTTGTCGAGGAGACGGGCGGTGGTTTGTGGTGGCGAGCAGTCGACGTTGTGCTTCTTGCATTGCTCGATGAGGAAGAGACGACACTCTTCAGAGTTGTAGGGGGTTGGGATCTTGGCGTCGAGACACTTTTCGAGTTCGGGAATCATATCGATACGTCTCCATGGGGTGGAGAAATCAATCTCGATTGGTTCCGAGTCGGTACCCTTTGGATGGTACTTGAGCTTGTTGGTGCCGTGAATGTCACGGACAATACCGCTGAGCATGTCTTCGGTCATGGTCATGAGGTCGTTGTAGTCGACATAGGCCATGTAAAACTCGCAGGTGGTGAACTCTGGGTTGTGGGTGTGATCAATGTCTTCGTTACGGAACTGCTTTCCGATTTCGTAGACACGGTCCATACCTCCGACGACCAATTGCTTGAGGTAGAGCTCTGGGGCAATACGCATAAACATGTCCTTGGAGAGGGCGTTGTGGTGGGTCTTGAAGGGCTTGGCGGCGGCACCTCCGGCAATCATGTTGAGCATGGGGGTCTCGACCTCGACGAAACCGAGGTTGTCGAGATAACGACGCACACCTTGGATGACCTTGGAACGGATGACAAAGTTACGCTTGACATTGTCGTTGATGATCATGTCGAGGTAACGTTGACGGAAACGGGTCTCTTGGTCGGTGAGAGCGACACGTGGCAACATGTGGAGACATGGCGAGAGGAGGAACATCTCTGACACAAACAATGAGAGTTCGCCAGTCTTGGAACGACCGGGCTTGCCCTTGGCACCAATGATATCTCCACGACGGAGGATCGAGTTGATCTTGGTAAACTCTTCGACCGAGGTGTATTCCTTCTTGTTGACCAACAATTGCAATGATACGCCATTGTTGTCAACGTCGTAAAAGAACAAAGCGTTACCGGCAGCTCTCTTGTTCTTGACACGACCGGCAATGGTGACAACAGTCTCGCACTTGTCCTCGACGGTCAAGTGTTCAAACTCCTTCTTAAACTCTGGGTTTGAACGGGTCACTTCAAACTTGTGTGGCCATGGATTGAATCCAGTGGTTTGTAATTCGTTCAATTGCTTGGTACGATTCTCCAAATATAATGATGGATCGAAATCCTCTTCAGCATCTTGCTTGGCGGCTCTAAAAAAAAAAAATGACCAAAAAATATTAATATCTTCATCCTACATACGTATATATATATTATAGTCTTCTGTATCTTATCCTACAATCTCCCCCATCCCTATCATATCATATCATATATATCTATCTATATCTATTCGATTCAATCTAATCAAACAATTGTCATTGCCATTGTGCATTGTCTTTTTCGTTTCCCGAAACCGACACTTTATCTCTTTTTTTTTTTTCTCTTTCTCTTTATCTTGACTTTAATTTGACGATTGGAATATGTATATGTATATGTATATGATGTAGCAAGGAATGGGATTGATTTATTCAATTAGTTATAGGTAGTATTATACAATACTTACGGCTTTGGTGGCATTTTATGTATTTATATAATTTGGTAGTATAAAATAATACAACTATAGTAAAAAAAGTTAAAGTTGGTTAGAATATGATGATGAAGTATACTTGGTATATTGCTGCTATTTATATCCTGTGTCTTTTTTTAATCTTACCAACAACTCGAGTTTAAGAAGAGAATGAGAAAAGTGAAGGAACTAACACACAAACTACTCTTTAGCTTTAAAACAAACTAAACTACTTGCTTTGTATTTTTCAAAATTTTGAACAGAGAGAGAAAGTCGTTTTGTTTTTTTTTATTTTTCATTTTTTTTTTTTGTTCAATGAAACCGAAAAGAAGGATTGCTCTACCGAATGACCTTATTTGTAACGTGACTCTTCATTGCATTCAACGCTTGTAATGCTGCACATTGTAATAATATAATATAAACAACTTAATGTTCATATTCATCATGTATTTCAGTATCGTAGTCTTGGTTTGTTGCTATACTTGATCGTTATGATGAATCTGTCATCATTGAACTTCTTCCACCATTTCCTCTACTTTATCTTCTTCATCCTCTTCATCTTCATCTTCTTCATCCTCTTCATCTTCATCCTTTTCTTCATCTTCATCTTGACCTTCATTATCATCTTCATCTTCGTCGTCGAGTAGTCTCTCTTCATCTTATTTGTAATATTTTGTTTTATTTAATTTTAGAAAAGAACTATAATACTACAAACAAGTTACCCCTCATGCTTTCCATAATCATATTTCTGTGGGAGGATTATTGGTTTGTTGCTACACTTGATCGTGATCATCGGTGATGATGATGATGACTTGTCACCAGCATTGTCAGCAGTAGTACTGGCATTGGCAGTCAGTTGATAGGTTGTCATGATTGTATCCAATTCATGTGATACTTTCTTGATACATCCTACTTCTTCCACCATTTCCTCAACTTCCTTCTCTTCTTTTTCCTCTACCTCCTCTTCATAATCTTCATCCTCATCATCTTCATCTTCTACTACTTGTCTCTTTTTCTTTTGTGTCTTTTTGGGTTTAGGGTCGGCGATTGGATCATCTTTTGGTCCCTTGATTGTGACTCGTTGTAGTGCTGACGATCCAGCTTGCATAGCTTTGACCAACGATGATCTGATGGCGGCATTCCAAGCACCAATTCTCAAATGTGTAATCACTTGATTACCACCAGTCTCTGACAATGCTTTGAGTAGGGCGACTATATTTAGTGCTGGCTTTACTCTATAATCATGCTCTCTGAATCCAAGATCGGTTATCTTTGTGTTCTTGGTTGAGATCATCTCGATAAACTCTTGTACTTGGTCATTTGTGTCAAAATAAAAGTTGATTTGAAGTGATCGTAGTGATGGATGTGCAAAGATGGAGTCGTAGAATTCTTTGTGTCCTTTGGCACCCTCGGACAATCGAAGAGATAGTTTGGTGAGGTTGGGATTGTTGGTCAGCACCTTGGCTATCATTGATAGATCGATTGGGCCCATTCCACCATATACAATTAGTTTGAGTGAGACAAGACTGGTGTACATTGCCAGAGGGTTGAAGTGTTTAAACTTTCTAATCTCACTGTCATAGCTGATGTGTGTCATTTGACTGGACGACGACGACGACGACGACGATCTTTTTGTCTAGGAATTGGTTGAAATGTTTCTCCATTTCCATTGGGTCACGACAAAGACGACTGAAAATACCAATGTCGACCGATACGAGTGATGGACATTTAGCTAGTTGATCGTAGACACAGGCCAGACGACTACAGTCACGAACATAGAAAGAGTCTTGGTCAGCCTCTGCAGCAAAGTGGACTAGGGTCTTGGGAAGACAATCGTCTACTTCAAACAATGACAGACTCCGATGATTGGTCTTGATGTGTGTGATGGTTGGGCAGTTATGTAGCAGACGGCATATTCTCCCTTTCATTTCCTTCTCTTCCTCGATTTCATCATCCATACCAAGAGTATCGGCATCCCATATCAGGTATGTCACATTCTTGGCAAGGTTCCAACAATCTTGATCATCAGTGGTGGTTGTAGTGCCAACTATACATTGCATTCTTTCAAGAGTCGTTAGAAACTTTTCTACGTTGTGTTCATTGACTAGAATAGTTCTAGGTTGATGTGATACTAATTGAAACCAACGTTTACAAACATATTGTAATCCGTGACTATTGGTTGGCAATGATTTAGTATTACATTCCAACAAACATTCTCTGATGATTTGTGATTGTATTGTGTGTGGTATAGTTGTAGTTGTCATTGTTGTATTGGATTTGATATAATCAAATATAGAATATAAATATATATTTATATTTTAAAATAGAGGTAGAGAATGGTATGATGACAGTAAGCATCTTCTTCACCATCATCATTTGGCGCCATCCTTTGATTTTGATTGCACGAGAAGGAGAAAGAGGAGGAGGAGAAAGAAAGCTGGGAATACTTAAATTGGGAAGTGGGTGGTTGCGTTTAAACCCATTGAATGTTGGAAGGGGGGTGGGGCAAGGGATTGTTTACTAGTTCTCCAACCACTTTTTGTTGGACGATGATTAATAATGTAATACACCAACCGCTGTGTTTTAATTGTACTATTTAATTTTAATTTTTTATTTTATTTTAGAAAATATTCAACAACCACCATCATCTTCTTTGAGCTATATGAGGGCAACTAAAAGAACGAGTATACTATGTAACTACAAACAACTTAATGTTAATATTCATCATGCTTTTCAGTATCATATTTTTGGTTCCAGAGTTTTGGTTTGTTGCTACACTAGATCGTGATCATTGACGATGATGACTTGTCATCAGCATTGTCAGCAGTAGTACTGGCATTGGCAGTCAGTTGATAGGTTGTCATGATTGTATCCAATTCATGTGATACTTTTTTGATACATCCTACTTCTTCTCCTCCTACCTCTTCTTCTTTTTCTTCATCTTCCTCTTCATAATCTTCATAATCTTCATCTTCTTTCATTTCCTCTTCTTCGTATTTCTCTTCATAATCTTCTTCTTCCTTCACTTCTTCGTCTTTATCATTGTCTTTCTCTTCATAATCTTCATCATCTTCATCTTTGACTATTTTCATCTTTTCTGTCTTTTCGGGTTTAGGGTTGGCGATTGGGTCATCTTTTGGTTTGGGCTCCCTTGATTGTGACTCTTTGTAGTGCTGACGATCCAGCTTGCATTATTAAATTTAAATATTTATTTATTTTTAAATAGAATGATCATATTGATTGTGCACACGTAACCTCGCGGTTTAAAAGATGTTTGGAAATGGTATGGAAGCACTTTAAAAGATCATCATCGCAGTGGTCAAAAAAAACCGGCAAATGTGGTCTCAATTTTGATTGTACAAAGGGGGATTATTTCGTGGTTTGGATGACACCCTTCTAAGATAATGAGTTCAACTCACTAGACTGATAATATTATACTACAAACAACTTAATGTTAATAGAATATTTGTTATACTTTCTATAATCCTATTCTTGATCCCAGAGTATTGGTTTGTTGATGCTATACTTGATGGTAATCAATGAATGAGCCATCATTTACATTGCCAGTTAGTTGGAAATGAAAGCAGCCCAGTGACTGGGTATAAATAAATATAAATATATTGATGAAAATAATTAAATCATTTTTTTATTTATTTAAATCATTTTTTTATTTATTTAAATTGAAGGTCTTCTTTCTTCGCAGTATGTTGCTTGACTAGACCTACGGAAATATAGTATGAAATTATAAACTTAATGATCAAATTCACTATGCTTTTCCATATCGTATTCTTTTGGGAGGATTCTTGGTTTGTTGCTATACTTGATCGTGATAATTGACGTCTCATCATCATCATCATCATTGTCAGCACTACTGGCATTGGCAATTAGTTGATAGGTTGTAATGATTTTATCTAATGCATGTGATACTTTCTTGATACTTCCTACCTCTGCACCATCATCTTCTCCCATTTTATCTTCTTCATCCTCTTCCTCCTCTTCAGATTCTTCTTTAACTTGCTTCTTCTTGCTTTGTGTCTTTCTGAGTTGGGGAACTTTAGCTTTGGGGTTGGCTTTGGATTTAGATTTTGGTTTAGGTTTGATTGGGTCTTTTTCAAGTCCTTTCAAAGTGACTTTTGTTAGTGCAGGTATACCTTTGACCAACGATGATCGGATATCTTCATTCCAAGCACCAAGTCTCAAATGTGTAACCACTTGATTGTCGGCCTCTGACAATGCTTCGAGTAGTGTGACTGTGGATTCATCATCTGATCCTCTGAACCCTAGATCGGTTATCTTTTTGTTCTTGGTTGAGATCATCTCGATTAACTCTTGTACTTGCTCTTCAGTGTCATAATAAAAGTTGATTTGAAGTGATCGCAACGATGGATGTGCAAAGATGGCCTTGTAGAGTGCTTTGTGTCCTTCACTACGATCAGACATTCGCAGAGACAGTTTGGTGAGGTTGGGATTGTTGGTCAGTACCTTGGCTATCAATGACAGATCGATTGGGCTGGCTCCACCATATACATTGAGTTTAAGAGAGACAAGGTCAGTGCACTTTGTCAGAGTTTTGAAGTGGTCAAACTCCATAATCTCACTGTCATAGCTGATGTGTGTCAGTTGACCGCTAGCCTCTTTGTTCTTTTTGGCGAGGAATGGAGTGAATTCTTCTTCCAATTCTCTGGGGTCACGGCCTTCACTACTGAAAACTGAAATGTCAACTGATACGATAGATGGACATTTGGCAAGTTGACCGTACACAGAGGTGAGACGACCGTCGATACCAACAAAGCAAGATTCTTGGTCAGCTTCAGCAGCAAAGTGGATTAGGTTCTTGGGAAGACACTCATTCTTTTCAAACAATGACAAACCGACATGATTGGTTTTGATGTGAGTGATGGTTGGACAATTGTGTAAGAGACGACATATTCTCTGTACCTTTGATTTCTTTTCATCATAGGTATCAACACCCCAGAGCAAGTAAGTAACATTCTTGGCAAGGTTCCAGTCTTCTTGTTGTTGATCTTTGGTTTTGGCAACAACGTCTTTTTTTCCTTTGGTTTTTGTTGATTTGACATCGGCTGGTGGGTTTGGGTCACTTGTCCCTGTACCTTGCATTCTTTCAAGAGTGTTTAGAAAAGGTTGGATGTTGTCTTCAGTGACGTGAATAGTTCTAGGTTGATTTGATATCAATTGAAACCATCTTTTACAAACATATTGTAATCCTTGAGTATTTGTTGGCAATGAAAAGACATTCCATTCCAACAAACATTCTCTAATGATTTGTGATTGTATTGTGTGTGGAATAGTTGTTGTCATATTGGTTGTGAGATATATAGATAAAATAATTATTTATTTTAAAAACCTTTTTTGATTGTTTGGGAATGGTATGAAAGCATTTTAACCTCGAGGTGGTTTAAAAGATAATCATCACAATGATCAAAAAAACATTTGGCGCCATCTGGCAAATGTGGTATCAATTTTGATTGGACATTGATGAATGGGGTGATTCCTCTGTATGGATTGAGTTTCGAGTAAACCCATAACACAATGATTAGATGGGGTATGGGTGGGGGATCAATCAAAATGAGAATAATGGGATCACACGTATACTGAGCAGTATTTCTGGTTTCTAAAATTGGGAAGCATTTGTATTTCAAATTTAAATAACATAACAAGAGGTTAAATAAAATTTGAATGTCGATTCATTTGTATTAAATAACAATATAATTTAAACTTCATTCTCATATCATGTATAACAAACATGAGCACAGCGTTTAGCTTTCATTATTGATCTCAGTAAAGAATGCGATATGAAGAAAAAACATGACTTTTTTTTATTTTTTAATTATTTTCAAAGCAGATCATTGATCATAAGATATTTCAATTATTGTTCATTAATATTATTATTCGTCAAGAAACTCGATTCTGAGCTCTGCTGAGGGTTGAGAGTTACGCTCAAACTCTAGGGCGTTCATGGACTGGTTACCTTCACGAGAGCTTGCCGTCCTCACCAGAGGCATCTTTGGAAGTGCGCCACGTGCTAATGGAAATGGCACCCTAAAGGAGAACTTGATGTCCTTATATTCTTGGAACCGCTTTGCACCATATCTTGCTTGATGACGGTCCAGGTTTTCTGATGGGTAACCGACCTTGACTAACATGGGGTTGGTCTGCATGTTGGCAGAGAACAATAGCGACATTCCTGGGAATGTTTGGAACACTAGGAGCACTACACGGTCGTAGACGACCAATTGGCACATTATCGGCACATTCAAAATTGGGTTGGCTCAGCAAAGATCTTTGCAACCACTTCGAGAGGTACGCAAACGATAGCACTTCGAGTCCATCTTTGCACATGGTAAAAGTATTTAATACCAACTTCCACTTTGAATTTTAATTACTTTATAATAATAGATACCCCAAACACCACCACCACAATTACACACAAATAACCCACAAACACCATCATATCACTCAAACAACCCTAACTTCCTACCTTGTAGGGAGATACTAACAAACACTTTTCTACTGGGCCCCCTATAAGAAACTATTTCATCTAGGCCCAAAGTTTCTTATCTACTCTAGTTTAGATTCATTGCCAGAGCTCAGAGTTTAATCATCTCTTTTATATAGTACTAGTATTACTTTGTTGCTTGATTCATTTTAATTGTAATTGTAACATTATAAAAGTACTATATAAATTAAATGATTAAACTTGGTAATCAATTCAAGATTGATTACACACCGTTAAAACAAACACATATATTTAAATATTAAAAAAGATAAATAGATAATTAAAGATCAATTAATAGTTTTATTTTATTTTATTTTATTCATCATACATTTCACGATCATATTCCTTTGGTATAACTAAAGGTTTGTTGATGTATCTTATAAGATGATTTGGTCAGAACTGGTCAATTGGTAGGTTGTTGTGCCAAGCTTGTCAGATGCAAGTGATATTTTCTTGATACATTTTAATTGTTTCTTTGGTGTCTTTTTAGATCGTAATAAAACTTGTATTGGGTCTTTGCGTGGTCCTTTGACTGTGACTCTTTTTAATGCTAAAGATCCAATAGTTTCCATACACTTGGTGATTGATGATTGAATGGCTGTATCCCACGCACCAATTCGAACGTGTGTAATCAGCTGATTGATACTAGACTCTGCTGACAATGCTTCAAATAAACTGACAATATTTTTAGAGTGGTATGCGTTGAATGCAAGATTGGTTATCTTTGTGTTCTTGGTTGGAAGCATCTTGATAAAATCGTCAACCTGGTCTTGTTCGGCATATTCAAAGTTGATTTGAAGTGATTGTAGTGATGGATGTGCAAAGATGGTGTCGTAGAGTACTTGGTGATCGGTACCCTCAATATTCAGTGATAGTTTGGTTAGGTTGGGGTTGGCAGTCAGTACCTCATTAATGAGTGACATATCGGATTTTGGATATGTATAGAGTTGGAGTGAGACAAGGTTGGTACATAGTGTCAGAGGTTTGAAGAATTGATCATCTTCTATCTCTCCTTTATATTTGATGTGTGTTAGTTGACTAGAAGAGGGGGATGAAGAGGGTGGGGAGGAGGAGGAGGAGGATTTCGATTTACATTTAGATTTAGATTTAGAATTTGATTTAATCTTGTTGTTGAGGAATGTATTGAATTCAGTTTCCAAACCTTTAGGGTCACGACCAAGACTACTGAAAATTTCAATGTCGATGGACACTAGTAATGGGCATTGAGCCAATTCACTGTACACTAACTTTAGACGGTATTCACTAAGCCGAGAGACATCGTCTGCCTGAGCAGCAAAGTGGACCAGGTTCTTGGGGAGACAACGTTTCTTTTCAAACAATGACAGACTCTGATGATTAGTCTTGATGTGTGTGATGGTTGGACAGTTGTGTAAGAGACGGCATATTCTCTCGACCTTTTGTTTCTTTTCTTTATAGGTATCTATATCCCATATCAGATAAGTAACATTCTTGGCAAGGTTCCAACAGTCATCTTGGTCTTGATCACTACCACCACCACTACGATCTGTACTTTGTTTTCCTTTGGTTTTTCTAGCAGAGGTAGTTAAAGTGTTTGTTGTTGTAGACATTCTTTCAAGACAAGTAAGAAATGGTTGAATATTACATTTGTCTTGATTGACTAGAATGGTTCTGGGTAGATGTGATATCAATTGAAACCATCTTTTACACACATATTGTAATCCGTAACTATTGGTTGGCAATGAAAAGACATTACATTCATTTAAGAATTCTCTAATGATTTGTGATTGTAATAAATGAGGTAATGACATTATGCTCGATTAAATAATTAAATTAGCACCAAAAGAATAATAAATCAAAATAAATAAAGATTCACCATTTTCTTGGTATTTATTATTTAAAAAAATTCAATATGCTCGTACTTCGAAATTAAATAGTTTGTATTGTCATCAACAAGTACTGTTATATTATTATTATTTATTTATAACGTTGTAATTTTCTTTCTCTCATTTTTTCAGACTCTCTTATTAACATTTTCTTTTTCACTATGATGACTGATGCTATGACGAGGGCAATGAATGCAGTGAGGCCAAGAACTACACCGACAATTATTTTCCATGAATCTGATTTGTCGCAATCTTGACTGCCTTGGTCGTAGTGCAACGGAGTGAAATCGATTGGATCAATGGTGCATTGCTGGCATTGAGGGAGGTTGATTCCAATGATGGCCGTTGATTCTTGGTCGTTCAATGGTGTCAGTGAAACCAGTTCTGTTTTGGAGTAGGTTGGGTGGCCATCCGACACTACGCGATCAACAAATCTACCATGGTATTGTACATTATCTCGTGCAATGCGAATGTACTGGATAGTTGGTGACAATTGGTTATTGGTAAAACTGTCTAATGGTTGCTCGTCACAATCAAAAATAAATGTTTGTTCTTTCGGAATGGTTGTCTTGAATAGAACCTTGAGTCTGGCCATATTAGATGAATATCTCCATCCCTCTATAGATACTGATAATCTAATCGAATTTGGATTTAAATCAAATGTTTCATTTATACCACCAATCAATTCAATTTTACTTGATTCTCTATTGTATGAAATAATAGATGTAACATTTAAATCTTTTGGAATTGTTGAGTTACTACTACTATTATTATTACTGTTGTCATCATCAAATACTAATGTATAGGATGAAGTTGTTGCGTTACTATTATTACTATTCATACTCCAATTATAATTTGAAATTAATAATTCCTTTTTTGCTGTTAAATTACTTTCAAAATCAATTTCTTGAATGGAATAGATTTCAAATTGAAAAGAACTCGATTCAAAATTAAAAGATATAATTGGTGATACATTATTAATATTTGGTGTATCAATTGAATTTAAAACTAAAAAATAGAAATATATATTAATATAAATAAATAAATAAATAAATTTAAAATGTATTTGTTGTTGTTGTTTTTGACATACATTTAGTTCTACAATTATCAATTGAATGATAATCAACATCACATTGACATTGTCCCATTTCATCACAATGTCCATTACCAAAACAATCATGGGTATCTTTTCGACATGATTCTTCATCATTATAAATAGGTGGTGTTGGATTAGAGAATAATATAGCATCGTTGACAATGACGGTTCGGGTATCAACTTGTATCTTGACAGATGCAATTCCTATAGTTGGTGTATTTTCTAGTTGACATTGAATCAATTGTTGTGAAGCAGTTGTTACATTACAACTAATTGTTTCATTGATCAATACTATAACTCCAGATTGATTAAATGGTCCAAAATCACCAAAAAATATCAATTGTTTGCTATCATTACCACTAGTAATTATAGATGATGATGATATTGTTGGATATGCTAAATATAAATATAAATAAATAAAATTAATAAATAAATAAAATATATGTATTTATATTTTTTAATTTAAACTTACGAATTAAACAATTATTATAAAATGATGGTGATGGACAAACACAAAAACCATCAAAGGAACATTGACCATTGTCGTGACAGTTGAATGTATCATTCATACATTTACTATAAGGGGTTGGAATAGTGTCGATTGAATATACATTGGAATAACTATCAACCTTGATCTTTACAATGACCAATGGTCCACCTTTAATATTCTCTTCAAGAGTACATTTGATTTGACTAAATGAAAATTCAGTCACTATACAACGGCTATCACCAAACACAGAGCTGAATGTAAGAGTTGACGGTGCTGATATCTGCGAGAATATCCCAGTTAATGTAAACACAGATCCATTCTTTACAATATTATCTGTAAATAAAACATTAAAAATTACTGGGTACCCTAGAAAATTGTAACAATAAAAATGAATTTAATTAATATATCTCTTTCTATCTATCTTTAAATTGATATATTTATCTCATACCTTGAATAAATTCAATAGAATTATTAGAGATTGAATAATATTCATTTTTAAAATGAATATTAACGATGCCAGGTTGAACTGGCATATTTGTTTCACAAATAAATGAGTCATTTGTAGTTGATACGACGGGACATGGGAATTGTTGTGTAACGGTTCCATTCACCACTTGGTCAATTGTCAAATAATGTGGTAGATAATCATTGTAAAATGCAAGGCTTAACAAGACAGCGGTGGAGGATGGCTTTTGGGAGATATCCAGGTCTCTAATGATGATATCTGTTTCGATCACCGATAGATTGTATATAGTGCTGCTGTGGGGTCTGATCGATACTGTTCTTGGGGGACCACCTTGTCGAGGCGTATTAGTAATATGCATCAACATTTGAGAATTTGCAATGACAACAATTAAAGCATACCCCTGCTCGATTGCACCATATCCAAGGTTTCTACCATAAATCATACCCAAGTTTGATTTAATTGGTATTAATGTTGAATTAAATTCTGCAGCTATAAAATAAAAAATAAAATAAATAAAAGATTTTCTTTTTTTTTTTTCTTTTTTTTTACATACTACAAACGAAATTGGGAGGTAGAGTTTGAGGATATATTTGAAACATGTATGGATTACCATAATAACACCAAAAACAATCGGGAATCGATACTAGTCCAGTATTATTGGCATACAAATAATTGGCACAAAATGATTCTGGGATTGATCCAGTTATACCAGGATTGTTATGAATGGTAAACATTGAAGATACAACCGGAGGAAACAATGTATTGAAATCAATTTGACCTTGAAGTTGATTATTTGAAAAATCTCTATTGAAAAAAAGAAATAAAAGGGTTAAACTACTAACTTTTGTTTTGTATTGGTTAGAATATACATACATTGATTTCATTGATTCAGGAAATGGTATATTTGGAATTGTTGTCAAAGTGCTGTTGGTCATTCCATAAAACTGCAAATAGGTAGGATATTGATTATATGAAACAATCGATGATGTAATATCATTCAAATTACTAAAATAGTAAAAATTATAATAGTAATATTAATATATAAGAGTAAATATATTATATATATTTTAAAAATACATACGCTCTTGCCAAATTTGGATAACTTTCAATGGTACTAGGAGTTAAAGTTGATTGTTTTCCTGAAATATACAATGATAAAAGTGAACTTGTATTTACTATTGACAATTTAAAACTATTACCGATTAATGTTCTAAAAGAGAGATTAAATATTTAAAGAGAAAAAGAAATATAATTAGATTAATTTAAATAACACTGTATTTCTTGATTATTATATTATATCTTTTTAAAAAGAAAGAAAGAAAGACCATACACTGTAGATAATACTTTTGAATTAAAAGTAATAGTAATTGGGGGACCAGTATAAATATTTCCTAATATATTATTATTCATAACACTTTAATATTAAAAAGAAAGAAAGAAATAAATAAATATTAATGTTCATTTTGTTTAAAACATTAATTGATATATATATAACATACAGATATCTTAAACGCGGAAATTTGGATGATTGTAAATCAAGATATTTTGGTTCGGTTGGTATTAATGATAATTGTAATTCTGTTAGATTGGGAATACCGATGGAAGAGTTTACAGTAACATGTTTTAAAGGTGATCCGAGAATGCTTAAATAAGCGAGGTTGGGATGTTGAATAAACCCAATTGGATTTTGAATAGTAGTCAATTGCTTATTATTGATTAATTGAAGTGTTGATAGATTTGGTATCATTGTTGGAAATGATGTTGGTATCATATCAATAGTTGGATCATTTGTAATACTAAATAAATACATATAATAACAAATTATTTTAGTATCATCATTCAATATTGATTATCTTTCTTCTAATTTATCTATACATACGCTATTTTAACTAGTTTTGGCATGTTTGTTAGTTTAGATAATATATTGATGCTTGGTATAGCAACTCTTGTAGATGCACCCAATGTAATCTCGAGTATGGTCAATGAATCAAATATAAGAGGCATTGTAGCGTTTGGCATTTCAACACCTTGAGATGTCTCTATTTTTAGGTTACTACAATACAATACAATCAGTTAGTCATTCAATCATTATCTTCTTTCTCTCTCTTAAACATACATTTGAATAACATCACCATTTGGAGAACAAATGATTTGAGGGTACCCATTGCACATTGTCGAGTCGAATGGAATCGATTGTACCCCATATTGATAACATAACCATTGAACTGCATTGACTATAATAATAATATTTAATACATAATATTAATACACTTATTATTAATAATGTCAATCGGGTGGATCAGATTTCAAGAACTCTTGTGCTTATTCTTTTTTAATTTATTTTTTGAAGAGTGCGTGAAGTTCACCTCTTCATCATCCTTCACTTTCTTTCATTGTTCATTACATACTGTCATTAGTACTTGTTGCACTAGTAATAAATGGAAGTGTAGTACATATAGACAAAAGAAATATCAGTGATAAACTTATAAATCTGTGGAATGATCGCAACAACATGTTGTTATATATTTCTATCTATCTATTTGTTGAATAATAATAATAATAATAATAATAATAATAATAATAATAATAATAATAATAATAATAATAATAATAATACAAGTGATGATCAGAACATGTTCTCAAGAGGTCAAGTTATACTAGAAGTATAATATGACAAGCGCGAAACTATAGCAGGGCAGAAGAAGAACTACTTGTTTCGTTGTGTTTAAACCCTTGCCATGTTATCTGAACCCTATGGGCCAAACCACTCATGCATCATTCGAAAATAGAATAATTTTCCGATCATAAACAATCACATGGTTTATTTATGGTAACACGCACACACATTGTGCAATGGATCATTGCATTAATAATAATAATAACAGAAGACCTATTCCTAAACAGAATCGATGAATTTTGGGAAAGATAATGTTGAATTCTCTCTTCTTTGGAATGGAAAAAGAAAATAAGATATATTTATATTTTTAATTAGACTATCACAATCCAATTAATATATGGAATGCTATATACAGAATATAATAATACATTTCATACTTTAATATCATTTTTTAAAAAAGAGGAATGAATTAATAGAATTTAATATTTGTTTGCAGTTAAATGGATAGAAATGTTGAACAATCAAAAGAGGGTAGATAAATGATTAGATTTTATATCATTTAAATATTATTATATTATATTATATTAATTTTTTGATTAAAATTTTATTTATTTATTTATTTATTTGTTTGGGTTTGCGTTATATATTATATTTATTTTTGAATATTCATTTTAGATTTATAGTATTCAATATTTTTGATGATTGTATCTTTAGTGATTTCACATTTAGAGATGTTGATAAGAGATAGTTGATTAGTGGTAAGTGAACAATCACCAAAGCCAATGTGGAAGAGAGGGAAGGTGGTGGTGTCGTGGAAGAAGAGTTTGATCTTGTTGCATGCTGCAAGATTCTTGGTTGAAAAGAGTAAGTTTCGCCATTGCACATAGTCGTTGATCTCTTGTAGAGGATACTTGGTGTTGATGACATGACATATATCGAGTAGACTATTCATCTTTCCGTCGACAGATGATGAGTCTTGGTTGATGATATGGAATATATTTGGTTCTTGGAGATCAGATGAAGAGGAAGAAGAAGAAGAAGACCAATACGGCTCATGGAGTGACAACTTGGCAGTTGCAAGAGACACCCAATCGATTGGTGATGTGTTGAGAGACCCTTCTCCACGTGCAAGGTTGAATGATGGATAGGCACCGAGCTCGAAAATGGCCTTGACGACAGTACTCAAGATATCATTGTCATTGTCAATACCTGTACGGGAGTCTGCGAAAATGGGACCGACACGCATGATGCTGGCTGGGATACCACGACGAGCTGCGTCGCGTACCAAGTACTCTGTGATAACCTTGGATTGGATGTACCCATTCATCTCGTTGAGATGGTCAAATGACGGGAACGAATGTTCGGTGATGGTCGAGTCCCGCTTGTCATTGAAAAAGACAGAGATGGATGAGATGTGAACAATACGTTTTTGGTAGTCTCCCAAGATCGACAGACGGATCAACTCTTTGGTGCAGTTAACATTGGTCACTTGAATCTCATCGTATGTCTCGAGGAAGTTAACGTTGGCACCATTAGACACAATCAAATCGACTTGATTGGCAAGTTGTGCGAATCTATCCTCTCCCAACCCCAACGACTTGTGTGACAGATCACCGACGAGTGCTACGACACGACTATCAAAGACACTCGAGTCGACGACCAAGTGTAGAGATTGGAGTTTGTTGGCTAAAAATTGGAGTGCACGTGTCTCGTCTGGTTGTGATCGAATGATACAGTAAATCTTGTCAACGCTATCACTTACAAGGTAACTATACAACAAATAGATACCCAAATAACCACTTGCACCAGTCAATAATACATTAATCTTTTCTGCACCATTATTATAGGATTTACACTTTTTCAAATTTGATGAGGGAGTAAGAGAACTATCCAACTTGGCTTCCTTTTGCCAAAACTCTATTGGTTTACCAATACTATTAGTTGTTGTATTCTTTACTTCAATCTTTTTAAGTATATCCTTTGACGATGATGCATTCGATGACGATGATGTAGTTGTAGTTGTAGTGGTTGTAGACTTTGCATTAATCTTTTGAATAATAGAATTAATTGAATTGGATGATAATTGGAGATGGGTAAAGAGGTTTTTGGTAAACTCTTGATCGAGCCAATTCTTTAGTTGAACGGTTAAGAGAGAGTCGATACCATAGTCCTTGAGACGGGTATCCATGTTTAGCTTGGATGGATGGATGGAAAGGAGTTCAGAGACAACTGCAACGACACGATCAGCTACGCTGTTTCCTCCACTCTTGGAGTCGGCGCCAGAGGATGCGCTGCTCTTGGTTTCAAGGTCAGTGTCTGGTGCGAGATGTTCGAGCTTGGGACGGATTTGTTGGCAGTATTCAAAGAGTGGACGGTATGCAAAGTTGGTTAGCATGACTTGGGAGGGCGACGCGGTGGCAGAGGTGCACGAGAGCACTCCACCGAGCCCACCGAGGATCTTGGCCAACGAGACGAGGTTGACCCCACGGCTCTTGAGGAACTGGGCAACTGACTTGTCCTTGGCAACCTCACCACCGGCATCGAGGGCACCCCAATTAATGGATGTGGCAGCGAGACCTTGTTGACGACGGAATTGGGCGAGTGAGTCGAGAACCAAGTTGGCGGATGTGTAACTAGCCTGGTTGGTGCTACCGAGCACAGACACGATCGAAGAAAAGAGAACAAAGTGTACAAGTGACCAACCCAACTCTAACCCCAAACTGTGGAGGTTGACGGCACCGACAGTCTTTGGCTCGTGGGTAGCGTCGATAGTCTTTTGGGAGATATCGTCTACTTGACAGTAATCATAGATGGTGGCAAAATGGATGACACTCTTGACTGGTGCAATGGATGGGTCGGCTGCATAGATTGCTTGAACGGTCGATCGCAAACTATCAAGTCTGGAGACATCACACGAACGGTATGTAATAGACACTCCTTTACCACCATTCTTTTGTTTTTGTTGGTTGATTAATAATTGTAACTCCCATTTTAGTGCACTACGTGACAATACAATAACATGTTTTAGAGTATCTGGTGCATGCTCGAGAATCCAACGAAGAATGAGTACTGCAATACCTGTTTGACCGGTAATCAACAAAGTGTCTTGTAATCCATCGATAGAATAATTTGGTTTGACAACAATCTGCTTGTGTTGTTGTACGAGTGGTGCAGCTATGTCCTTGTCAAACTCGCTAAAGTCGACTACAATCTTTCCAACATGTTTACGTTCATTGATGTATTCAATAGCACGTTTAGTGTCGACAACTGGGAATGACTCGACTGGAATAGAGTCGAGTAGACCCTTGCTAATAGCTTCAAACACTTCGACCAAAATACCATTGACAATATTTGGGCTATAGGCAATAGCACGTTCAAGATCAATGGTTTGGTAACCAACGTGATACTTGAATACTTCAATATCGATATTATCATTTTCCATTAATTGAGTGACTGAAAGATCCATGATACGACCAATGGGAGACAAGGAATCAAAGTTTGGTTTTAAAAAGTCTCCACTTAGAGTATTTAGTACCAAATCAACACCTTCCTTTGTACCAGGGAATGTACGTAGTTGGTCAGCATACCCCTTTCCAACAACGTTGTTGGCGGTTGATAGAACGGCAGTCAAGAGTGAACCGTAACGGTCGTGTAGAATTTGGACCTTATCACCGGTTAGTGATCCACCAGAGGTTGCAAACACTGGCCCAGTATGTTTCTTGTACTTTAAAAGGTTCAATGCTGCAATACCAACACCACCGGTTGCCGAATGGATGAGGATAGACTCTTGTGATGGAATGAAATGACCAATATGGAATATACTGTAATAGGCAGTAGCATAGACCACTGGGATGGCAGCAGCTTCAACAAACGATATATTGGATGGTTTCTTGACGATACGATCTTGACTAGTAATAGTGTGACTAGAGAATGAATGGCTAGAGAACCCAACCACCTCATCTCCAACAACAAAGTTGGTCACCTTGCTACCAACACGACTTACAATACCAGAACATTCAAGACCAAATGGTGGATTGTAAATATCACCCTTGCTAAAGATTTCTTGTGGTAACAGACCACGATAGAAAAGATTGTCTTTGTAGTTTAGACCAGTTGCCATAACTTTAATCTCTACTTGGTTGTCTCCGAGAATGTTCTCACGTGGATGTGGAGCATAATTCAAGTTACTATCCAATTTGAATACGATGTTGTTTGGGTTACTCTCTACCGAACTCTTGTGTGACAACCATTGTGGAACACGTTGGTATCTTTGGACAAGGGTGACAAAGGTACTGTCACTGGTACCACTACGAAGAACAAATTCCTTTTCACCAAGTGATTCCACTTGGTCCAATAGATTCAACAAATCTTTAATTTGAATGGTTGACAATGTTTGTTGGTCGACATCAATTGAACAGGTGTCGAGGATATGTTGTTGTTCGAGGAAATAACGGTAAATGCCAACCAATGAAGATGATAAATAGTTTGTTGCTTCCTTTTGTGCATTCAATGTAAGTAACAATAACTTGGTCTTGTTGGCTTGGCTCTTTAACATTAATTGATTCACCTTTACAAATTCATAGGTATGTCTACGATAAGTTTCAACTGTCATTTGTTCCAATCCAACAAATACTACTACATTTTCACCTTGTTCAATAAGACCGACAAATTGTTCTTGTTTGTTGTTGTCTTGACTGTCTAAAAGATCAGTTGAATCAAATGTATGAACTTGGTCAAACTTGGAATTGGCTTGTGAAATGAAATCTTGTACTTTTTCAGATTGTTTGGTAATGATAAAGATGATCTTGTCAATTGAAGAGGACGACGAAGATGATGAAGATGACAATGATAGACTCTTGACAATTCCATGTTTTTGACCGACGATTAATGATGGATGGTGTGGTTGTGATTGGTAAAAGGTGACTGTTTCAAATCCACCTCTAGCGCTCAACAATCTACTCCATTCACCACCACCAAGAGTACTGGCATCGTTGTTGACACGGTCTTGGTCTTGTCCAAAATTGTCATACACAATCTTTGGATAGTTGCCAGCGACCAAATCAAAGATAACAGACTCTTTGGGTGGTTCCAAAGCAATCAATTGTCCCTTTGGTAAAAGAACCTTGTTGATTTGTTGTGACAACTTTCCAGCATTGGCATTGGCAGTAAAAGCAAACGATGAAATGACAAAGTCAAATGAACAAGTTAAAAGATTTTGTTCAATGAAATCTTCTTCAAGTGATAATGTGGTTCGGTATTTGATGACTAGATTATCAGGTAGATCAGGAATGACCTTTTTGATTGATTGTTCGAGGATTGACTTGGTTTCACTTGATACTACAATGGTATAGTCAATGGTTGATTCAGACTTGGTTTCACGAATCAATGAGGCGATTTGTTTGATAAGAGAAATGGTAATACTACGTTTCTTGTCATCTTCAATACCAATATCCAACAATCTAACTACTCTTGGAGACTGTAGTAATGATACAAATGTTGATTTAAAGTGTTGAACCAATACACTTTCAACTTCCTTGCTACTAGCCAAAAGATAAAACAATGATTCCAACAAACTGTATCCATCGTCAACTTGTTCTTGGGTTCTTTGGACATTGTCAACAGCAGCTGCATCGGCAGCATTGGATACTTGTGGAATGAATGATTTTATAGATTTGGTAACCAATTTCAAGTCTCTAACATTTGATGGATACTTGGTAGACAACTCTGCTTTTAACTTTTCAACAGAAGATTGTGATTGATCAGTTGATACTTTGGTTTCCTTGGCAATATTCAATAATCTTTCCAATACCTTTGACTGACCAGACAAATCATTTGATGACTCGTCCAATTGATTAACCAATAATGAAATATATTGATTTAATCTTATGTCTTCTTCAAGTGTTAGTGGAGCAACATGATTGTTTAGTTGAAGGATTGGAGTTGACAAGACTGATTGTTTGGATTGCCAAATTGGTTTGTACAACTCTTTGGATGGATGTTTCACAGTGACAGTTCTCTTTACCTTGGTCAATGATGTTGAAACGACACGGCCGATTGATAAGAGTAATGTACCATCTTCTAGGATCATATCAATTGAACCATGACTAGAATTACCAGCAATCTTTGTTGACTTGCTATAGACATAGACTTTTTGTGGACGACTGTTGGAATCGGGAACAGATGAAGAGTAAAACTTTAAATTTTCCAATCTTTCAAATACCAATTCTTGTGGCCCATCCATCAAAGCCAATAGACCGTGTAGACAACAATCCAATATACTAGCATTCAATAGTCTGTCCTTGTCAAACTTGGAAGTTGGATGCATTTCCAATTGTGAAAGAGAACAATCTAGACCAAAAGAGAATGAAGAGATACGTTGGAAAGTTGGACCGTATGGAAGACCAAGAGTTTGTAGTTTACCGTATACTTCGTCTTTGGACAATGTGGCGAGTTGACATGTTTGTTTGATCGATTCTAAATCAACTTTTGGTGGTGTACTTGGAGAGTAGGTGGAGATTCTACCATGAGCTGATTTGGTCCATTTCTCGGTTTGGTTACCATCACAAAATGTAAATTCAACCTTGAATTCATTCTTGGAGTTTTGAATGATACTAGTTTGGAGATGATGCAAGACACCTTCTGTCAAAAAGAATGGAGTGTTGAATTCAAGGTTGTGGATGGCTACGTCAAGGCCAGCATGACTTGAAAGGATATTATCGATATATCCAGAACCTGGGAATAGGAATTTACCCTTGACCTTGTGACCCTTTAAGAATTGGTATGATTCAGCATTTACATTGATTAATGCTTCGTAAACTGAACTACCAGAGTTGAGAGGATGACCTAGAATGGAAGAGGTTGGACCACGGAGACGGATCTTTTGGGAGACGAGTGGTTCATCCCAATACAATTCAGTGTCCCATTGGTATCTTGGGATAGATGTGGTACGTTCCTTGTAAGAGACGATATCTTCGTGTTGGAATTGTTGACCAAAATCAATGTTTAGACCATGACAATAGAGTTCACCAAGAGCACCATGGAAACTCTCCAATTCATTCTTTTTTCTATTTAATGGTGATAGAACCAGTGGGGTAAATGGTGTGGCAGCTGATTCGTCATCGTTGGATACAGTTGGAGTCAACTTTTTAATGTAAAAGGCAAGTGTACTATGTGGAGCAATTTCCAAAAACACTGGTGACATTCCCAATTGATTGTCACTGATATAAGTAAAGATATTGGCAATGGCTTTGGTAAAAGCAACTGGTTCACGAAGATTGTCATAGATGTATTGGATACTATATTCTTGTTTGGTCTTTAGTAAACCACCATGAATAGTTGAAAAGAATGGAATCATTTCACCGTCGGTGTATTCCAAATCTATAAGTGGAGAATCAAACAATTGTTGTTTAATCTTTTCTTGATGTGATGAATGGAATGAACATGGAGTGGTAAGGAATGCAGTAAACACATTTGATTCCTTCATATCCTCTGCAGCCACTTGTAAATCACTCTCTACACCAGTAATAACAATGGAATCATTACTATTGTAACAAGCAATCTCCAAAGTTGGATACTTGGGTGCATAGTCTGTATTGTATTGTTCGGCACTAATACCAATACTCAACATCTTGCCACTACCAATTGTCAAGTTTTGTAAAGTTGATCTATAATATACAATCTTGGCTGCACATTCAAGTGATATAATATTTGCATAATATGCTGCTGTTACTTCTCCAAAACTAAAATAAGATAGAAATTAAGGTAAGTAAATAATAATTAATTAATTTTATATTTTTTGTTTTTTTTTTATATATTTCTTTACCTATGACCAATAACAATACTAGGTTTAATATTCCATTGTTTATATAATTCAGTTAGACCAAATTGTAATAAAAAGATACTTGGTTGAGCCAATTTTGGATGATGAAGTTCTGGTGAATTGTCAGATGGAAGAGATTGGAGTTGGGCAAGGATAGAGTAGCCGAAATAAGTTTTGAGGAGGTCATCGGCACGATCAACAGCTTGTTTAAATACTGGTTGTGAATGGTAAAGAACCTGACCCATTCCTTTCCATTGTGGACCTTGACCACAAAAGACGAAAACAACTGGAATCTTTGGTTGGATACCGAGAGCGGCAATGTTGGAAGTTAACGACTTGTTGACAGAGTATGATTTCTTTTGAGAAACCAATTCCTCCCAACTATTGGCAACAATAATCTTTCTCGATGCAATGATATTAGCTTTGGTAAATACTTGATATTTGGCAAAATCATTCAATTCGACTCTATTGACATTATTCACAATCGAATTTACATATTTATCCAAAGATAATTTTGAATTTGCTGAAAATGGAATAACTAATGATGATGATGAAGGATAAGAAGAGTTGGTATTATTATTATTGTCACTCTTGTACTCTTCCATAATAAGATGACAATTTGAACCACCTAAACCAAATGAACCAACTCCCATTCTAATTAATTTATCGGTTGGGAATGATTCATTTTCAGTGACAACTTTAATATTCCATTCATTTAATTTAATCTTTGGATTGACTTTGTTGAAATGAATGTTTGGAGCCAATTGACGATTCTTTAACATTAGACAACATTTGATTAAAGAGGCGACACCAGCAGCTGATTCTAGATGACCAATGTTGGATTTGACTGAACCAATATGTAATGGTTCGCTTGGTGAATGGTTTTGTGCAAAGATGGTGGAAAGAGCCTCGACTTCAACTGGATCACCTACAGGGGTACCAGTTCCATGGGCTTCAAAGTAAAAGACATCTTTGGCATCGACTCGTGAATTGTTTAATGCATGGACAATGTTTTCAGCTTGGGCATGACTACTTGGAGCTGTAATGGTTGTCTTGTTGTTGGAACCATCAACATTACTACTACCACCCTTTAATACACAATAGATACGGTCTCCATCTTCTATAGCCTTGTCCAACCGTTTCAAAATGACCAAACCAGCACCTTCACTACGAACAAAACCATCGGCTCCTTCATCAAAACTACTACATCTACCTTTATGACTCAACATGTTTAATGATGAAAAGTTGATTGTAATAGTTGGGTCATATAATGCATTTACTCCTCCTGCTACTGCCATATCACAATCTCCTGATCTAATTCCTAAAAAAAAAACAAAAAAAAAAAAAAAAAAAAAAAGTAAAGTAAAAAAAATATTTATATTAATTTTTTTAGTTTTAGTTTTACCTTGCATTCCCAAGAAAATAGCATTAAGAGATGAACTACAAGCAGTATCAAGAGTGATTGATGGACCACGAAGATCAAAACAAAAGGAGAGACGATTAGAGTAGAAACAGTTACCGTTTCCGGTGACAAGATAAGGTGACATGTCCAATATATCACGATGTTGTTGTTTTTGATAATCTTGATTCATTAGACCAAGATAGACACCAGTTTTGGAACCACGAATCTTTTGAGGTTGAATGTGAGCATCTTCCAATGCTTCCCACATGCAAGTTTGTAATACTCTTTGTTGAGGATCCAAGTATGTAGTTTCCTTTGGCGAGATACCAAAAAAGAGTGGATCAAAGCGTTTCCACTCATCCTCTTCTATAAAACCACCATATTTGTTTGAAATGAAACCTTGGTCATAGAATGATGGTGAGTATCTCTCCTTTGGTGCCTCTGATATTCCATCCTTTTTATTAATTAAATGATCCCAAAATTCATCTGGTGTTTTTGATCCTCCTGGGAATCTAAGTCCAATACCTATAATTGCAATATCCATAATAAATTATTTCTAAAAAAAAAAATACAATATTATTAATAAATCAAAAAAACAAAAAAAAAGAAGATTAAATATATATATATATAACATACAAAAAAAAAAGCGTTTGTTGTTTTTGGTGGGTAAAATTGGTTGATGTTGGTTGATGTTGTTGTGGTTGATGTTTTCAAATCTTTAAAAACAAAAAAAGTATGTATAGATAAATGAAATAATATTGTTATATATATATATATTTTTTAAAAATCTCTTAACAAAACTCTTTAAAGATATAATAATTTTTTTTTTTTTTCAAAAAGAGTGTGTGTATCTAATAAATTAACAATGTTTGTTTGTTTGTTTCACTTTATATAGAAATAAAAGATAATATGGGAAAAAGAAAAAGATTAATCACAACAATAAAGGAATGAACTGTGGGAGACGTGTCCCAACCAACAACACTGGAGGAGTGTTTGATAGTGTTCGGATCTCCCATGGGAGGAGGAAAAAAAAAAAAAAACAAATAAAAATAATCATATAAAGGAACCTCCTTCAAAGGGTAGTAGGGACTAGAGACAATTCCCTTGTTCATCTTTGGCCCTTCTACTACTTTTGCCATAACCTTTACGAAAAAGGTGTAGTGGTATCCAATGGCACCTTTTAACAATTTAAACCTTTATTGGGGGGTTGTAGTCAGTTCCGTTGAAAATGGTAGGGGATTAACATAAAACCCATTGCGATCCCCATCGTCATTATAGAGAAGCAGACGAATACAAGATTATCAAAAAGATATTTTGATTAAAAAAATATAAAAAAAACGAGTATTTTTGGGAACTTGCAAAGAGGAAAAATAATATTTTCAAATTTGTTTTTTTCAAAATTCCCAAAAGAGAGAAAGGGAATTTTGATTAATTAAATTTTGGTATTCCCGTTTTAGAGAGATAAATCTAAAAAACTCAAATAGAGAGAAGTAAATTGAACTTTTCTACCCAACCAAAATGATATTAATAAATTGTTTTTAATAAATTATTATCGCTCTTTTGGATAATTGTGAATTTATTTTTGATTAGATTAGATTAAATCTTTTTGTTTTTCCTTTTTTAATAGGTATTTGACATTAACATTAATTCTGATGGATTTATATCACTTTTTAATCTATTGAAACAATAAAGAGAGAGAGAGATAGTAAGGGGGGTAGGGGTAGGGGGATATTTGTTTTTATTTGTTTTTATAATATAATAAAAAAAAAGGTTTGAATTATTATTTAAATCAAATACTATATAGATTATTATTATTTTGATTATTTTGATTATTTTTTGTTATTGTTGTTTTTTTAATCTTCTTATTTATATATTTTATAAAATATTTACGATAATTTGTTTTGAATTTGACGATGTATTTGAACCAAGAAATCAACATAGGAAACTGAATCAATTCCCTTGTCTTCGTACAATTGTGAACGGATTACAGAGTTTAGATATTCGTTTTGTGGTACAATTTGGATTTCCTTGCTAGCACAAAGTCCTCTTAATCTAATGACTTCCTTTATAATATTTTCAACCTTTTGATGTAATTCATTTTCTGATGAAATATTTGATTTATATAATTCATACAACTAAATAATAAAAAAGTAAAAGTAAGTATATTATAAAAAATATTTTTTTTTCTATTTTTTCTATTTTCTATTTTTTTTTTACCTTTGAAGAATTTAAACCATTAATATTATCAACATTGAATAAATCTTGAAGAATTGAAGGATTAACCATTGATTGAACCCAGAGATAGATATTTCTACCATCTTCAATAACATAGACACCATCTTGTTGAATGATTTCAGTACTTAGACGAACAAAGTGAGGAAGGTTGACAATGTTGTATTGAGGGTTGACGAGCCCGAGATCTCCGTGGAGATTGTGGACTGGGTAGGCGCGAGGATAGATGAGAGGGATAATCTTTGATGGAGGGAGTGAAGCATAGAGGTTCATGTAGGCGAAACGATGATCTGGGTTAATGTCGGTTGAAATGCGGTATGGAGCAGTCTTCATCATCGAGAGGATATAGATGGGTAGCAACTTGAAGCATTCGGGGAGGATGAGTTGAGTGCTCGACTTGTCAGCGGCACAGTGCTTGCGGTAGGCAGCCAAGACGTCGACGGCACGTTCAATGGATAGTGTACGAACTTGGCTCGGGCCAGTAGTGATAATGTCACGTGCAGCTAGACGTGCATAATAGGCAAGTGTAGCGTCGAGATCAGTATCCTTAAAGTAGCTAGTGAAACCAGTCTCAACATTGAGACGCAAGTTGAGTACACGTACACGCAAGTCGCCACGCATGGTACGATACATCATGGCAAATTGAATGTATGCCTTGGTCTTTGCCTTTAGCTTGTCGTCGTATTTCAAGACGACAGTCATTGACTTTTCCGATGTGATACCGGCAATGGTCACTTCACCACCGGCACTACCTTCTTCTTGGACGTTTCCGTGGAAACCGGCAACTGTCAAACCTCTGCTACAACGCACACGGATCTTGCAGTCGTATCCATAGGTGGCAGTGACAGCTTGGACAATATCGCTACGCAACTGGTCGGCAACGACACTTGTAAAGTTGGGGTAGTAGTAGATTTGGCCACCGGTAGCAGTGACGAGTTGACCAGTCGTTGGCAACTCGCAAGTCTCGCATGGCAACACAAACATGTCTACCACAATGTGATGTGTAGTGCAATACATGGATAGTGGCTTGTAAAAGCTGTTCCAGGCGGCACCTGGCACCAAAGTACGTTCGTTTTTGGCTTCACGCTTGGTTACCTGGCCAGGTTGTCCCTTTGGCATGTTGGTACTAAAAGTAAACAAACGACCACCACACTTTTCCAAAGCAAAAGATGCCGATTGTACAGCAGCACCAAATGCAAACTCTCGTTGTGGAGCAGCTGGATACTTGAAAAAGTTGGTAATATTGTTGAAAAAGTAGTCTACCAAATGTTTAGACTCTTGATAATCAATCAAAAATCCATCTTGCACTGGTACAAATACAGAGTTTTTGGCAACAACCTTCATTTGTGGTTGACTATATGTTTTCTTGAAACTCCAAAAATGTACCTCTGTATCATATGTAATAATACCAATTTTATTTGGTATATTATCACTCATTTCATTTAATATTTTTCTATAAACAAAAAAAAACAAAATTAGTAATAGAGAAAATAAATATTTTTTCCTTTTTTTGTTTTTTTCTATTTTTTCATACTTTATACTATCAATAATAACAAATAAAATACCAGTAGAGATTGTATGAGTTGAAACTTCGATAATGAAAATATAGGCAGGAGGAGGTGGAGCGATATTATCTTTGGCAAGTTTTGGATCGGCCTTGGGGTCAACAACTGGACGAGTTACAAATTCGTAGGAACCATGTTTGAGTTCTGGACGTTGATCAAAATCGGTACGTTGACCATTTGGAAGGGTGGCAGAAAAGTATTCTTGTGGTACATCGTTTTCATAGTCGCAAAGCTTACAGGCAAAGAACTTTCCATTGTTGAGGAATACAGCGTTTGGATTAATGTAGGCATGACAACGACTGCAACGAACTGGACCATTGACACCGTGATCAATGACTGGTACGGTCGATGCCAATGGAGTAATGTGGATTGCCAATGGAAGTGAAGAAGCGCTCAAAACATCATCAGACTCTGGGATGGTATACATTGTCGAACGCATAAATAGAGGTGTACTGTTTTGTTGATCCACCAAATATTGTTGAACAGATGATGGTGGTGGCATATCACCAGATGCAGAATTCCAAACAAATCCCTTAAATTGATCAAGTACAGTTGCTGGATTTGGTACTTGTGACATGTTTATACGATTATCTGCTTGTGCATTTTGTCCTTGTTGAGGTTGAGGTTGAACCATACCTGCTTGTGGTGGTAAATTATTATTTAATGATAAACCTCCAATATTTGGTAATTGTTGTTGTTGTTGAGAGTATTGTGGTGTTGATGTTTGATATGATCCTTGTTGAGGTGGATATTGACCTTGTTGACCTTGTTGTTGTTGTGGATATCCTTGTGTTGGTTGTTGTTGTTGATATGGTGATCCACGGTATTGACCTTGTTGACCTTGTTGACCTTGTGGTTGTGGGTATCCATATGGATGAGAAGTTGGTGGTCCTTGTTGGAACTGTTGTTGTTGATTAGTTGGTGGACCTTGGTTAAATTGTTGTTGATTGGTTGGTGGACCCTGTTGGAATTGTTGTTGGTTAGTTGGTGGACCTTGGTTGTATGGAGAGTATTGTTGAGGGGGTGGACCTTGTTGGAATTGTTGTTGATTGGTTGGTGGGCCTTGGTTAAATTGTTGTTGTTGTTGATTAGTTGGTGGACCTTGAGTATATCCTGGGTACCCTCCTTGTTGTTGTGGAGCTGGTGATACTTGATGTGCAATTGGTTGTGGTGGCTGATTGAATGGTGGATATTGTTGTGGTGGAGGTGGTGAAACGTGTGTAACAGGTGCAACAGCAACAGGAGGGGCAACAGGAGGAGCTCCCATCATTTGTACTGGTTGAGGTGATACTTGTGGATATCCAGTATTAGTTGGTTGTGGTGGAGGAGATGCTATAGTTGTAGTGGTTGGTGGTGGGATGGTATGCATTGGAGGAGGAACGACCGATGAAATACCTGTTGGTGGTGGAGGAGCATTCATATTCATTCCAGTTGGTGGTGGTGGTACCATACCTGGTGAGAATCCCATTGGAGGAGGGACAAATGGAGCACCTGTGAATCCAGTAGGTGGTGGAAATACACCTGGTGCACCTGGTGGTGGCACAAAAGGTAATCCCATTGGAGGTGGAGGAATAAATCCTACTGGTGGTTGGAATGGTGGTGGTGGTCCTCCCATCATCGTTGGTGGTCCTTGTTGTTGTTGTTGTTGTTGATTTGACATTTTATTTATCTCTATATCTGATATATCTATCTATCTATCTATCTATCGAGTTTAGTGTAGGATAGGTGATACTATAGTATTGTGTACTTTTTGTGTTATTATCCTCTATACTGACTTGACTGATGACTGATAATACACTGATTGTATACAAATACCTTTGTCTCTCTCCTCTCTTCTCTCTCTCTTGAACTATAATTAAAATTAAGAAGAAGTAAGTTCAACTCACTTTGTAGTGTGTCCCACTGCATTGTCACCCTTTTTCTTTTTTTTTTTTTTATTATTTTTTTTCATCATCTTGTTTGTGAGTCAAAGGTGGAGGATCAAGCACCTCTACTTGATAGAACAAACTATCTATTTATATTAATAATAATAAATATCAACTCGTATTTGATGAATCATCAAGTTGTTTGCACAATTATAATCATACCATACAGTCACATGTTCGCAATAACAATAATTAATACACGATAATTTGATTGTAATTTTTAAACAAGTAAAGAAGAAAGAAAAGGAAGGCCAAGATAAAAAGGTTGATTTATCTATCTATCTATGTATTGTCTAGCAAGCATGAAAGAGAACAAGTTTCATTCAATTAATATATATATAACTATAGTAGTGATCATTCGGGGATATTTCATCAAATTTGTTTGGAAGTCATCTGACTCTTTGTGTCACATGATCATACTCGTTTCCTCTCTCTCTGCTTGTACATTTTTTTTTTTCGACTTTTGACTTTTAATTATTTTAATTTTTTTCGATTTTTTTTTTTTGTCGTTCTCATTCCCTTGCCTCCTCTATTCTCTCTCTCAACCATTTTATTTCTAGCCTCTTGTTTTTGTTTTTTTTTATCGTGTGTGTAAATATATATATATATTAAAGGATAGTCATGAATAGAGATTTCGTCAACGTCTTTAACGGAGAGAACAAGACTGCCGCCAAGGTCAAGTTCCCAGCCGTATTGGGTACCCCAATTCGTCCAGATCTCGTTAACTTTGTTCATACGAACGTTAACAAGAATCACCGTCAAGCCTACGGTGTCTACAAATACGCCGGTGAACAAACCTCTGCCGAATCATGGGGTACCGGTCGTGCCGTCGCACGTATTCCACGTGTTGGTGGTTCAGGTACTCACCGTTCAGGTCAAGGTGCCTTTGGAAACATGTGTAGAGGCGGTCGTATGTTTGGCCCAAACAAGGTCTGGAGAAAGTGGAATCGTCGTGTCAACGTCAACCAAAAGAGATACGCCGTCTGCTCTGCTCTCGCCGCCTCTGCCATCCCAGCCCTCGTCATGGCTCGTGGTCATCGTGTCAACCAAATCTCTGAAGTCCCACTCGTCATTGCCAACGAAGTCCTCGCCAACCTCACCAAGACTTCTGCCGCCACCGCCCTCCTCAAGAAGATCAACGCCTATGCCGACGTAGAGCGTGTCATTGCCTCCAAGTCTGTCCGTGCCGGTCAAGGTAAGCTTAGAAACAGACGTTTCCAATCTCGTCGTGGTCCACTCCTCGTCCTCGCCGGTCCATCCAAGTGTGTCCGTGCCTTCCGTAACATCCCAGGTGTCGACATTGCCTTCGTCTCCTCCCTCAACATCCTCCGTCTCGCACCAGGTGGTCATTTGGGTCGTTTCGTCATCTGGTCTCAAGATGCCTTCGAACAACTCGACAAGATCTTTGGTACCAAGACCACCCCATCTGCCAAGAAGGGTTTCCGTCTCCCACGTCCAGTCATGCTCAACCCAGATGTCTCCCGTATCGTTACCTCTGACGAAATCCAAACTGCCGTCCGTGAATCTCAACACCGTGGTGGTGCTTCCCAAATCAAGTCGTACAAGCGTCTTAACCCACTCCGTAACGTCAAGGCTATGCTCAAGCTCAACCCACACGCTCGTCTTGCCCGTATCTCCAACGCCACCAAGAAGGCTACCCACAAGAAGGGTGCCAACACCAAGGCCGTCAAGACCCAACGTAAGGCTTGGGTTAAGTCTCTCCTTGCCTAAACAGTTGGATTTAGGATCCTGCCCCACTTGGACGTCCAACATATTTCATAATATATCCCGTTTGTTCACCAGTTTCTTCTCGACTGTTCGCTACACACTATTTACGATCATCTAGAACATTCAAAATAAAATATAGAGGTAGTCTAAAACAACAAAAAATTATATATATTCAATTTATTTATTCTAAAGTGTCATTTATATATATATATTTCAAAATCAGCGGAGTATTTACATTTCTATCCAAACAAATCTTTCTCTTTCCAACCAAACAACTCATTCCAATCAAATAACCCATTCTAATCAACTAACTCTTTCCACTCAAACCAAAGAGCTAATCACTATCTATTTCTCCAAACTCATTCCACAACCAAATATCCCTTTCTCTTTCTCCAACTAAATACATAATCAACTACCTCTTTCCAATCAACCAAATAACTCATTCCAACCAAATAATTCATTCTAATCAAATAAATCATTTCATTTCTCTCTCCAACCAAATAGCTAATCAACTAACTCATTCCGCTCAACATCTCATTTCACTATTTCTCTCCAACAAAATAGCTAATCAACTACCTCTTTCTCTTTCTAATCAAATAACTCATTTCATTCAACCAAATATCTCTTTCTCTTTCCAATCAAGTAAATCTTTCTCTTTCTAATCAAATAACTCTTTCTCTTTCTCCAACCAAACTCTTTCTCTTTCTAATCAAATAGCTATTCCAACCAACTAACTCATTCTCTTTCTCTTTCTCCTTCTCTTTCCACTCAAATAACTCATTCCCTTTCTCTTTCTCTCTCCAACCAAACTCTTTCTCATTCCAGCCAAACTCATTCCACTCATCCAAATAGCTAATCAAATAACTCATTCCAAACAAACAACTCATTCTCTTTATCTTTCCAACCAAACTCATTCCACTCATCCAAATAGCTAGGCAAATAACTCTTTCCACTCAAATAACCCATTCCAACCAAATAGCAAATCAAATATCTCTTTCTCTTTCTCCAACCAAACTCTTTCTCTTACCCGCCAACTAACTCATTTCACTTTTTCCCTTTCTCTTTCCAACCAACTAACTCATTTCACTATATCTCTTTCTCTTTCCAACCAACTATTCTCTATTTCTATTTCTCTTTCTTTTCCTCTTTCCAACCAAATATCTTTAACTCTCCTTTCTCCAACCAAATATCTCTTTCTCTTTTCTTTCCAATCAATTATCCATTTCTCCAACCAATTATCTCCTTCTCTATCTCTATCTCTTTCCTTTCTATCTCTTTCTCTTTCGCCAATCAAATATCTCTTTCTCCAACCAATTATCTCTTTCTCTAATCAAATATCTCTTTCTCTTTCCAACCAATTTCATTTCCAACCAACTAACTCATTTCACCATTTCCCTTTCCAAATAACTCATTCCACACAACCAAATATCCCTTTCTCTTTCTCTTTCTCTTATTTCAACCAATCTCCAACCAATTATCCTTTATCTTTCTAAACAAATATCTCTTTCCAACCAAATAACCCTTTCCACTTAGCCAAACAGCTCATTCTAATCAACCAAATATTTCCAATTAGATCATTTCTAATCAAATAATTCTTTCTCATTCCAACCAAACAAGTAACTCTTTTTTCAACCAATTATATCTTTCCAACCAATTAACTCTTTCTCTTTCCAACCAAATAACTCATTTCACTATTTCTCTTTCCAGCCAAACTCATTCTCTTTCTCTCCAACCAATTATATCTTTCCAACCAATTAACTCTTTCTCTTTCGAATCAAATCACTCATCCAACCAAACACTTATCCCCTTCTTTCTCCAACCAAATATCCCTTTCTCTTTCTAATCAAATATCTCTTTCTCCAACCAATTATCTCATTCCACTCAACCAAATATCTCTTTCTCTCTCCAACCAAACTCTTTCACTCATTCCCAACTATTTAACTCTTTCCACTCAAACCAAATAGCTAATCAACTATCTCTTACTCATCTATTCTCTTTCTTTCTCCAACCAAATAACTCTTTCCACTCAACAAAATATCTCTTTCTCCGATCAACTAAAACATTTCACTATTTCTCTTTCTCTTCTCTTTCCAACCAAATCTCTTTCCAGCCAAACTCATTCCACTCATCCAAATAACTCTTTCTCTTTCCACTCAAACCAAATAGCTAATCAACTAAATCTTTCCACTCATCCAAATAACTCTTTCTCTTTCCACTAATTTTTTCTTTCCAATCAACCAAAATACTCATTCCAACCAAATAATCCATTCTAATCAAATAACTCATTTCATTTCTCCAACCAAATAGCTATTCAACTAACTCTTTCTCTTTCCAACCAATTATCTCATTCTAATCAACAACTCATTTCACCTTGACGACCATGCTTGTTGACCACGCTTGACGACCATGCTTGTTGACCATGCTTGACTATGCTTGTTGACCATGCATGTTGTTTATCTATCATGATATTAGCACTGTCTCTTGTATGTCAAGCTACTTACTACAACAACGATATCGAAGCCGATTCTTTTGTTATTACAGCAGAGAGATTATTGTTATACATTACATTAATCATTCTCTCTCTCTCTCTTATTGATTGTCACCCTTCTTTGGTTACTTGCACCACATAAGACTTGTCTGTTATTACTTTAATAACTCTGTATGGGCCACTCCAACTCGATAACAGTTTCTTGGAACCATCATCTGTTACTCGTGTTGACGTATCCAAATCACTGTTACATATAGATAAATGTATCTCTTTTATATATTTATACAGAATACATAAAAAGAAAGAAAACTGTGCTTTTTTCAATTGAAAAAAAAAAAAATTCTTTGTCTATCTCGAGCTATTTCTATTTATTCAAAAAAAAAGTTTGATTATTATTATTATTACTATAATTCCAAAGAATCCAATTTATCATCAGCAATTCTTGGACTAAAATTAGGATCATAAGAATCTGATTGTAAAGATGGCAATCCCTTGAAAAGATACAATGTCGACTCTCTAATTCCCTTGATGATTGACAATCTATCGCCAAGCGATGTCACACCCAATTGCTTTAAATGTGATTCTGTCAACATGTGCAGTACGGTAGTATCAATCTCTTGCTCTATAAACATATTTACATATTTGGCCATTCCAATATTTGTCATAAAGAATTTAATATCTCTTCTCTCTCTTTCAGTTAGACAACTATCTCTTAATTTATCTAAATCATCAGATATATGATGATTTCTACTATAATTTAAATTTGGTGATGATCCACCACTATTATTACCATTATTATTATTATTATTATTATTATTATTATTATTATTATTATTATTATTATTATTATTATTATTATTATTTACAAGATTATTATTATTATTCTGGTTTGAAGAAAGTTGAGTTTGATTTAAATTATGTAATTGTTGTTGAGCTGCTTTTCTTGCCAAAGATTCCAATGTTGTAGTTAATAGAGATTCATTAACATCAGTCTTTAATAATTTCTTTGGTGCAATTAACAATTTCTTTGGTATCATTGATGATTGATTCGTACCAGTACTACTACCATTAGTAGTAGTAGAATTTAATTCTTTGTTAAAATGTGCCAAATACATTGATTCCAAAGTATCTAAAAATAAATAAAAGTATTAATAAATATATACTCTTTTTTCTCTTTTTTTCTAATATTTACCAATATGTTCACAAACCAACATTTTTCTAAAACATTGTAAACCATTACCACCACCAAATATAACCAATTTATTACGAATGACACAACTTGAATGAGCACATCTACCACCAGGAGGAGGAGTAATTCTCCACCATTTCCAAGTACGTGTATCCAATCCAACAAAATCATTTAAAATATGACCATCACCACCACCAAAAACAACCATAAAATCTCCAATCATTGATGCTGAATGACCTGCTCTTGGTTGTGGATTAAATATAATTTCTTGATTACTTTGATTGATAATCGACCAAATATTTGTTTCAGTATCAAATACATGTACATCATTTAATCTCTTTGAACCAGAATGACCACCAAATACAATTAATTTGGTAGAGTTTAGAGTGACCATTGAATGACCCCATCTAGGTGATGGAGCTGCTGCTGTACCATTACCTTTAATTTCAACCAGACTCCATTCCAACTTTACCAGATCAAAGCAAAAGAGGTCATTGTGTAATCTAACACCATCACCACCACCAAATACATATAGTTTGTTGCCATTGACCAATGAAGCAGAATGTTTAGATCGACCAGATGGAGGGGTACCTGTAATACTCTGTGGTACCATCCATCGTTTGGTATCAGTATCATAGATTGTAATATCATTTAAAAAACCTTCAAATGATCCTCCACCAAATAATACCAATTGTCTATTATATGTTGTTAAAGTATGACCATTTCTAGCTGTAATTGTAAATGTTGTTGTATATCCTGATATCTCTTTATCCTGTTCTTTTTCTTGTTGTTTATAATGAATCTCCTCCCATTCCCAAGTATCAACTTTAAAACGATGCATATCGTTTAACATTTGATTCTCGTCTGTCCATCCACCAAATAGATACATATAGTCACCTACTGTATCACAAGTATGTGCACATCTTGGGTATGGTTCATTTGAGCATTGTTCAGTTCTCCACATTGCTGTCATCTCTCTATGAAAAAAAAGTATATAAATAAATAAATAAATAAATTGATTGATTGATTGTTTATAAATAAAAGTACTCGATGAAGATGACAATAACTGCACACACTCAGTTTCGAGTTTAATTCAAAGTAAATTAGACCGAAAAAAAATGGGTTTTTGTAAAAACTATCCTTTTTTGGGTTATTTAAATCAAAAAATAAATAAATAAATAAATACTTTTTTGTATTTGATTGTATAAAAGTAAAAAAAATGATTGATTTTGATTTATAATATAATTTGTAGAGACTAACTTTTATTTGGTGTTGCTGACAATGTCAATGGTAGATACAATGATTGTAAATAATCTTGTGTTTGTGAATGATTTGATATTAATTGGTATAGTTGTGATTGCAATGGTTGTTTAATCATTGCTTTGCTTTTGCTTTGACTATCTGTAATAATTGATAAGCATTGTTGGTGTTGGTGTTGTTGGTCATTACCACTATATTGTTGCAAATGTAAAAGTATAATGAATATAGATATGACTGTTGGAGGAGGAGGAGGTAAAGGTGAGAGTGATTGTTGTTGTTGTTGTTGTTGCTGTTGATTGACAATCTCTGTGATGATCAATTCAAAGTGTTGATTGTATCCATTTTGAATGATTGTTGATGATATATCTTTGATTAATTGTGGTTCATCTAATAGTAGTTTGTTAATCTCAAACGTTTGTCCACTATTCATAACCAACTCTAAATGATAAACTGTTGATACGAGACTGATAAATGATCTAGTAATTGATGATAATACTGTACATTCACCATCTAGGTTTACTCTTGTATCTATAGTTTGTTGTTTGTCCAATATAGAATCTTTCAGTTGCTGAATGATTATATCGTTATTCTTGTTGTCGATTGCAATGATTGTATCTCTTATTTTTTCTAATCTATCTTGATTGATACAAGATAAATAGTCTCTATATTTTGTTGATAGTAATCTCTTCAAACAAGATACAATCATTGAATAAGAGGTGGAATGTTGTTGTAGAATGGGTACGATATAATAGTCTAATAGACACTCGATATTTATCTTGTTGCATGATATTTGATCATCTAACCATTCATCCAATATATAGATTGATCCTTCAATCAAAGGTAACACTTGAACCAATTCAGAAAGGAATACTTTGCAATCATCATTCTCATGGTTTTCATTCTACATTAAACATAAAGAGAGTAAATATCTCTATTGCACTCTCTAATAACTACAATCTACACCTACTTACATGATATGCTTCGATGATTGATTTACTTTGCTTTGATGATACACCACATTTATATAATAGTAATTCTATTGTATTCATAGGCAAATTTATGATCAATTAGAATTAATTTTTTTCGTTACTTCATCGCAATTAAATTTTAAAATAAATGATACAAATTAATTTAAATATTATATACAACACAACAATGATTGGACCAAAAGTGGGTGGTAGATTATATTATTTATTAAAATGATACACCCCAAAAAAGAATAATCTATGCTTTCAAAAAGTGATCTTGATCATGATAAACCAAATTTATTGTATTATAACTACTTTTGGATTTAAATATTGTACCCACCTAAATAACATTGTGTCTGGTAATTGCTTGGTCAGCAGACAATGGTAAACGACCGATGTGCAAATGACATACAAAGAAAATGAAATAGGACCCAATGCAATATACTTGAAATGTGTATAGGTACATGTATTAAACATGAGTGATATAAAATAGAGGAAAAACATTTTAGCCATCCATTGTGTCTCGCCAAAACACAGAGTCGTTAGGTAAATGGTCAAACAAATCATAATCGCTATGGAAACCATAATGTATCGTAGAAGAGTTGACTGATACCACTTCAAATAGTGTTCGATCAGTTGATTTCTCTGCATCATCAACACCCGATACAAAGTCAACAAAAGAGTTGATCATTTAATAGATTCAGTGACCAAAAAACGATAACACGCTTAATATACGAAATATGTATAATCCATTCTCTCTTGCCAAAAACGACCCTAATCCAACTTGTGCTTGTGCAATCGCCAATTCCAATGTTTCAAAAACAATTATAGTTATATTTTATTTTTGATTCCTAAAGCAATCATTCTGAGAAGAAAATATTGTTTCAAAAATTTACTATCATTCTGATACATCAGATGACGATATTCTAGCATCTAATCGTTTATACATCTAATCACCTTCATCAATGAATATTCTCCTTTCATTGGTTACCCACAACAAAGTATACCAACATCAAGCCATTAATCAAAGATGGAATCGATGCAGCACCTGCCTACAATCAATCTATATCGAGATGAAAGGACGGAACAAAAGCCTGAATCTACAGAGTTGGTAGATACAAAGCTGATCGCTATCTATATCAAGGTCGCCAATCAACAAGCCGAGCCACAATGTATGTATAAAAACAATAAATCACATCATCAACTGTACATTCACTAATCACCAAGTTCAGTTAAACAATTCAAAGCAAGTGTAGTTGAAATATTTGATAGAAAGTTTGCAAAGAGAAAGAGAGAGGAGGTGGTGTCTCCAACGAAAATCATTCATGCAGCTAGAACTAGTTCATACTCTACTTATTACACAGTAAGACAAACTATATGAGAGTCACACTATTGTAAATTATTAACTTTTTCTTGGAGCAAGATCAGGAGCAAGAGAATGGTTTGCTCCAACACAACTACATGAATCCTCTTCCCAAGGATCTCTTGGATAATCACCCAGACATTAGTAAAGATGCGACCTACCAGGCGTTTGGTTTGCAGTTGACTAAAATTTTTCATTGTTACACAGCTTTTTGACACTATCGCTAGAGCCCACGAGGTAGGATTAGCGCACAGATATCCGCCCCTCCAATATTATTATTGACGACGACAATCATCCCATTCTCATCAGTCGATTTAGACTCCAAGGTCGACTCTGTACACCGCATCGTCACAGGTGATACAATCTCTTTGCAACAAAGTGCAACATGTCTCTACGAGAATTGATGACTATGTAGCTTTTGTAAAGTCAATTATCCTCCTCCGGTTCGATTTTATTTGCGAGAAAATCAACAATGTTCAAAGAACTGACTTACAAGCATTGGAACAGTCATGGTTGTCAGTCATCAACAAAAACCTTATATATATGCCGCCCAAAAAGGCAACCAAGAAAAGATTCGTCATCTCTTAAAGATGAAAACAATCCTTCCCACAAACTCAACCTCATCAGAAGATCAACAATAAATAAACTTAAATAAATAAATACTTTTTTGTATTTGATTGTATTGAAGTAAAAAAAATGATTGATTTTAATTTATATAATATAATTATATATATTTAAAAAAAAATACTATACTATTAAAATATTTTTTGTTTGTTGTTGTTTTTGTTTTTCTTGTTGGACTTTTACAAATATTGTTTAGGTTGGAACATATTGTTTACTATTCATAAAACTTGTAGCAATATCAAAAGGTTCAACATTTGCATCATTTGAAGAAATGACAAAATCCATTGCTTCTTTAACTTCTGATTCCTTGTAGCCAATGGCCAAAAGATTTAAACGTACCTCTTCCAAGGCTGATTCTTTTCTAGTTTTAAAGTCACCCGACAAGAAAAGGTTCTCTCCACCAATCGACACTATCTTTTCCCATACGATGGCTCGTTCCGTCTCGTAACCAACATCACTCACCAAAATGTGCAAATTGCCCTCATGTTTGGTCATGGTTGCAAAATGATTGTTTCTAAAAAATACACACAATTCATCATCTTGTAAATTGCTTCTAATCAATTCTAATCCATAATCTGTAAGTTGATGACAATTAATTAATTCTCTAACTAAAGAAAATAGAAAACAAAATTAAAATTAATAAAAAAAAGAAGAATAATATTATTATTATTTTCTATTTCAAACATACTTTGAGCTTCAGTACCTAAATTTGCATTTGGAAAACTTTGTTCAAAAGTTACAATTTTAGGAGCCAATTCATTATAAGTAAGACTACCAATTAGATTATGAGCCTCTGTATTTTTTGGATCACTTATCCAACCATGTACCAATTTGATATTCAAATAGTCAAAGATTTGACATGGTACAGTCTTTTCAAATCCAGAAATACTATTAAAGTTTATATTTACAATCAACCCAGTCTCTAAACTAGGTAATACAGTCTTTTCATAATCGTCAATAATTGGTAATATATCAGGTTCCTAAAAAAAAATAAAATAAAATAGAATGAATAAATGTACATCTTTTTTCTCTTTCTATTTTCTTCTATTTTCTTACTTCAGCATATAAAAGTTTAGCATGACCTATAATTAAATCACCAAGTCTTTTGAGTGAAATGAGGTTTGAATCAGAATCTATTACAATCTTTTCTTGTAGCAACAAGACATTGCCAATTGAAATGAGTGGACATGGTCCATTTTCATTTTGAAGTACAATCTTGACTTCTCTACCTCTATATGTTATTCTTTTTACTCTATATTTTGCTCCAATGTCCTATCATTGATAATAATAATAAATATATAAAGGTTAGTGAGCTAATAATAATAACATCATGTTGTTGTACTACTACTACTACTACTACTACTACTACTACTACTACTACTATGTACATACAGCAATACCATCTTCTGATTCATCTATTCTAAAGTTTAATTTAAATAATAAAGCTTCATAATCTGTAGCATTGTCCCAATATGATGCACCTTTATCTTTATCTATATGAAACCATATATTTCCTTCTCTTACACCAATCACTATAAATATATATACAAAAGATGTATGTTTTGTATATATGGTTAATTATCATTCTGTCTCTATATCTATCTATCTATCCTATCTCTATTTTTATATATACCTGAACCTCTTCCTTTTGGAGTAATAACTCTTGAACCTGGATAGAAACCAAATTTCTCACAAGCTTCATCACTTGTATCAAATTCTTCTTCTGTACCTGATGAAGTCATATATTTAACTTTTCCCATTTTTTTGAATTATAGACAATGGTTGATTGATTGATTGAATGAATGAATAAATGAATGAATAAATGATGATGGTGTGTGTGAAACTAATAAACTATAACTATAACTACTAATACTGTGATGAATAAAATTTATATATACAAATATAAACAACTTTTTTGAGACTTGAATGAATCAATAAACATGACTCGAGATTGCAAAGAAAGCAAGTAAAAAAATAAAATTAAAAAATTAATTTAATAAAAAAAAATTTTCATGGCAGTTGAGGTTCAAAGTGAACAAGGAGAAGAGAGAGTTTTCGTCACTAAAATAAAGTCAACAGTAATAATAATACTATAATATAGGTGTCTCTCAACCAATAAATAATATTGAATGAAAACATAACAACAATCTAAAAAAGTATACTTTTTTTAAAAGGATAATCAATCACCTGTGAGAGAAAAGTATTTTTAAAATGAATACACTAACTGTGTTGTTTGTGTTGTTATATCATCATCATCATGTTACTGTAACAAAAGAGAAAAGAGAAAGAAGAAAGAGATATTAATACCAACCATATCATCAAGGTAACTATTCTAATCATAATAATAATAAATAGTCATCACATTTCAAATTTGACTAATATTAATTCAATTAATCATACAACAACAATTAGTTTATATATATAACTATTCATTAACATTAAAGATAAAGATTACTATATTGTTATTATTCAATCATAGGATCATGGATACGATATTAAATAATGTATTTAATAATGTAAAAGATGAGAGAATATTGATGGAATATTTACAATACATTCAAAGTAATCATAGTCATTTGGAACAATCGTTTCAGTTGGAATTAGAGAATGCAAATTGGGAGATTGTTACAAGACTGTTGTACGTTATTCTGACTGAACACTTTTTTGAATGTGAACCATACCAACTCGTTCAAGGTCTAAATGTCATCAAATTTAAACCAAACCAAGATGCCACTTTAGATTCATCTTCATTGTCGGTACAACTCCAATTTTATATCGAGGATCTTTATTGTTTGGACCGATTTACATTGGACAAGACAAAAAAGTTGACATTAGTGGAGTATGGACCAACCAAAGAATCGTCATGTGTCATCATCCACAATTACTCGGGGTTGGTATCAGTAGTGGAGAAATACTTTGGTAAAACAACAACTGGTTACGAACAATTTGAAAAGGACTTGGATAATTGTTGGGTCAATATGGCTTTGTCAAAGGTACTGTCAAATGAAAGAATGGAGTTACTAAAAGAAGAGATTACCAAGATGAATTGCAAGTCGGTACCAGAGTATATTGAGAGTATGTTGAAACAAGACCCATCATACAGTCATGTGTTTTACGAACAATTTCATCGTCGTGGTCATCCAACTCACCCCTTTGTAAAGAGTAAGGTTGGATTGTCGGTTGATCAAGTCACCAACTATTCACCAGAGTTTGGAGGTACAATCGATCCAAGACTCATCGCAATCCATCGATCAAAAGGAGGATTCAAATCATATGACGATCAACAAGAACCATGTCCAAACCAATTTATCTTTGGTTTGTTCCCTTGTATAGAGGAAAAGGTTAGAGACTATTTTAAAATGATTGGGTTGGAATTACAAGATTATTATTTAAATTTAATACATCCACATCAACTATCTCAACCAGTCATCTCTCAATTCAATCAAGATATTGAAAACAATGAATTGATTATTATTCCATCGTCGATGTCATCGGACATTTCCTCTAGACCATTGGTATCGGTTAGATCATTAGCATTGCAATACAAGCAATCTGATCAATATAATCAAACACTACCATCCATCAAATGTTCGTTTAGCGTTTTATTGACCACCGTAGTACGAACTTTAAATCACTCAACGTGTATCACGAGTCCACAGTTTTCAAGAATATTGGATGATATTTTCAAGAGAGAAAGAGGTAATGGATTTGGAACAAAAATACATTTTGTAAAGGATCTAATGGGAATATATTACTACCATGACGATCAAACAGGTGCAGGTGGAGGTGGAGGAAAACATCAACACAAGAATGCTGAATTGTCATCATTGTGGAGACAAAATTTACATTGTTTTGTAACTGACCCAACAACTGAACAGATAGTATCTGTACCTGCCCTATTCAACACCTCACCAATATCAGGAACCAAACTACTCTTTGAATTTATCGATCAATTAAAAACCAACCAACATATCACAACCACATCCAAAGCTATTCGTCTTTGGATGAAACATTACTTTCAACTACTTTTACCATTCTATATTATAATGTCTACAAAATATGGAGTGGCAATTGAAGCACACCACCAAAACACCTATGTCATTATCGATAGAGGTGTACCAACCAAACTCATTTTCAAAGATTGGGATTGTCCTCGTTGTGTACCTGAAAGATTGGATCGTCAGAATATCGATTATAGCTCAATCAAGGGAACATCAATCTTACACTTTCAAGACTTTACACAAAAAAGAGCTCAAATCTTTATACATGTTGGTGAACTACTGATGCATGTATTTGCTCACCTTCAAACAACCAATGACAGTGATGAACAATCGTGGACAATGGAAAAAGAATTGATTCAAGATTCCTCTACCATTCTTCAATCAACATTTAATCAACTCAAATCCGATCCAATCATACATGATCAAGTATTACAAGACCAAGAATACTTTTTCACAACACCTTTTGCTGAAATGTTGGCGTACACCAAATGGAGATTAAATCCAACCCCTTCCATACCTCCACATTTTTTAAAGAATCCATGGTATCAAAACTAATCAATAGAGTACTAGTCATAGTATATATATAATAATATAATAATATAATAAAACTTGTTCATCCATATTCTTTTGAACATAAAGTGATTTTTATTGATTTTTTTAACATTTTTTTTTTTAATTATTCACCAAAAAAGGGCCCTGATCAACAAGGGCCAACCATTTCTCCTCCCCATCATGATCGGAGAGAAAACAATTCTTGGTTGACTTGATAGAGATATAAATTATTTATGTTCTTTGATTGATTGTATCCATCTTGATTGATTTACTATTTAGAATCATATGGTGTCTGATTCTCTTGACAATGACAAAGATGATGACCGATACACACACAGCTCCAACAACACCAACAACCACTCCAACAATCATTTTCCATTTGTTGTCTGATTCGGAACTGCATTTACCATAATTATCTGGATTGATGACCAATGCACTGAAATCTGGATCGAGTATCGATATTTGTGATTGTGGAAGACTGATACCTATCAGTGCAATAGAGTTGTCTTGATCGATAACAGTTGTGTTGATTAGTTGTGTCTTTGAATAGGTTTTTCGGCCATCCGACAGACAATAATCAATGAATCGACCAAAGAATTGAACATTGTCTTTGACTACTCTCAAGTATTGAATACTGTCATCGTTGCTTGATTGTTGGAATGATTCAATCGTGTTGACAGAGTCATCACATCCAACTATTGATTGTTCGTTGTTGATGGTGGTTGAGAATAATACTCGAAGATTCGATAGTACCGATGTGAATGGCCAGTTGGTAATATTGACACTAATCTTGATTGATCCAGCACCCAATTGAATCAAGTCATCACCAAATTGAATGGTTCGAGATGAATTTGAGAATTCAACGATCGATGTGACATTGAGCAATGAATATTCACTGTCATTCTGATGACTCACAAGATCATATGAAAGTGACACCAAATCATTTGTTGATTTGTCATTCAACAACCAACTATTTGATTCTAATCTTTTGACAATATTTCCATCGATATCCAATTCTTGAATTTCAATCATATCAAATGAGAATATGAAATCATTATATGAGAATGATGATGATGTTGGTGATGTTATGTTTGGTTTGAATATTACTTCTGGATCTAAAATAAATAAATAAAATATTTGTTAGATATTTTACAATTACTTATTTTTAACTTTGAAATAATTTTACCTTTTTCATTTTTGAGACGACAATCATCAACCCAACCTTGATCACATTGACATTGTCCATTGACACAAGTACCGTGGCCATTACAATTCTTTGTTCTATCCTTACAATCATTATTTGATGGTTGTGGATATGGAATGAATAATAATGATGATGATGAATAATTTCCATTTCGAACTGATACCGAGATAGTTGCAGGGCCACTAGTTGGTAGTTGATCAAGTGTACAATTAATAAATGTTGGTGTCGGTGTTGTTGTGGTTGCAATGATACAATTGATTGTATTATTGATCAAAACACTTCCTATGACTGGTTGTGGTTCACCATTTTCATTGTAATAAATCCCAAAATATCCAAATAAATTAAGAGTTGATGATTGTAAATTGACTGATGTTACGATTGTATCTAAAAATTTAAATTTGGAGGGGAATGGAAATATAGAAATAAAGTTAATTAATTACAGATAAAGATTGAAAATTTAATCTGGTATTTACCTTTGATAATAATTAAGCTTGATCTAATTGTTTGGGATTGCACAGATGTTGAGATAACTACCTTTATCATTTCGTCAATATTAAATGTATTTGGAATGGTATAAACTGCTCTGCATCCAGTTGTACAATTATTTGTATCTACTGATTTTAATGATTCTATATAACCATTTCTAACAGTTACATTTGGTAGATAATTTGAAACGGCATATTGATAATATACAATCACCTCTTGGTTGGTTTTAAGATCCATTGTAACATTCAATACTGAAAATTCAATATTTCTTACAGTCACTGTTCTATTCCATTTAGCTGAAAATTGAATAGTAACATTTTGAGTCTCACCCAATGGAATATGAATATTCATACTCTTGAGATCTGCACTATTGAAATATAGATAAAAAAATAATCAAAAGTTAAAAACTAGTTTTAATTTTTCTTTCCTACACATGATAAGTTGAATAGTTACTATAATTTTCTATTGGCATCTATAACTGTGAGGTCTAGACCATAACCCCAACCAATATTTCTCCCGGTCACTGTAACTCGTTGATTGGCAGATATTACATTAGTACTATTAGTGTCTAATTGAGGTTCTATAGATATTTAGATAAATAGATAATTATGATTAATAAATCAATTATATTGATCAATATCCTTTCTTTTAAAGAGTAATTTAAATTACCAGGACAATTTATAGTAGAAGGTTTTGTAAGGTCTGTCCTCAAATAATGGTTAATTGTATAATCATAATAACACCACCAACAATCGGGAACTGAACTAATTGATGTGTTTCTAATATCCAGTCTTTCAAGATAACAAGACTCCTCACCAAAACTACCTTGAAGTAATTGATTATCTTCCAAATCCAACCATGATAGTTGTGGATTATTTGACAAGAAATTAGAAGGAACGGTTCCTGTCAAGTTACTATCAAAACTAAATAAAATAATTTGAATCAAAACATATCGTAAATAAACTACTCTGTGATCAGTAGCTAATTAGTGATTTGAAAAATTACATACTATGATAAACTACCCAATTTTGATGGGAGAGGAGCAGTAATTGGAAAGGGTCCAGTACTATCAGGTAGATATCTAAATATAAAATGAGTATTAATTTCTATTCAATTTGAATCCTAGGACACTGAATGAATAAATTTAAATCAACTTACAAAGCCTTTAAATTTGGAAATAACCCAAAATCCCTTGGAAATGAATAGGAGGGATTGGTATCACTAATCAGTCTAAAATAAAACTTCCTAGTTATTATCATTCATAATTGTGTTCAATATATATGAGTGTTTACATACAGGTGTTTGATCGATTCTGGATATGAGAATATTGGATTAATGGAACCAGGTCCAGAGTTGAAAGCGAAGATGAGTGGTGAGGCAACTTGAATGGTAACACCATGATTTTGACTAATGCTAAATGGCAATATATATCTATAAGAGAGAGAGAGAAATATATATATATAATGAATAAAGAATGGTTGGACCTTTTCTATTTGAATGATAATTACATATATTCAAGTTTTGGGAATAGTTGTTGAGTGAATCGATGGGTATAGTTAGATTGGTATGATATTGATAGAAGTAGGTTGACCAACGAGGGACTGGGAGGAATTGCAAAGTCTATTAGTTTGGAACAAAACAATCTAAGAAACAATAAAGTAGGGGAACTAAAAGATACTGGAATCGATGTCAAGTTGGAACTATCAATATCCCTGCAACATCATTGATTGAATTGGGTATAAATACAGACGGGCTTGTTTTTTTAACTTCAGATATTTATATTATCAATCTATCGAGATCGCGATCTATACTTACAAATTTATGAGATTCGGAAATGCTTGATTGAAATGCTCTGGAACTTGTGTGATCATGGTGTCACCATAAATGTATATCGATACACATTCTGGATACTGACCTCTGAAATAATCCAATGGGTTGATATTGGGTGGATTGAGGATGGCGAACTCTTTTAAAATATACAGCTTTATAAGTGTTACCAGAGGGAATACCAATTCGGTGATTGTTGAATTCAATGGCGCAGCAACAGATTCCGCATTAAAAGAACTAAAAACGCGTACAACCTATATTAATACGACTGTATCACTTGTCTCTATTGAGGTCACCACACACGCTTTACGCAATCTTACATCTTAATGATATGTCTTTCAGATCCTATTACTTGGCAGGTAAACTTATTACAAATATCAGTTTCATTTGTCATAGTGAGACCATATAATTGACCTAACCATATCGCTGAATTAACTATAATATAGAATACATAGTGTTTAAGAATTATAAAATTCATTAATATTGTAAGTTGTTTGAATGAGTATTTAATAGTCACTGTCAACATACGTTCATCGATAGGAAGTGACTGTGCATTCACTAGAAGGTGTATACTAGAGCCTCCCCAATATCACAACAACCAAAAACCAGTACATATTTTTACATACCCATCAACAAGAGATATTCAACCAATCTTTTCTTTTACTAATCTCATTTACTTTTTAATAAAGATTCAAGTGTCAATGTAAATTTGAAAAATAGGCATTACCAGCTGCAGAATGAATTATATCATAACTCCTCGCACTATATATACCGCTCAACGATCGTTGATCAACTGCAATGGAAAGAGTTTGGCTATCCTATCATTACAAAGCACATATAGTTTACAAGTTCATTTGAGACTTTTTCGATCTCCCTATTCTTATTCTCTCATTTTCAGTTGAAAGAAACAAGAGTAGAGTAATGTGTTCACTTGGACCATTTAAAACAATAGTAAAAGTATAAAACTATATATCTAAATTTCTATTTATAAATTCTTTATTTAATTTTAATTTTCTTTATAGAATTGATACCAAGGATTTTTAAATAATAAAGTTTGAACCTCACATTTACCATTTAATCTCCATTTGGTAATTGAAAAGGTTTCAAGTGTTGGATTACCAAATAGATATTGTTCATCTTGCTCTACGTTCTTGGCCAATTGTGGATTGACAAGTTTAAACTTGTCGAGTGTTGACTTTGCAATATTGAATGCTTCTCTTGACAAAATATCCTCGGTGATTGGATTATCTGGAAACATTCTTTTAGACTCTTTCAATAGTGATATTGAAAACTCACTTGAATGAAAGATAAGGATCGATATCTTTTTCAAAAAGTATGATAGCTTTTTATCGTTTCTGTGACCTTGTCCCATATACTCTTCATAGTTGGAGAATCGTTCGACATTGAATCGAGGACACTCCCAATCCTTAAAGATAATCTTTATGGGTACACCCCTTCGAATGACTACATAGGTGTTTTGGTGATGGCATTCCAATGCAATACCATGTTTGGTAAACATTGTCAAATAGAATGGAATAACCATATTAAAGTAGATTTTATACCATTCAATAATTGCTTCACGTAAGTTGAGAGGTGAAGAAGAAGAAGATTGTTGTTGAAATTGTTGAACAAACTCTATTAATAGAATATTGTTGGATAGTGGGGATCTGTTGAATAGAGCAGGTATACAAACAAGATGATCACCTTCTTCAATATATTTGGTCATATCTTCTCGTACAATGGTTGACATTAGAGTTCTCTTTTCTTTTTCAATTGGGTCATTTGAAAGATTGTCGTCATCACAAGGTCTGTTATAGTAGATACCAAACAACTCTCTGACACATTCATACTTTGTACCAAATCCATTATCCTTTTCCAACTCGAATATAGAGTCTAGAGTCTTTGAAAACTGCGTGCCATAGTGTAAGCATTCAGGTGGCATGTTTCGTATCTTGTTGGTGAGACATACACCAACCGACATTTTCAACGATGGATATGAATGATTCACTTTTTCCAAATCACTAATATTAACCGATCTCAATGAAATGAGAGCGTTAAATAGAATCTTTGAAGTGATAGCAGCTGGAATGATAATAATCTCTCGACTATCAATCTCCTTTTTAAATTTAGTTGGAATGGAATCATCTAGTTGAAATGGATGTACAAAGTTGATATAGTATGATTCCAACGATAGATTCATCTCCTGGGAGAAAAACAATTTCAATTGTTCAGATTCTAATGGGAAATGCTTGAATAGATAGTCGTTACTATCCATTGCATCAATGTGTTTGGTACATGATCCAATTGATTTATGGATTGCTACCATTCTCGATGGAAAAGGATTTGAAAACTCTGGAGAGTATTGAATGGCTTGACGACAATCAAATCCTCTTTTAATCTTGTGCATGATATGAGTTGGACTACCACGTACATGAAATTGTTCATAGAATACTTGAACGTCTAATCCTTGTCCCAAAGCAACCTTTTTCTCGATAAATTCTGGAATTGAATGACAATTTAGAATCCCGGCTTCTTGTTTAATTGCTTCCATCTTGGGTCTAGTGTAAACATAAGATAATGGAATATTGACCAAATTATTTATAATATCATCTCTAAACAAGTTGTATGATTCCTTGTTTGATGGATAATATTTCTCCATTATATCAACCACTTGTAAACAATCTACTATGTTTGTTTGACTTGATAATTGTTGGTGACCATCATCATCATTAATACAATATTCATAAAGAATAATTGGTTTGTTTTGGTTGATGTGGAATCTATCAAATGCAAAACAAGATGAAATATAAAATTCCAATGTTGCAACCACTTTTCTAGATGATGATGATTGGTTTGTTGTTGTTTTTGTTGTTGGATCAGTTTCATCTGGCCAAAGACTCCAAGATAATTTATTAACTTGATCCTCTTTTAATTCAATGGAATCTATAAAATGAAACATTCTCTCTCCATAAATATACATGATCAATCGACACACCAAATCCCAATTTCCATTGACTAATTCTTGATAGTATGGTTGTAACAACTCTGGATTATTCTTTTCAATATAGTTGATATAATCTTTAAATAATGGATGATCAAACAATAACTGTTTTAGATCTTCATTAAATATTAATACATCCATTTTTTTAATTATTAAAAAATATATATATATATATATAAATATATATAAATATATTATATTATAACTTTATATAGTAGTTATAATATAATAACTTTTAATAGTAGTTGCAAAAAAGTTGTAAATCAACAACAACAACAACTGCCAGTCAGTTATAATTAAATGAATGAGGATTTGGATTTGTAGGATGGAATAGGGTTAGGGAAAAGACTCCAAACTATTCACCCCTCCCCCACCATTCAATGTGATACTGATCCATCACACCCAAAAGGTAATCAATCAGTGTGACCTCTAATGAGAGAGCGAGTGAGTCGACCACAATTGAAATTGTAATATTAATACCACCATTACATCTTACTCTTAAGAGTAATCTACAACAAACCAAATTTAGTCATTGATTTTTAAAATCATTGTCACCAATAATAATTCTTTCTGTATTAATATAACAATTGAATTGTTGGTTGTAGTCTGTCCCTTTCACAAAAGAATGAAAGAGTGAAAGGAAAAAACACCACAACCACTTATTGCTTAGCTTTGCTTAATAAGTATTAGCATTACATAGTAGTAGAGTGCCACCCCCTCCCTCTCTCCCTGCATACCACTACCACTGGTGCTAGCAGCATCTATATGAAATTCATATGACTACTATTGGTTGGTTGGATGGTTGGTGCGTGCGCAGCATATATATGTGATTGATGGTACCACCTTACAAAGTATCATGTGACAAGATAGTAGCAATAAGAAGAGATACCAAGAAGAATGAAGAAGAAGAAGAAGTAGATAGCAAGGTAACTATTCTTTCTTTAACCCACATATTTACTCTAGTAGTAGTAGTAGTAGTAATACTAATTCTTGTATTCAATAACAATACAGTAGTAGCACAACACAACCAACAATCTTGTTTGATTGATCAATCAATCAATCGTACATGTTAGTTAGTTACACTCATTACAAACAAAAAAAAAAAAAGTATACTTTACTTTTTAAACTTCTTCCTCTTCATTCTTCTTCTTTGGTTAATAACTAATTATTAATTTGTTTATTTATTCTTTTAAAAAAAAAGAAAGATGGAAACAATCATATTTAATAATGTAAAAGATGAATCAATATTGGTGGAACATTTACAATACATTAAAAGTAATCATAGTCATTTGGAACAATCGTTTCAGTTGGAATTAGAGAATGCAAATTGGGAGATTGTTACAAGACTGTTGTACGTTATTCTGACTGAACACTTTTTTGAATGTGAACCATACCAACTCGTTCAAGGTGAAAATATAATCAACTTTAAACCAAACGACCCAGACTCATCATCATCATCATCACTGTCGTCATTGTCGGTACAGCTCCAATTTCATATCAAGGATCTTTATTGTTTGGACAGATTTACATTGGACAAGACAAAAAAGTTTGCAGTTGTTGAATTTGGACCAATCGAATTGGATGAAGCATCATCATGTACTCAAACAGAAATCATCTATAATTACTCGGGGTTGGTTTCGGTATTGGAGAAATACTTTGGTAAATCAACAACTGGTTACGAACAATTTGAAAAGGACTTGGATAATTGTTGGGTCAATATGGCTTTGTCAAAGGTACTGTCAAATGAAAGAATGGAGTCACTAAAAGAAGAGATTACCAAGATGAATTGCAAGTCGGTACCAGAGTATATTGAGAGTATGTTGAAACAAGATCCATCGTATAGTCATGTGTTTTACGAACAATTCCATCGTCGTGGTCATCCAACTCACCCCTTTGTAAAGAGTAAGGTTGGATTGTCGGTTGAACAAGTCATCAGTTACTCACCAGAGTTTGGAGGTACAGTCGATCCAAGACTCATCGCAATTCATCGATCAAAAGGAGGATTCAAATCATATGACGATCAACAAGAACCATGTCCAAACCAATTCATTTTCAATTTGTTCCCTTGTGTAGAGGAAAAGGTTAGAGACTATTTTAAAATGATTGGGTTGGAATTACAAGATTATTATTTAAATTTAGTACATCCCTATCAATTATCTCAACCAGTCCTATCCCAATTCAATCAAGATATTGAAAACAATGAATTGATTATTATTCCATCGTCAGTGTCATCGGACATTTCCTCCAAACCATTGGTATCGGTTAGATCATTAACGCTGCAAAGCAAAGAATCACCACAATCGTCACTTGGTACATTACCAGCTTTGAAATGTTCGTTTAGCGTTAGATTGACCAACGTTGTACGAAATCTATATCATACACATTGTGTCACTGGTCCACAGTTTTCAAGAATATTGGATGATATTTTCAAGAGAGAAAGAGGGAATGGATTTGGAACAAAAATACATTTTGTAAAGGATCTCATGGGAATATACTACTACGACACCAATCAACAAGGAGAAAAACAACAACAACACAAGAATGCTGAATTGTCATCATTGTGGAGACAAAATTTACATTGTTTTGTAACTGACCCAACAACTGAACAAATAGTATCTATCCCTGCATTACTAAATATCTCACCAATATCAGGTACAGAACTACTCTTTGAATTTGTCGATCAGTTAAAAACCAACCAACACATCTCAACTACATCCGAAGCTATTCGTGTTTGGATGAACCATTACCTTCAACTACTTGTCCCATTTTATATTATAATGTCTACAAAATATGGAGTAGCATTGGAATCCCACCACCAAAACACCTATGTCATTATCGATAGAGGTGTACCTGTCAAGATTATCTTTAAAGATTGGGATTGTCCTCGTTGTCTACCGGAGAGATTAGATCGCCAAAACATTGACTATAGCTCAATGAAAGGATCATCAATCACAAACTCTCAATTTGAAACAGACTTTACACAAAAAAGAGCTCAAATATTTATACATGTTGGTGAACTACTGATGCATGTATTTGCTCACCTTCGAACGATTGGACAATCAAAGACGATGGAAAAAGAATTAATTCAAGATTCATCTGACATTCTTCAATCAACATTCAACCAACTCAAATCCGATCCAATCATCCATGATCAGGTATTACAAGATGAAGAATACTTTTTCACAACACCTTTTGTTGAAATGTATGCCTACACCAAATGGAGATTAAATCCATCAACTCAAAATTATTCAGCTCCACATTTTATTAAAAATCCATGGTATCAAACTAATCAATAGATAGATAGATTGATAGATAGAAAGGATAATTATAATTAACAAATCAATTAAATAAAATAAAAACCAAAAAAGAAATTTCACGCACGCCAACAATAACAATCATTTCCGACAAGATATTTAAATATCTGTCATTGTCGGATATTTATCCTCTCTTTTTGTTTTGTTGCTTGAGTAGATAAACAGGTTATTATTGTCAAATTTACAAAACATAAGAAGAAGAGTTAATAATAATGAAAGATAATAATTATTTAATCTTTTTAATAGTTTCAATATTATTATTACTTGTGTCAAATGGAGAAGTGATTGAATATCAAGGTATTCCAAATGATTCATCACTTTCGACAGCATGGAAGAATGGAGCATTGTTGAATGAAACAATGAATAGATTACAACCATTTGATGAATTGGTATTCCCAAATGAAACGATTTATCTTGTTGGTGGTATCATTGCACAGAATCTAGAGTCTGTAGTACTACGGTTCGAAGGTACACTTGTATTCACAGACAACACTCATACTTGGCCACGGAATGCTAGTGGCAATGTATTGGAATGCTTTCAATTTTCAAACTTTAACAATGTAACATTTACATCAACCTACCAAGGAATACTAAATGGACAAGGAGAAGCATGGTGGGGGTTACTAGGGTATGTAGAGTATCACGAGAACAGACCTAGAATGCTTTCATTGGGTTACTCTAGTAACATCCTATTAGAGAATATTGTATTTATAAATTCTCCATACTGGACTGTATGGATTTACAATGTTGATGGTTTAGAGATTCGTCAATCACATATATCTAATCGTCGTAATGATTATGATGGTCATGACTTTTATAATTTAGAGTATGACAAAGAAGAAAAAAAACTAAACTAAACTAAACTAATTATATTACATTCTTTTTCTTTTCTTTTTCTTTTTTCTTTTTTGTTTATAGAGCATTTAATACTGACGGATTTGATGTAACAGGTAGAAATGTTTGGATTCATGATTGTACAGTATGGAATCAAGATGATTGTATTGCAATCAAAGATGGATCAGAGAATATGTTGATTGAACGAGTCAATGCAAGTGGACTTGGTTTAACTATTGGTTCTATCGGTGGATCAACTGTTAGAAATATAACATTCCGTGATTGTTATATGTATAAGGTATGAAACAATAATAATAATAATATATATATATATTACTTTTTTTTTTTACTTACTTTGTTTACTTTTTTTTTTAGACATATAAAGGAATTTATGCCAAGTTTAGAGGAGATGGATTGATTACAGATATATTATATGAAAACATTGTAATGGTAGAACCAGAGACAGGTATTTGGATTGGACCAGCACAACAATCTGACAATGTAGATTTATGTTTACCGGCACCTTGCTCTCTTTGTTGGCCTATTGACCCATTGGCACAATGCAATATGCCAGCCAATGCAAGTTATATCAATTTCACACTTCGAAACATTACAGTGATAGGACCAGCCAAACGAACAGGATTCATCATTGGAAGTGCCACCAACCCAATGATCAACATTACATTTGACAGTGTAGTCTACCAAGACGACACACAACCAAACTATTTTGCTTGTGAGAATGTTGCAAGTGGTTATGCAATAGGAGGTACTAATCCAATCCCTTCATGTTTCTCCTCATCAAACGAACAACAACAAAATCAACAAGTACCTGATAACTATAACTATTACAACTACAACTACTAATAAGTAGCTCGAAAACAAATAAATATAAGATGTTATTTTTTTTTTTTTTTAAGAGGTCAATTATTATAAATTAATTTAATAAAAGCGAACGAAAAGTTGACCAGTCTCATCTTGAGTGGGGCACCAAAATTGGACACCCCTGTGAAGGAAGCCCACCGATTTTTTTTTTAATTTTATTTTTTTTTGGTTTTCAAAGTTGTGAGCAACCAAGCCAAACTACTTTATGAGGTTAAATACACTGATTTTTAATATTATTATTAACTATTCTTATTTATATTAAATATAAGAAGAAAAACAAAGAAAAAACAAAGAGATTGTAGAGAGAAGTAAATGACGGATCATAACGCTGGATTCTATATATTCCAATGGGCCGGAATTATATTTCTCGTTTCTTTGTCAGGTCTATTTGCAGGTCTGACACTAGGTCTCTTATCACTCGATATAACAGGTTTAGAGGTAAATTTAAAATGAATAAAAGAATATATAAACACATGAATAGATTTACTAATCTATCTCTATCTTATCTATCTCTATCTTTCTATCTCTATCTAATTTATTTTTAATTTTTCTATTATTTTAGATTGTAATAGCTAGTGGTACACCATTAGAAAGTAAATATGCAAGAAAAATTTATCCAGTAAGACAAAGAGGCAATTTGTTATTGTGTACGTTGCTGCTTGGTAATGTGGGTGTCAATTCATTGTTGTCGATTCTCATGGCCGACATGACAAGTGGGTTCCTTGGTTTCATCATTTCGACTGGTATTATTGTGGTGGCTGGAGAGATTATTCCACAGGCTGCATGTTCGCGTCACGCTCTGGCTGTAGGTGCACACACCATCTGGATTGTATATTTGTTTATGTTTTTGTTCTTCCCATTCTCCTTCCCTATTAGTAAGGCACTCGATTTCTTTTTGGGCAGTGAAATGGGTACGATCTACTCGCGTAAAGAGCTCAAGAAGCTGCTGGACATTCATAGCATCCACACTCAAGAGAGTGGTGTGTCGAGAAGCGACGTCACCCTCTTGACGGGTGTATTGGACTTTTCGCAGAAAAAGGTGGCGCAGGTCATGACACCGTTGGACCGCGTCTTTATGCTCGACATTTCAACCAAGCTCGACTACACGACGATGACGTCGATTCTCGAGAACGGACATTCGAGAATGCCCGTCTACGAACACGAACGCTCCAACATTATCGGGTGTCTGTATATGCGTGACCTCGTACTGCTCAACCCCGAGGACAGCGTGCCACTCAAGACAATGATGGGGTTGTACCACCGCCAGCTGCTCAAGACATGGCACGACACTTCACTCGACCAGATGTTGTCCGAGTTCAAGACGGGCAAGAGTCACATGGCCGTTGTGCACCGTGTCAACAACGAAGGTGACGGCGACCCCTTTTACGAGAACCTCGGTATCATCTGTCTCGAAGACGTGCTCGAAGAGATCTTGCAAGACGAGATTCTCGACGAAAGCGATCACTACCACTCCAACGACAAGAACCGTGGCGGTATGGATTACCGTGCCATCAACAGTTTTCACGGCCCACGTAACTCTAGCAAACTCTCTCCCCAACAAATCGTCGCCATCTACAACTTTTTGTCGGGCAGTCTTCCCGAATTCTCATCCAAACTGCTGTCCGAAGCCGCCTTCCAAAAGATGCTCGCAACCAAAGGCACACTCGTGCTCGACGTGGACAAGCCTAAAAAGGGTGACCTATTCATCTACAATAGAGGTGTTGCCGACGAGTACTTTACCATTGTGCTCCAAGGTAAGCTCGAGATCCGTTCGGGTAGCGAAGGTTTTGTCAGCGAGGGTGGTCCCTTTACCACGTTGGGTTTGAACGCACTCAAAAACGACCACTTTGTGCCAGACTTTAGTGCCCGCATCATTTCACAAACTGCACAACTCGTCAAGATCAGCAAGGTGGCCTATGAAAATGCCGTCAAACTCACCACCGACGAGTACAGCTCACATGTATTTAATTTCAGAAGAGAACCAGAACCAGATAGAACTGCCACTACCTATCTCTTGGGTGGAACCAAACCAATCCAAGGTAATACTTTTAGTGATGGAGATACTCATAGTCCAACTTCTTCTCCGTATGGTGGTTCTTTAAATTCAACAACTACAAAATCTCCTATCCCATCTAGTTCTATATCAAGACCAAATAATAATAATAATAATAATAATAATAATAATACTCCATCACCTCCTACCACCACTACAACATCAACCACCCCAACATCTATATCAAATAATAATTTAAGTAATGGACCACAACAATCATTTAATGTAAAGGAAAATAATCATCATCAAAGAAGTGGTAGTAGTAACAACAACAATAATACTAGTATAGCATCTACCACCACTACTGGTATTTTGATAAATAATAATGATAATACTAGTAGTAGTCAAACTGATGTATCTGAAGATGATGACGATGAAGATAATGTTAAAATATCCATATTAAAAAATAAATAACCAATTCATGTATATTTATATCTACATATATAAATATATATATAATCCTTTTCTTTTTTTAAATTACAATTCTTTTTTATCTATATGATTTTATATATTCTATATGTTGGAACAAAGTTTACACTCTATTGTTGTTGTTGTTACCTATGATTAATCAGAGAATAAACAAAACAACATGATAAACAAGTAAACAAAGAACATAACCATGTAAAATACCAATTTCAACATTAAATGATTTCCAATCTTTGAAGTCATTGAATAAACCTTTGTTGGATCAACTTTGAATGATCTATTTTGATATCTAAATAATCGTAATAATAAGTGAGTATATTTATATTTAGATTTAGATGTGATCATATGACATGTGTCTTTTTTCTATTTTTAAAACTTTAACATACTTTGTGAAATGATAATACAATACAGGAAGATTAAAGATAAACACGACAAATCTAAATGTTAAAAGATACCAAACAGTACAAATTCCTTGAATGATATACTCTGGAAGAACAAACTTGTTAAATCTCTTGCAAAAATCTATAGAGGTTATATCATTTCCCTCTAAATCTGTTAATAATAATAACTAAAGAAGAAGAAGAAGAAGAAGTATTGATTAATATATATCTATAAAGGTAGATTGATGTGATGATTGATGATTCACCACACCACCATTTTGTTGATCTTTCATTCTTCTTACTTCATAAACAATGACAGCTAAAAGACCACCTGTTATGACCAATGACAATGTCATTGTTATATCGAAACCACTTGATGATAATTCGTACATTTTTCTATCTATATATCTATATACAATGATAAGTAATAATAATAATAATAAAAAGTCAGAAGTGATTACGATGATGGATGTTCAAACACAGAATGAATCATTGAGAAGGGCCAATTTTTTGATTTTTTTTGTTTTCGATGTGGGTCTCAACATTGGAACTTTTTATTTGGCCATCAAAAAAAAAAGGGATTTCCATTATAAATATAAATATCCTTAATACTTTTATACGAGCCGAATAATATTATTATTTTTTATTTATAAATAAATTTATATCTTTTTTTTGAAAGGTATATTATATCTTTTTTAGTTTTTTTTTTGTTTAGTTTTTTTTTTCCAAAAAAAAGTATCTTTTTTATATGTGATGTATGTGTAGGAGGATGGTATGTGCAATCTATTTTTTGTTATTTGTTAATTTATATTTAGATATGTAATGTTGTTTGGGTTGTTTTGGTTGGAAAGATGTGTGTACATTATATTATTATTTTTTAATTCATATTTGTAGAAATCTTTTCAATTCTAGAAATAATATGTTTACCATAAGTAACTTTACGAAGGGTAGCAATGTAGGGTTGAATACGCTGGATGATCATCTCACGTTGGGACTGGTCTACAATGTCTAGTATTTTTTGGATGACATAGTTGGCGTAGGGGTCTTTGAGAACCTTGAGCATGGCGCTTGAAGTGGTGCCACTCTGGTCACCGAGAATCTCGTTGATGATCATGGCACGTTCGGCGGTAGAGCCGTACTGTACACACTTCTCGATGACGTTGCTGGCAAACTTGTGTTGCGACAGTTGGTAGACCTGGTTGTGAAGTTTCTGTACAATGGCAGACTTGTCAGACTGCGTGCCGTGCTCGAGGACGTGTTGGATGACATAGTTGCCATACTGGTCCTGGACGAGCGAGACGGCGCAACGCATCAGCTCCTCGAGGATGGGCGCCACCTGCTGCTCGGAGCAGTGTTCGAGTATGCGCTGGATGACACGACATCCGTAGGGATGTGTGGCCAGGTGGTAGATGTGTCCGTTGAACGAGTCAATGATAAACTGGATGAGGTTGGTGGGGATCTTTTCGATGCACTTTTGGATGACATGGTTTCCGTTTTGATCGGTGACGCACTGTACAATGTGGCCATCCAATTCCTGGATCAACATTATCTGTTGGTCGAGTTCGATCGATTCTATGGCCTTTTGGATGACACGGCAGCCATACATCTGCAATGCAAGTAAAAGAATGTTGCCCTTTAGCTTCTCGGCAAGGATACGCTTTTGGTCAGAGCTTCCGTGTTCAAAGAACTTTTGCAACACATAGTTGCCAAATACATCGGTCATCAAAGAGTGCACGGCCACTATAACCTCGTCAAATACAAGTTGCTTGTCCTCGGCGTTGGCATTTTCAATCTTTTGTTGAATGATACGTGAACCAACTTGATCTTTGCTAAACTCGGCAATATGGCCTTTAATGTCAACAAGTTCAAGTTTCATCTTTTGTGATCTAAAATCTTCAAGTAATTGTGATCTTGATGCAGAGGCAGATGCAGATGATTGAGTAGATGATGCAGATGCAGATGATGCAGGAGATGATTGAGTTGGAGGAACTGTTGAGGGTTGTGCTGGTGGTGGTGGTGGTGGTGGTGTGACTTGTTGTGATGGACTTACAACAACAGTTGTAGGAGGTGAAGTAACCGAAGAATAGGTTGGAGAAACAGTGACCGTTGGTTGTTGTTGTTGTTGTTGAGGTTGTTGTTGTGGTGTTGGTGCCTGTTGTTGTTGTTGATTTGATTGGTGATGATGATGATGGTGATGAGAATTATTGCCTTGTTGTTGTGGTTGAGATTGATTTGATTGGTGATGTTGTGGACCAGAGTGATGATGTTGTTGTTGATGAGATTGGTGTTGTGGAATCATATTTGAGTATTCATCCATATGATGTTGTTGCTGTTGTTGATGATGATGATTTGGTTGGTTTTGACTATTCACAAGGTTCGAATGTTGTTGTTGTTGTTGTTGTTTATATGATTGTTGTTGCACTGATGGGTTCATGAATGGTTGTTGTTGTTGTTGGTTGTTGTTATAGTTCGGGTGGTTTTGTTGTTGATTATTTAACAAGATTGGTGGATTAACGCCAGGGGATGATCCAAGCTTACGTTGTTGTTGTTTATTTGACATATCATCTAATGGTCGTGGAATGCCTCTCTGTTGTTGTTGTTGTTGTGGTGGTGCGTTATATATATAATTATTATTTTGATTATTATTATTATTATTATTATTAACATTGATCGATTGTTGTTGTGGCATATGGTGTTGTTGTTGTTGTTGTTGGTATCCACCTTGTTGCATACGATGTTGTTGCTGTTGTGGATGTGGTTGTTGTTGGTGATGATGATGTTGTTGTTGATGATGAGGTTGTTGTTGCATCATGTAATGGTCCTTGGAATTATCCATTTTGTTGTTCATACCATGTTGTTGTTGTTGTTGTTGGTAGTGTTGTTGTTGTTGATAACCACCACCTCTTTTCATTCCTCCACCTTTTGATGCGTCATCATATTATTATTATTATTATTAATATTATTAATATTATTATTATTATTCATATGAGATTGTTGTTGTTGTTGTTGATGATGACGTCTATTATCTTGTTTACCATAACCTCCTCCCATATGACTCTGAACTCCTCCACCTTGTTGACCTCCACCATTTTGTTGTTGAACCATTTGTGGTGGATACATGTGTGGCACCAATACTCCAGTCGACATGTTATTATTATTAGAATATCCATAAGAAGCATAATTTGCATCCTCCTAAAAAAAACAAACCAATCAGTCAATACTCTTGTTTCTTTTCTTTTCTTTCTTTTCTTTTTTATCTTTTTAAGATCTTACATGTTCATATTCATTTTCATAATCTCTATAAGTATTACCATTTAAATCCAATTGACTTTCGATGATGGGATCGTTGATTTGACTAAACGAACCTTTTTGTTGTTGTTGTAGCAACGAGGATTGTTGTGGCGATGAAGAAGCCGATGTCGAAGTGGGGGGTTCGTCGAGGTTGGCTTGAGAACGACGACGTTGGTGGGACTTGGGGTCGACCAGGGCAGCCTTTTGGTAGACTGGTGAAGGGGTACGTGGGAAATCCTGTTGGATCATATCGACCAAAGACTTTGGCTTGGCACCTCCAGCAGAGTCGAGTGAGACAGAGTCACCTCCTTGTGAACCTCCCGAACTGGAACCTTGAGAACCACCACCATTATGATTATTCAAGACAATGTCGGGACTTTGTTGTCTGAGAATGCTTGCTGGTCCAATAGCATGTGAAGGATGAGGTTTTTTGATTGCAATCTCTTTTTCATGGACATCTGAATGATAATGTGGTTGTGGTTGTTGGATATGTTGATCTCTTTGAGGTTCTCTTTGTTGTTGATCACGTGGATGTTGTTGGTGCTCTCGTTGATCACGTGAATGTTGTTGTTGTTGTTGTTGGTGTTCTCGTTGCTCACGTGGATGTTGATCACGTTGTTGATGATCACGTTCTACTATTCCTCCACCTCTTTGTTGTTGTTGTGGAGTTGGTTGATAGTAGTGTGGTTGTTGTTGTTGCTGTTGCTGTTGGTGAGGAGGAAGAGGCAACTGATTTTGTTGGTCTTGCTCATAAGCATTGATATCCTGGTGCTGATATTGTTGGAATTGTTGTTGCTTCTTGTTATATAGCGCAGCTTGGTACGGTGAAATGAGTGGTGGTGGCAAACGAGGATCAAGTGGTCTCTGTGAATAATAATAATTAAAGTAATGAATATCTAATCTTGGATCCTGTGGTGATATTGCCTCGGTATAATCTTGTTGTTGGAATTCCTAAGAAAGAAATAGACAAAGATATGATTGATAGATAGATAGATAGATAGATAGATAGAAACAAGTATATATTAATATCACTGTTTGTCTGTTTGTTCTTGTTTGTTTGTTCTTGTTTGTTTGTTTTTCATACCTCTTCTGGAATGATAGGAGGAGCCGAACTACTCCTAGAGATAGTTTGGTCGAATCGAGACTTGATAGTCAATTTCGTTAGATCAATCCCATTGCTGAAATCATCTCCCAATCCAGAGAAATGATTTGGGTCCATCTTGTTGTTGTCGTTGTCGTTGTTGTTGTCTGTTTTCTTCTATAGTACGATTCGTTCGTTGATCTGTTTGGTTTAAGGGTGGTATGTGTGTGTGTGTTGTGTGTAATATATGTATAATAATGCGGCGGGTATGATAGATATATGACAAAGAAATATACAGCAAGTTTACAATCGCAGAGTTTGTTTGGTTCTTCTCTCTTACAAACTACGTACGACAAATACTGTACAAAAAAAATAAAAATAAATGAATGAACAATTAAAACAACATAAACATGTGATAGATGGATAGATACTAATGTAAATGGATATGATAATGCAAAAAAAAAAAAAAAGGAGGAGTGTGCTCTTTTTCTTTCTTCTTTTTTTTTGATGTTCTCTCTTTCTCTTATTCTCTTTCTCTTTCTCTTTGTTGCTCTTTTAGTTTAGAATCTACTACTAGTTGCTGCTTCTGCTGACTGTATTAATTAAACTGACAGACGAACGAGAGAGACTAGACTAGACTGACTGAATGCAGAATGCGGATATAGTTAGTTTTAGAGAGTTGCGGAATGGAAAGCAAAGAAAAATAGAAAATAAATAAAAAAAATAAAAAATAAAAAAAAATGAATGAAACAAACGTTTGAGATGAATGAATGGACTTTGTTTGTTTGTTTGTTGCTAATACTGCCAAATAAATAAATAATGATTATATATAGATAAGATGTGAATGTGTAAATATATAACTATTACAATTATATTTTGACTATAAAGTAAAGTAATGAACTTCTTCTTCTTCTCTTTCTTTCTCTTTCTTTCTTTATCTCTGCTCTCTGCTCTCTGGTTGATCAATGTTGGTCAGATGATTGATTTTTTTGTAATGTCAATCAAATCAACTCTTCTTCTTTCTTTCGCTCGTGTGTGTGGTGGTGGTTGTGTGCGTGTGGATGAGGGTGGATAGATGAAATGAATGGATCGATAGTTTTGATTTGATTTGTGTGTTGTTGTGATATGTTGGCAAGTATGGTTTGTAATTTAATACGCACTACTATACTATGCTGGTATTATTGTTGTTGTTGTTATGTTATTGGTTGTTGGGTCTAGAATACAAGTACAAAAAGAGAGAAAAGGAAAAGATGTTGACAAAATAGAAAAGAGGAGTGAAAAACGAGGAATCCATCGAGTTGGCCTCGGCTGTCAGTGTTGTTTTTGCCCAACCCAACAACAAAAACACCAAGTTGAAAAAAAATTAAAAAAATAGAGATAGAGTTCGTACTTCGCAACGATGATAAATCAGATTTATGTGGTGGCTTTTGCTGTTGGGTGGGCAACAAAAACCGAACGAATCGACAAAAAATCATTAACCGAGATATTCCAAAAGAAGGAGAAAAAAAATAATAGAGAGTTGAACATCTAAACGTTACATCGATCCCAGGTCGCTTACCAAAGTATACGTTACCTCCATCATTCATCATCATCATCAACATCATTGGACAATGAACGAATGAATGAATGAATGAATGAATGAATGAATGAATGAATGAATGAATGAATGAATGTAGTACAGAGTTTTGTTTTGATTATTCGTATTACTTGTTTATTATTTACAAAGGCCTGTGTTTTGTTTTGTTTTGTTTGTGTATCATTGCAACAGATGTGTGATTGATTCCAATGATTCGTTTTTAGTTTACTTTCCAACCATGATATATGATATGTAACCATATACATTATATTCCAAGTATTGTTGTTTGTGATGATATATGATGACTCGTATTGTCTATTATTATTATTGATTGATTGATTTGTTATTATTATGTTTGATTGATTGAATGATTGATTTTTTAAGCAACTCTCTTTCCTGAATAAAGTTCTTCAGCTGGGACATAACGCTTTTCAACAATCTTGATATCGACAGTTGAAGCCATAGGTGGTAGCTTGGTTTCAACAAACTTTGCAAACTTGTCAGCTACTTCAAGAGGAGCGTCGATTTGAACGACACGTCTCATGACTCTGATTTCGTACTGATCTCTAGATCTCTTATCGACATGTGGTGACTTGTTGATAGTATATTGCTTGTAGGTGGTTGGGAGGGTTGATGGACCCGATGTGTTGATACCCGCCATCTTGGCAGCCCAAGCAATTCTCTTGGCAATGTATGGTAACGAACGATCGATACCTTGTAATTGGAAGCTGACAATCTTTCTACCAGCTCCAACAACTGTTTGAGTAATAGCTGCTGCTGATGACATTTCTATCTATCTAATCTAAATCTATATTAGTTAAAGTAATACAATGTAATGATCAACAACTATAGTTCGAGATAAACACATTCGTTCAAAAGTTCTGATGATCTGCGCAAAAAACTATTACAAAAAAAAAAAAAAAAAAACATTCCAAATTTTTGGATACTAAAGTATAACTTTATAAAGTTTGATTTATTTAATTTACTTTCTTACATTTAAGACATTATTTATATTACCATTGTCATCTGTTGATATTTGTTTTTGAGGATCGTATTCCCAATTACCGTCAACAATGAATTTGTACTCATACCTACCAGGAACGAGATGGAGTGTGACAGATGGATAACTATCACTGTGATTGGAATTATTATTGTTGGAAGAGTTGTTTGACACTCCAACATAACCACCACCAGAAACATTAACCATTAAAATACCATTATTATTATTGTTATTGGTTGATGTTCCTGAATTGGTAGTATTATTATTATTATTATTATTATTATTATTATTTTGGTTGGTAGTAGAATTATTATCTTTACTATTTGTTAAATCATCCTTTGAATTATTTTGATTTTGACCAGAATTATTCAAATTCTCATTATTTTCAATAGTATTATTATTATTGTTACTACCATTGTTATTATTATTATTATTACTATTACCATTATTATTATTATTATTATTATTATTATTATTAATATTAATATTATTTGTATTAGTTGTTAGTGTTGTAATTCCATTATCATTTTGATTGTTTCCATTGTTCTCTGATCGTTTCTCATCAGTTCTCAACAAGCCAGTTACTTGAGGAGAGGTATTCAATGATGTGCTCAGTGAGACTCTTTGTTCCCACGTGAAAAATGATCCCGTCAATTGAATAACATGGCCACTATATGGCCAAGTAAAAGAAACCGGTACTAAATCTTCATCGTATTTTTGTTTTGACGATTGAACCAATTCGCTATTGTTGTCGTTTGAATGATGTACGTCCTTTTCTAAATCTAATAAATCTCTTCTTGCTATTTCATCTTGATTTAATATTGTTTGTGGTTGTGATTCTATTTCAAAATTTGTATACAACTAAAATAGAAATAGAAATAGATTAATATAAAAATATATCTTTTTTTGTTTCTTTTTCTTTTTCTTTTTTTACATTTGAATTTTTATAAATAAATAATTTTTTCTTTAAAGATAATTCAACCATTGAGGTGATTACGGCTAGAGGCATTTCACGGAGTTCAGAAGGTCCTGATTCTTTCAAGAATAGTGCAAATCCATATCTACCATTTTTAGAGACTGGATGAACTGAACGCAAGAAATCCTCTAGCAATTTCCAAGTATGCGGAGAAAAGTAATCGGGGTTTGGACTAGATGGGTCCAATCCTTCGTAACGACCCGTTGGAGGATACATGAGTCGTGTTGGCTTTTCACCTTCAATGAGCAATGGATAACACTGAGCCAATGGTACCAACAACACATCAAAGTGGTAGCATGGCAGATCCAATGTTTTCATTCTCTTTATGATTTGTGATTCCGTTGGTCTAAAGTAGTCGTTTCTTAAACTTTCCAACGTTTGTAATAAATGTGATGTTATCTTTTGGAAATTCTTTGATAAATCTATCAATGTTTTGTTATTGTTGCTTGTAGATCCTTCTGAATTTACTGGATATTTTGGTAATGCCCAACTATAAAAAAAGAAGAGAGAGAGAATAAAATTAGTACTACTCTATTAACAAATAATGATGATCCTATTTATACATACTGAATTTGTCTAATTTGTTTGGTAACAATAAGTCCAAGAGCTTGAGCATCGTAGAGATAGTTGTTTAATTTTGGATAACCAAGTTTAACAAATTGTAATTTAATTCCAATTTCTGAAAAGGTTAATCTCTTGGTTTCACTTCTTTCTAGTAACTCCAATAATGGAAAGAATACATAAAGTACACTTGAAAGATTTTGACTTGGTAACGAACTATTAATAAACATTGATTGAAAAATATCTTTAAAGTTGATACTACTACTACTATTTTGTTGTGGTGATTGTTGTTGTTGTATTGGTAATGGTGGAAGTTGTTGATTAATAAAATGATGATTTGATTGTTGTTGTTGTTGTTGCTGCTGTTGTTGTTGCTGCTGTTGTTGTTGTTGATGTTGTTGTTGTAATTGTTGGAAATGTGATGGTATTGAAGGTAATGGTGATTGATTATTATTATTATTGTTATTATTGTTGTTATTATTACTTGGGATAGCATATTTATGTTTATGAAAATGATTAAATGATTGAATATTATGATTGATGCTTGCATTTACATTCATTTCCTTTTCAACTTGATCATCCATTAGATTATCATTACTATTATTATTATTATTGGTGGTAGAGGTGGAGGTAGTGGTTGGTGCAAAGCTACTACTATAGTATGAACCAACTTCTATATCATCATCTTCATATTCTGCACCAAAGTTGTCTCCTTCACCCATATAACTTTCTTCATTATAATCAAATTCTTCATTTGTATCACCAACTACCAATGCATTGGGTGATTGTAGTAATGATTCTTCACCATAATTTTCATCTTGAATATTATCACCATTCTCTATTGATTCATCACCAACAACAACAACAACACCAGATGATAATATTTTCTCAGAGCTTAGACTACGAAGAATGGTTGTATTGGTTGGTGAACTGTTTCCACTATTTTCACCACTTGATTCTCTAGAATCTATATTGTTGGATTCTCTTGTCTCTTGATCAATATCATCTGATGATCCAAATGAATTTAATTGTGATATTGGTTGTTGTTGTTGTTGAATTTGTTGTGATTGTGAGTTTAGAGTTGGAGTTTGTGATGGTTGTTGTTGTTGAATTTGTTGTTGTTGTTGTTGTTGTTGTTGTTGCAGTTGCTGCTGTTGAAATTGTTGTTGTTGATATTGTAGTTGTTGCTGCTGCATCTGCAGTTGTTGTTGTTGTTGTTGATGCAATATTTGTTGTTGTTGAATTTGTTGTTGTTGTTGCTGATGTTGTTGATTTTGTTGATTTTGTTGATTTTGTTGATTTTGTTGATTCTGTTGATTTTGTTGTTGTTTATTTGGGGTATGATTTACAAATTGTTGTTGTTGTTGCTGAGGTTGTTGTTGAGTATTAATATATTGTTGTTGTTGTTGTTGAGGAGGATATTGATTGATTACATTATGAGAAGTATTTAAAGTAAAGGGTTGTTGTTGTTGTTGATGATTATTATTCGATATTTGTCTTTGATGATGAATTGGATGTTGTTGTTGTTGTTGTTGTTGAGGTTGAGTATTAATATACTGTTGTTGTTGTTGTTGTTGTTGTTGTTGCTGTTGTTGGGATGAAGATAACAATACAGGGGAAGTTGGAGAAGGTGCTTTAATGGCACCTTTTAACAAACTAAACCATTCATAGGATGCAGTGGCACTGTATTTGAGGACATCGGATGCATGAGTCGAATGAATGAGGTATACTTGGTATCGACGAAACGTTAGGGTGTTTAGAACGTTTGAAAAGTCCCTGTCACCTGAAATGAGCACAATGCAATGCGGAGGTTTGTTGTCAATGACCAACTTTAGTATTTCGACGAGGATGGCAATATCAGATGCATTGGACTTGTTTCGAGACACATCGTGCAGCAACACACCACACTCTTGCAGATTCGATCGCAGTTCGTCTTTGATGAGTTTGAGGTTGGCAAATGCCGATATATTCTTGAGCACACCACGTTGTAGTGCAAACGATCGGATTGCATTGACCACGTGTATACCCTTCATGTACGACGGTACTGCACAATTCTCTAGATCCCAAAACACATTTACTGGTAGTTCAGGTTGCATGATTCCACCAACTACCGATGATGACAACGATGTCATTCAGTCCCAAAACTATTAAATTATTACTTTTAAAATACTAGTATTCCCTTCCTCTTATTATTATCTCTTACTCTTTGCTCTTACACTCACACTTACTTCTCTCTTCTCTCTCTCTCTCCTTCTATTCTTTCTTTCTTTCTTTTTTTTTGTTTTCTATTTATTTCTATGAGTTTGAGCAAGTACTTTGTAAAAATGACATATGAGAGAGATTTTTTTTACTCTCTGAGAACAAAACCACAAATTAAATAGAAAAAATATAAATTTATTTATTTTCAAAATACCCCCCAAATATTAATTTGTTTTTAGTCTTGTGTCCTAAGTGTGTTTAGAAGGGTTGATCAACAGAGAGACATAGAGAGTAGAGTAGAAAGAATAGATTAGGTTTATTATTTATTAGGTTTTTTTTAAATTAAATTTTTAATTTATCAAAAAAAAAGAAATTAAAATAAATGATTGATTTCCAAACTTGGATATTCTTTTATATTATATATTTTTTTGGATGATTTATATATATATCTTTTATTATTTCAAAGGGGGGGGTAATATTTTTGGTGTATTTTCGTTTTAAATTATTATTATTATATTATTATTATTTTGTGTGATTGTTACAACATTTTTTTAATCTTTTGTTGTTTTTACTTTCTACGACCTCCACCACGTGGTTTACGTACAAAATCATCTTCATCATCACTACCAGCATCACCATAACTCCAGATACCGAGTCTCTTAGACTTGGCGTGTTGTTGATCGGCTTGCATGGCTTCATAGGTGGCACCCTTTCTGGCGAAACGGTCAAATTTGACGAAACCATTCTTGAGGAGCTCTGAATTGACGGAACCTTGGCTGTCTTGGAGAACGACGGTAGTCTTGCCACTGTCTTCCTTGTATTGGACTTGGAGAGTCATGATGGAGCTCAAAAACTCTTCTTCCATGAAATCGATGGCGGCTTCGTTGGCGGCGGCGTTGGAGTTGGCCTTGACGTAGGCGAGGTGGACGACACGGGAGAGTGGGGACAATGAGGCAAACTTGTGAGACAATGGACGTACCTTGTCGACAGTGGTAGTGGAGACATTTCCATAATCGTAAAATTGGACGGTGAGCTTGTTGGCGTCGGATACGGCGAGTACCTTGGCACGGTACCACTTGCCATCATCGTACTTGCAGTTGACGACCTCGCCAACCTTGGGGGCAGCACCAGCTGGTTCGGTGTGTCCAGCTTCAATGTCGAGCTTGGAGAGGAGTTGTTCGAGCTCGGTCGATGCATCAGACACATCTCTGACGTAGACTTCGGTGGCAGAGAGGATCGAGCTGACAGTGACTTCCTTTTGCGACTCGGCACGCTCTTTGGCGAGACGGTCGGCTTCTTGACGCTCGGCTTCTTCTTGGGCACGACGTTCGGCTTCTGGATCGTAGCTCTTCCAAATGTTGAGACGCTTGGATTTGGCACGGTTCTCGGCGTCGTCCAATGCCTTGATGTCGGCAGATCTTCCGTATGGGTCGTTGACAGTGGCAAAACCATTCTCTACGACTGTGATGGCGTGACTCTTGTTGTTCAAGTACAATACACCCAAAAAGTTGCCACCCTTGTCAACGTCGTCGATTTGCACTTGCACGTCGCGTTGGTGCAAAAGCTCACGTGAAAAGAGGAGGGCTTGGTTAGAGAGCTCGTCGTTCTCGGCATTCTCGCCTCTCTTTGGTGCACGGACATGTGCCAACGAGAAGTTAATGACAATGCATTCCTTTGGAATGTAGACCTTGTATCTTTGGCCTGAAAAGACATAGTCGATCACGGCATTGTAAGTTGCACTCTTGAGATGTGGAAGCAACTTGGTTGCCTTGTCCTTTAATTTAGAGTCATCTGTAGATACATCATTAATATTTAAATTTGGACATGAATCCTTACTTGAGAAAAGTCCCTTATTTGAATTCTTTGCTCTAAACAAGAAAATAGAATAAGTTAATCAATACAAATATATATTAATATTAATTTGTTTACATACTTTGATTCAGCAAGTACCAAAGATTCATAATCCATGGCTCTGTTATCAGCACCCTTATATTCATTAACCTTGGCTAAACCAGCTTCTGCCAATGCAACTGAAATATTACTAAAAAGAAAGAAAGATTAATTGTTATTATTATTTATGTCTTTTTGTTTTGTTTTCTATTATTTTACTTACAGTTTACCAAAATAAATAGTATAGAATGGTTTTTCTGGAAGATTTGGTTGATCGGTTTTAGTGATTTGTGGACGAACAAAGTCGAGTTTGGCAGTGACTGTTTGACCGACCAACTTCTTTCTCAAAAACTCCTTGGCTTCGAAAGCCCAATATCTCTCAAACTTGGCGTCCTTGTCCTTGAGGTCCTTTTCGGCCGACTTTAACAAGACGGGTACACGGATACTGGCCATTGACACCTTAAAGTCTCTACGACCGCCATTGGTCAAGGCGACTTGGATGGTGACTTGGGCGGTATTGTCAATCTCGGTGACCTTGCCCGAGATCTCTTCGGGGTAGCTACCGTCTTGGAACCCAGAGGCTGAAGAGGCCGAGCTGCCACCTTGAACGGATCCAAAAGAGGCCGTGGCAGCCGATGGCGTGTAGTTGGCCCAGACACCAGCACGACGCTTCTTGGCAGATGCCTCGGCCTCCTTGAGGGCGGCTTGGTCCTCTGCAGAACGGGTGGCGGCACTCCATGGCACCAAAGATGCAATACCGTTGCTCAAAAGCACATGGGCGACATCCTTGCCAGCACAGTTGATCGAACCGATAAGGTTGCTCGACTTGTCAAAAGTATCCAATGTCAAGACAACGTCACGGTGCAAGACATTGTTGTTGAGGAGTTGCTCACCTTCAACAACATGTGCTGGGTTCTCTCCCTCCTTTCTGCTGACTTGTACACCAGAAATATACACATTCAAAGTATTATGTAATTGTGGTAATGTCACCTTGAATGTTGTTAATCCCTTGCTAATATTTTCAACAATACCTAAGAAAATTAAAAAAGTAAAAGTAAAAGTAAATATCTCAATTCAAATAGAATGGAATGAATGGTTCATAGATCGTTCATAGAGTTGCTCTTACCATTTAATTTCTTTCCTTTAAGTTTGTTAAAGAGTTCAAGGTTATCAGCTGGTAAAGTATTTCTAACTGCAGTTTCCAAAACTGCTGGGTTCTTATTGTGTACACCAAGTTCCTTTGATACTGCATCACTTTCCAATTGAACCAAAGTTTGATCTCTAAAAAAAAGTTAAAATGATGAATGTAAATAAATATAAATGATCCACTGAGAAATATATATCAAATATATCAAATATATCAAATATATCTATCTATCTACATACGGTTTCTTTGATTTGTAGAGAGTTGCCCAACCACTAGTAACCATTTCATTATTAATACTATTTTCAACGTCATCGACAAGGAAGGCTGTGATGTATGGCTTTCCATTGGCAACGCTATAGTCAATCACAAAACTAACTCTTTTACCAATACATCTCTTTCTCAAGTGTTCTCTACTTTCCCATGCAAATGGCTAATTTTGAAGAAATGTGTTAATAATCAGTCAGCGGTTAGGGTTTAAGATATCTTATTCTTTCTTTTCTTTTCTTTCTTTTCTTTTCATACTTCATCTTGAGTAGCAGGTTGTTCGTTTCTGGCAGGTTTACCCAAACGTGGAGCAGAGATGGAGGAGAGGAGATACTCTTGCTTGGTCAACAATTCACCTCTGGTGGTGTCAACCTCTTGGATGGTGAGTGAATCACCAGAGTTGACTCCACGTACAATACCACGAATGGTCTTTTGTGGATGTATTTGTGATACGGTTGGTTGTTGTTGTTGTTGTTGTTGTGACATCATTATATATATATATATAAATATATTATTATTATTAAGAAGAAGAAGAAGAAGAAGAAGAAGGGAAGATTACGATGATGATAGATATATAAAAATACAACAAACTTAATCTATGACTTGACTGCTACTAATAATGAGATGATAGATATAGATAGGATAAAAGTATCGATATAAATATAATCTTGATCTGACTGACTCTCTCTCTCTATTACTACTACAATAATGATAATGAATGAACCAAACAATAATATTAAAAATGCTTCTTGGGAGCTCTGATGGTGTGGGTGAAGCTCACTCATTTTTGGCATGGTTCATCATAAAATTCAATATTTTTTTGCCTTTGACTTCTTTTTGACCACACCCTCATTAATATATTTTTTCTTCTTGTGGGTGGTCAAGTTTGAGTTAAACTTACTTTCTTTTTCTTCTTCCCTTCAATAATCATTTATATAATAAGTTTTGTAGAAAGAAGATCAAGTACTTGACTTGAATGTATCTATCTATCATAATAGTTAGGAAGTCAGGTGTTTCATCATACCCTTTTTTCATAACAGTACACACCAAAAGGGTATCTTCATCATTCAGAATGATGGAAAATATTTATTTATCCATCATAGATACAAACCTGATTTGGAAAAAGCTACATTGGGAATGAATGCATGCAAGATGTACATAATGATTCTCGCCACTTTATTTGAGTAAGCGTGGACATTCAAAGTAAAAGATCCCAATTTGTCAAACATTCCAACAAGTATTACAATTATTCCTAAAGAAGATCATCATAATGAACAAAACTAGATGGATAAAAAGCTAGCTCCTTTTCTGTGAGAGGGGTATGGATATTTTTGTATCTTTTTCGAGGTATGTCTGTGTCGATGTATTATTACTATCGGCTTGATAACCCAGAGATATTCATCACCATCAATGATTCCCTTCTTCTATCTCTCTCTCTCTTATAACAAGCTTGCTTATGGATACATTGGTGATAGTTGTTTTGATTTAACATAAATGTTAAACAACAACACATCTGACAGATACATACCATCTGCTGGCAGATGCATTCATCTATAGGCTGATGGGTTAGATTTGAATTAATCGTTGTAACATAGACCAATGATCTGTTTACCCTTTGGTATATATCGTTGTGACATCTCTTGGGGGGAGATGTGGATACGAAAAATGGGCAAAGGGCGAACTGTTTGATCTCAACCCACACGTGACCCAATCAAAAAGAGCATTTCATCGAATTGGCAGGAGGATCAAGATGACAAATTAATTTCTTCTCTACGTTTTGTTGTTCAATTTCCAACACCCAATACAACCGTACCAATGTGTTAAAACACTCGCACGCCCATCCCGATAATGGCAATTGGCAGAAAAGGGTTGATGAGTAGGGGCTGTTTCTGCTTGAAGCTCTCGATTATACGCGAAATGTTTTTCCCCAATTAAATTGCATTGGGTAGTTATTTGACGTAACAGGCCAAACCCTAACCAACAAACCAACCTCCTGCCTGCTGCTAACGTCACCCCACCACATGACCATTGATTCTGCAGACCATGCTATCATAAATAGGTTCAGTTCACATAAGATTTTAAGGATTATGATATATAACCATCGGAGTGATGATTTGTTATGTTGGTTGTTGATTGACATGATTGAGCGAGTGTTTGTCTGTGGGACAAACAGACAGAGAAGCTGTTGTTTTTTCTCAACCGCTTGCCTCTTTCTTGCCACCATGCAACGTACCATCCCCAAATTTGCGAGAGATATTGGAATCAAAGCGATTGATAGATTCCTGCCACTGGGTACTGTTGCAATTTACATTTAAATTTATTTAATTATTGAATTTTTGATTAGGAACCAAAGCGTTAAAAAGGGTTCCTCGAACCACAAGTTCAGAGCCACTTCACAATCAATCAATTAATTATTCTATCTATTTAATTAACCAAACAAACAAACAAACAAACAATCAAACAAACAAACAAACAAATACAAATAATTTTTTACTTTTATAATATATTTATACACCATCCATACTTTTTAAAATGAGCTCTACTTTAACCAACTGGACTAGATTAACTACGTATGTACATAATTTATAAAAAATAAATAAATATAGATTTGTTTGAATATTGTATTAATTATTATATTATTATTATTATCTTCCATCCATCTTTTTTTTTTTAATATATATAACATATAGTCAATTAGCTGTCGATGCTGTTTTATTTGACTCTGATACTGAAGATGTATTAAAGGTCTTTTGTTTAACAGAAATTAATTGTGTACCACAAGCTGGTAAGTTTAATGACCGTCCGTCCTAAAAGATTTCTTAAAAACTAACCTTTTTTTTTTTCATCTCTCTAGTCATTGCACCAACACTATCAAGCTGGCCAGCATCTTATTCAAATGTACGTTTCTATGAAATTCCAGTTGAATCCGATGCTATCAACAATGAAGCTGTTGCCATGTACGGAATGATTCCAAATGTTCGTCTCTTTAAAAACTATGGTGTCCAATATGACTATGTCAAGTCTTACTATGGTACCAATACCACCAACATGGAGAATGGTATCATTGCCAATCGTTAAACATATTATTATTACATTATATTCTATAGCCAACCTTTAAATCAATCTAATTCACCATATTTCATGTCGACATGAATGTAACCAACCAATCAAACAAACCAACAACCTAATCAACCAAACTAACCAACTAATCAATCAATTGTAAATTTTGTAAATTATTATTAATCACACATTTGTTTCATAACATTCCATTCACTCCAATCCATCTAGAAAGAATTATTCCTCTTTAGTTAATTGTACTTACTACAAACCGATTGTAGCGATAGTAGCAGTTTCTAAAGAAATACATACCAATTAAATATTAAATAAATCAACCAATTTATAAAGAGTGAATTTAATTAATTAATTCCTCTTTATCACCATTCCATCGGAATAAATAAATAAATAAATAAATAGTTATTATTATTATTATTATTTGTTATAAAGAAATAAATAAATGAATGAATGAATTGTCGATATGTTGTTCCATTGTATTTATATTTGAATTAATTTTCCAAACCGTTATTGAAAAGGGGTTTGGTAAACATCCAAATTATCGGGGTTCAACAGGATGGGAGAATATTTCCTTTAAAGGAAATAGGTTAGGTAAAAGTTTAACGGGATTGGGGCATTATTACCTTTTTACAAAACCAATGGTGACACCATCACCATCATTTGTATTGTATAATCGTCGATCCAAACTGATCTTGGCTGCTATGATGTTGTTGATGATGATGATAATAAATAAACTACTCGATTTGTTTTTTTGATGTTGTTGCAATTTGATAAATTTAAACCAAAAAAGGGTATTCTTTTCTTTTTTTTATGATTGATTCCTTCTTTTTTCATTAAAGTATCGGATGATTGCAGTTTTTTGAAGAGATATACCATCATGTGTAAGATGTTCAGCTGCCCATGACAGATAAAATGATAACTTGTTGGTTGCAAACCTTATTAATTGTAATGTCATTTTTTGGTCATTGGTTGTTGTCGTTGTTGTCGTTGTTGTCGTTGTTTCATTGGTTGTTGTTGTTGGGCGATTATTGTTATTGATGGTTTGATTTAATAAATCAAAAGATTGATTAAATAATTTATGGCAATGTGAAAGCAATGCAAGTATATACTTTTTATCGGTAAATATAGATGAAACATCCTCCAAAATAAATGTAGTATTATAATTATTACCATCAAATTTGTTTGTCTAAAAAGAGAAAAGGATTAGTACTAATTTAATAATTATATTATGTTGATGATGAGTTGTTTCTATAACTATTTAAACATACCATTGATAAAATATTTTGTAAAGATTCAGAAGCAGAATTAAATATTCGCTGACAAGTACTCTTGTTTAAAGTGGTTGATATCTCTAAAATGGTATTACATCCATCAACCAATTCACCAATATCATATTCCGTTTCTCCTTTGGTTGTTTTTGTTTTTGATCCCCAATCTCCATTAAATCTTCTCATTAAAAAACAATATGCATATCTAACGATGGAGTAGAGTAGAAAGAGAGAGAGAGAGAAACAATTAATATAATATAAATATAATAATTAATATTTAATACATACACAATATCTAAAAGATTATTAATTAAAGTTGATGATGGGTTTCCAGGGAATATTTTTGATAATGGTACAATATTTTCATAAATATCTGGTATATCATCATCATCTTCATCATCAACTATATCATCATCTTTTTCTTGAATTTCAATGATCTTTGTAGTTTGTTGTTGTTGTTCTTTTTGTATCCACCATGGAACCCATTCTTCTATTGTATTTGATATTGATCCATCTTGAATTGATCTATGGAATTCTTCAATCTCTTCTTTTGTCAATAATGCCAATAATTGTTCTTCACTCATATCATCCAAGTTTAATTTAGATAAATCGATTGGTTCTTCTTCTTCTCTATCATCTTGTTCATTTCCATCATTTTGTTCAACTACATCATGATCATCTTCATCTTCTTGATCGTTGTCATCAATTAAACTATCATATATATTGTCTTCACGATCATAAATCTTTTTCATTTTCTTTAATAGGTTGAGTGCTTCGGATGGTGTAGACTTGTCAATCGACTCTAATCCCTCGCGTACCTGTGTCTCGTAAAAAGAGTCTGTACACTTTTCATTATGTTGTTTGAAGCATTGTGAAGAACAGTATCCAATAAAACATCTTGGACAACTATAAACTGTAAATTGATGATTACATCTAAGATAGATAGATAGACAGATAGATTTACACATTAATATTATGTTATTTGATATTTTTCATCAATACTTCTAACTCTAACTTTTACTTACATTGTACATAGACCTGATTTGGTTCTAAGATCATTGCTTCCATTACTATTTACATTGATATTTACATCTTTTTCTTCTTTTTCTTCATCGCCTTGTTGATCGATGACTTGTATCTTGATTGCTTTGTTCTTTGTGATGGTTCGTTCGGTCGATGTGTTTGATATCGTTTGTTTATTATTGTCAATGATTTTTAGTACCGATGATATACCATCATCTGTAAAGTCTAAATGATGTCTTTGTCGTTGTTGTTGTTGTTTCATTGATCGATAACTATCTTTCTATTTTTGTATACAAATAAACAATAACAATCTTGAAACTAATAAAAAAAAAAAAAACAAATTTGTACTTACTTCTTCTTCTTTTATCTCTTTCACTATACTACTGTTATAATAATATAACTACTATTTGTTAACTCACCTATAATCACGACGTCACAATAAACAAACAAACATCAACAAACATCAACCCATTCAAATATTAATATTAGTACTACTAACACAAAATCAAGATGACAACGATCGAATAATTATAATAATAACAGAATTCTTATACAATTATATATAATTGTCCCTACACCTTGTATTACTTATTGATGTTTAAATAAATAATAAATAAATAAATGACACACACAGATACAATAAAGTAATAATATTAATAATGCTTATGAAGAGAAGCTATGAGTGCTCACTCAAAGCACACAAAAATAAATGAAATTAAATTGCAACAAAATCAAAAAATATCTTTGGGTTGAGTGAGTACTCCGACTGGAAGAGTGAGAGAGTTGTTATTTATGACTGACCGATTTTTGGATGCGCTTACCCTCTTCAACAAAGTCGGTCAGTCACCTACGTAACTAGCTGGTGCACCAGCTATCTATAAAAGAGAACAATGTAGCTACTCTTTGTTCAGTATACAACCACAACAACAACAACTCAACCATTAAATAATGGATAGTAATAATAACAATAGTACTAGTAATAATAGTTGTAGTAGTAGTAGTAGTAGTATTAAAGTACAATCTCCTTTATTGTCTACTTCTTCCTCCTCCACCAATGTATCTGCTCCACATGTGTCTATTGCCGTAGTCGATGATGATACTGTCTCTGCTGCTGTCTCTGCTGCTTCTGTGTCTCCCCCTCTTGCTTGTACAAGTACTACTATCTCTAGTCCACTCATGTCTTTAGATATGTGTCCTTGCCCTCCTCCTCCTCCTCCTCCTCCCCTTGCCGATGCCGATTCTGATGCCGATGCTGATGCTAAAGTCTGTGTAGCCACTGCTATGGTGTTAGATCCTTCCCCTTGTCTCCCTTCTTGTCCGTTGGCTAGTATGCAAGTTGATTCTGATTCCCCTTCCCCTTCCCATTCCCATTCCCCTCCATCTAGTACTTGTCCTAGTCCTTCTCATCAAATCATCGAGATACAACCAATAATTTCAAAGACATTTAATGATTTAAATAGAAAGTGTCTATTGTCTATTATTCAAAACATTGAAGATGATGTTGACATGCTGTCATTGTTGTTTACGTGCAAGAAGATGCTCCATCTTGTGTCGTTGGGCGTTACCTCGGCTCCGTCAAGCGGGCCACTCGTACAGTTGAAGCAAGTGTATCTGATCAACACCGAGGATGGGTTCCGCCGAGACATTGTGTCCAAGAGAATGACGAGAAACATGTCGTTGCTAGCACTGCGCTCGTTCAAGTGGCAGTGGGACCACGCCGTCGGCTTTGATTTGGTGATGGACCAGGACTACATTACCAAGCTGTCGTTACAGACAGGTGTAAAGGACTTCCTCAAGGCACCAACCGACACTTGCAAGCTAGGTATCTGTCTAGGCAACATGTCGCATCATGTTGTGCCGTACTCTACCAAGTCTTTGATGGTTAGTTTGTGTCACCGTGATTTTAGCCGTTTGAAGGGGCTCGAGACACTGGTCCAAAAGCACTGTAAGAGCATGGGCCTCAGCAAGAAGGCACCCCTTCCAGAGTCGTTGACCAAGCTGTACATGTGTCACGGATCATTCGAGTATGCGTCCTTGCCAAGAGGTCTCCGTGAACTCAACCTGTATCCGGCCGACGAGACGCTTGCGTCGACCCTCACCGAGTTGGATTTGGGTGCGTTGACCGAGCTGACGTCCATGTCGCTCAACCACGTACACTTGAACACGCGTACTGGGATGAACACGTTTATGCGTAGTCTGGCAGCCGGCAACAAGACCATGCCAACCAACTTGCGGTTCCCACCCAACCTACTCCGCTTGAGTGCCATGTCGTCGGTGCTCCACGTGGACGCGTTGCCCACCACACTCGTATCGCTGCACATCAACTGGGCCATCAGCAACACCGAGCCGGCCTGGTGCAACCTGACCAAGTTGGTCAGTCTCGAGACTGCACAGTTCTCAGGCGTCCCCATGGAGACGCTCAACCGCATGACGTTCCCCCGCACACTGCGCTCGCTCACCCTGCTCAACTGCCAGCAGCCCAACCGCGCCATCCGATTTGCGCCGCCTGCCGCCTTGGAGAAACTGATCGTCGAGCCGTTCACCCTCGTCTCTTCCGTGCCCGCGTCCGTCACCAACCTCCTGCTCAAAGGCAAGGGCGAGCGCATGCCGGCCGAGTTTATCCCGCGCACGGTCACCAAACTCTCTCTTCTCTGGGTCGACGAAGACAAGCTGCAAAACGTCATCCCATCGTCTGTCCGCGACCTCAAGACTGACTACCTACTCAAGCCAGTCTTTTTACCACCCCTTCCTCTCCTATCCTACGAGATATACTGTCTTCAGCCATTTGCGTCCGCCCCATACGCCGACAACCGTACATCGCAGTCTATTACAACACTCCATCTTCGCGGTAGTGTCCCAGGAGCCACCCGATCCATTTCACAGCTTTTCCAAGCCAACTCGATTCCTCGATCGGTCACGCACCTCAAGATCAAGCTCGACGTCCCCTCGCCATCACTTCGTTTCTCGTTTCGCCTGACCGAGATCTTTGCTCGATCCAATATCACCCGTATCTCTGTCGAGTTGGTATCCGATGCCAAAATAAAGGATGGCAAGGTGTCCACCTACCATATCCGTCGCGACCCCAACACCAGCTCCAAGCATGTGTTCGTGGTCGAACAAAACAGTCTCTATGGTGGATTCATCGACATCACCAATCCTGCCATCACCCACTACTTGAATGTTAAAAAGTCTGGTCCTTTCATCTCTACCAATTCAATTTGTACAACTTCATCCTCTTCATCATCAAGATCAACAAAAAGAAAATAAACTAAACTAAAATATTTATTTATTTATTTAATTTAAATTTTGGGTGTGACTCATGGAAAGTTTAATTAAACCTAAATTTCGAGGGTTGTGTGAAGATATTGTGTTAAATAAATTCAAAACTAGCAGTAATAATAATTACAATATACATAGAGAGAGAGAGAGAGAGAGAGAGAAGAGATACATATAGATAGATAGATATAGATATTAGATAGATAAGAAGAAGAAGAGGAAGAGGAAGGAGGTGTCATGACAATTTAATACAACAAGACAACATCAAATTTGTAACATCAAAAAATAGAATAATAATAATAATAATAATAAATACATATTGTATCTTGTAGTACCTATCTCTTTATTATATAAATAGAGAGATATAAGATAGAGAGATAGATAGAAAGATATATAGAAGAGATGATGTCTCAATACCATACACAAAAGATGCAAAGATTAAAAGAAGAAGCTGAACAACACCAACAGCAACAACAACAACAACAATCATCATCTCCACAAAGAACTCCACCAATGTTGACTACTGGTGGAGGGTTTAGGAATGTAGGTCCTCCTCTTAACCCTACCCCATCACCAAGTAACAATAATAATAGTAGTTTAGGTATTAATGGTAATAGTATGATGAATAATAATAATAATAACCAATCAATGAGAAGATCAAGTGGTGGAAGTAGTACATTGACAGGTTCAGGTAGTAATAATGGAGGTGGAGGAGGTGGTATAGTTGGAGATCAAACAACTTTATTATATAATCATCAACCAAATAATAATCATCATCATCAACAACATAACCATCATCCAAATCAACATATGAATAATGGAGGACAAATGATGATGAGAATGAAACCAAATAAATTTATGGTAACTTATACTGTTGGAGCAGTAGGAGGTCAACAACATTGCTTTGGAGTTAATGCTATGGCACATTGTAGTGATAGTAATACTTTATTTACTGCTGGTAGAGATTCAACTATTAAATCATGGTCATTGGATCATAGCAATACTACTACACCCACGGTTCAACATAAACGTAGTTTCCAAGATCATTCAGATTGGGTCAACGATCTATTCCTAAGTAAAGATCAACAACATTGTAAGTAGTATCAATAATATATATACATAATAAATGATGTTTAATAATATTGATAATCTATCTCAATATTTATTTTAGTGGTCAGTTCATCATCAGATTCAACGATTAAAATATGGAATGTAAATAATGCAGAATGTATAAAAACCCTATCAAAACCTCATGAAGATTATGTAAAATCATTGGCCTACTCTCCATTGGTCAATGTATTTGCATCGTCTGGTTTAGATTCAAATATCATTCTTTGGGATTTAAATGAATGTATAAATATTACTTCAATCAATTTAAATGGTAATTGTAGTAGTAGTATTACTAATCCTTTAAATGCAACTTCATTAAAACAACAACAACAACAACAACAAAAAATACCTATTACAACAAAAGAATCAATTGATGAAGAAGAAGATGATGAAGATGATGATGAAGAAGAAGAAGAAATGGAAGAAAAAAGTAATAATAATAATAATAATCAATTTAATCAATTTAATCAATTTAATGGATCAAAATTATCACCAATGTATAAAGGAAATAGACAAATTGTAGGAAGAGCAGGAGGAGATGGTGTATCAATATATAGTTTGGCCATGAATGAACAAGCAACTTTGGTTATGGCGGGATCAACTGGACGGACTATTCACGGATGGGATATACGTGCCGGTCAAGTAGTACTCAAGCTCAAAGGACATGTTGACAATGTACGATCATTGACAATGAGTCCCGATGGTAAAATGTGTGTTTCAGCGAGTTCAGATGGAACATTTAGATTGTGGGATGTTGGTATGCGAAAGTGTGTTCACACCTTTGACGATGTTCATCAAGATTCTGTTTGGAAGGTGATTGCAGACCAATCATTTAATCATATTATATCTGGTGGTCGTGACGGTTACGTCTATAGTACAGATCTAAGAACATTGGAATCAACACCAATCGCAAAAGAACCTCATCCAATTCTTGGTCTATTATTGGAAGAATATGAAAATAGAATTTGGGTTTCAACAACAGATTCAACTATAAAAAATTATAATTTAAAGGTTGAAAAAGAAAAAGAAAAGGAAAAAGAAAAAGAAAAAGAAAAAGAAATTAGATTTGTTGATGAACAAGATAATAACCCAACAAATTCAACGAGTAATATTCTTGAATCATTATCTTCTTGTCCATTAATTTCAATTAAAGGTAGAGCAGGAATTATTAAACATCATTTGTTAAATAATCGTAGATATTTATTAACAAGAGATACAGACGATTGTACAAGTCTTTGGGATATAACCAAAGGCGAGTTGATAGAGTCGTATGGTCAATCGGTAGATTTTGATAAAAAGATTGAAGAATTGGTGGAAATTGTATCGATTCCCAAATGGATGTCGATCGATACCAAAACTGGTGGTATTAATATAACTTTGGAAATACCTCAATGTTTCAAGGCAGATGTGAACCTATTAAACCTTGGTGTCACTCTTTTGGATGGTGAAGAAGATTCAATCTATAACATTGGTGAAAGAGTTTTATCAAGTTTATTTGCAAATTGGAAATTATTAAAAATTAAAAAGGAAAAGGAAAAGGATAAAAAGGAAAAGGAAAAGGAAAAAGATGAAGATGATGGAGAAGATGGAAATCAAAATGATGATAATCATTCAATTGTTAGTGGTTCAAGTCAAGTTACAAATGTTAATCCAATTGATTCACCAAGTTTATTGGTTGTTGATATTGCAAGAAAATCAAATAACAGCAATGTTAAAGAGAGATCCAATTTAAATTTAAATTCATCAACTCAATCTAGTAGTACAACAACTCCAATTAATAGTCTAACACCAAATACAAGTACAAATTCAATTGAAGGTTTATTACATCAAAATCAACAAACAAATAATAATTCAAATAATAGGAGAATAATATTTGATTTACCAAAAGATACATCTATTAGAATTTGGGAAGAGAATTCAGGTCATACATTGATGCGTAAATCAAGATTGGATGAATTCACAGGACAAGAAGGTTTGCCACAATGGATATCTGATTGTCTATTAAATGGTATTTATAAATTGGCACCAGATCCATCACAAAAATTGGTCATCTTTTTATCTCCATTTGAATCATTCAATAATAGTAATAATTATAATAATAATAATCATTCAAATGGTTTTGCCAATGCTTCTTCTTCTTCATCTTCTGTTTCAGTTGGACCACGTCAAAAAATACCATGTAATACAAATTCAAGTGTACTCATTAAAAGGGTTTGTTTACATGTTGCACAAAAAGCTCAATCTCCTCCACAGTACCTAGTCGATATCATGGCCAATCCAAGTATTCCACCCGATGAATACATTGAAATCCTTTGTCAAGGCAAAGTCCTCCTCCCAAAGTACACTTTACAAACTGTCAAAACATTCTTTTGGAAATCAAGTGATGATATTCAACTTTTTTATCGATTTAAATCATTATCAAATATTAATCATCATTTTAAATCATTAAAGAAATAGAAAAGAAATTATTTTTTTTCGCATCCAATATTTACTCAGTTGTTTAATGAAGTTCACCACGACACATACATATAATATACATATATACACGCATATGTGCCGACACTGGCTTTTTTGTGTTTGTCTTTTTACAATCTAATCGAATAACAAAGATCAATATCATCTATCATTTAAAAAGATATGAGGAACAAATTAATTAAATTAACCCCCAACCAAGGGTTGTACATGGGTGGGTGAGTGAGTGAGTGGGTACTCTTTAAAAACATATATATATATATTAATCGAAGGGTGGAGGTGGTTTGTTCACTAGTACGTCGAATTTGTTTGTTTTTTTTTTCTTCAACCACCCTACCCTTGCACTCTGAGACAGCTGAAATGAGCTGTTGTCATTGTTATATTTAAAGGTTTAAACCTATTTTTATCTTTGCTGCTGTGATGATGTTAAAGATAATGTGATGATGATGTTGGTTCCATCATGTTCAATAGACAACCCTCCCCATCTCTATCAACTCACCTCTCATTCAAAATTGGAAATATCGATATAGGAATGATATGTGATATTCAACCCAACGTTGATTCATCATCATCATCAATCATTTGATTTATTTCACCCATCGGTGCGTGGGAAAGGGGAGGTGGTGAAGGTTCAAGTTGATAAACAAGAAGAAGAAGAATCATCATCATTCATCAAACAAACAAAACAAACCTAAACCCACCCTCTCCTTTCTCTCTTTATAACAATTTTTTTTTTTAAAAGAGAGTTACTTTTACATTTTATATATATAGTAATGCACTCATGTTGTCATTTCCAACTCTGTCCCTTCTTCTCGTTGTTATTGTAGTACTACTTTATCAATATTGATTTTTTTAATAATAGGTTGCCGTTGTTGTTGTTGTTCCATCCATCCACATTCACCCCCACCCACTTCCCTCCTACTACTACTACAACTACTACTTTTACTTGTTTTAAAAATATTATAGAGAGAGAGAGAGTGAAGTTGGTTCAGTTTTTTTTTTAAAATATCCCCATAACTCATCACAACAACAACATATATATATGTATGGGTAATACAACAATACAGTACAATATCATCCATCGTACCCACCCATTATTTTGAAAATAATAAATATTATTTATGTTTTAAAACAACCATTCATCATCAAAAATTCCATATTCATTATACCTACCTTTTCCATCATCTCTCTTTAAATATAATATTTAAAACAACAACAAATCAATCTCTTTTTCTTTTTTTTAAAATTTGATCAATCATCAAAAAAAAAAGATGGATATAACATTTAATAATAATAATCTTGGAAAATCGACCATGATTTTTAATAAATCAACCTTTAAAAGATTTTCGTCACAATTTTCATTGTTTTCATCACCACCACCACAATCATCTACATCTACATTAAATATCAATAATAATAATAATAATAATAATAGTAATAATAATTTATCAACTTCAACAAGTTTTGGAAATAATTTAAATTTAATTTTAAATAATGATAATCATCATCAAGATCAAATCATATTGCAAGAGGCTGAATCTTGTTATATTTCATCATCCAATATTATTAATTATAATTTACCAACATTACCATTGGTAGTACAAAGAAAAGTGATTGAATGTTATTGGAGAGTTTACTGGTTCAATGATGAAATCAATGTAAAGGATCGATCAAAGTTGGCATTGGTCTCTAGAGAATGGTTTGATCAGAGTGCCAAATTTTTCAACAATACCATCAAGAAACCATTCAATCCAATGAAAGATGATTTCTACCAATTTCAAAAACATCTTCAAAACCCATACTGTCTCTACAAACATTTTAGTAGTATATTATTTAGTTCACAATTCAATCCAAGTGAATTCCGTATCAACTATTGTCTCTCACAATTTAATTTAATCCTTGATCAATTAATTGATAATATTGAACAATTTAAATTAAACTCTAATAATGGAAATATTGATTCTCTTTGGGAAAATCAAAATCAAAATAACTCTAATAATAATAATAATAATAATAATAATATGGAGATTAAAATTAGAGCAAGTAGAAATCCAATTATAAATTTATTTTATAAATTTAAAAATGCAACTTTAAAGAATACCAATTCAGCCTATAATAATAGTTTTCAACAAATATATAGTATGATATTTGATCGATTGGATACGATTGATATCAAGGCACTCAATAGTTATTTGTTGCTGCCGCATGTCCAAAAGTACACCAATACATTGTTGGATCTGACAAGAGAGTGCAATGAAAAGATTATCCGTCTCAAAAACTATAGTCGTGGTGAGACATCTCCCATCATCTACTACCACAATGCTTTGTTTCAAGATGAAAAGATCTTTGAAACACTCGAGCACCTAGATGCCACCCATTTGGTATCTGTCAGCGCACCACCCTTTGCCTCGTTACCAGACCTTCTTCGTCGATGCAAGAACCTATCCTTTTTCGTCATTCGTCATGCTAGTATCAAAACACAAATCTCGGCCGAGTATTCTATGGAAATTATCCAATCTCTACCTCCATCGGTAGTCAAGATCCTATTTGACTTTTCAGCCAAAACATTCAAGATTCCATACCACCTTTTGACTCCTGGTCGGTTCCCTCGTCTCGTCTCGCTATTTGTCACCAAAGAGGAAAAGACAACCGATGAATACTATCAATTCCTTGATACCAATACCCATATATCTGATATTCGTCTAACTTGTTGTAGCAACGACACTACCAATTCTCTATTGACCAAAGTAATGAAAGAAAGAAAGAATATTACAATGTGGTATGTCTCTTGTCAAAATCCTTCTTTATCCAATTCAACCATTCCTAGTACAACTCTGACAACTGGCCAATCGTCGTCTGAATCCCAACCAAATGCATTATATCAACCACATTTAAACCTTCACGTACGCGTTAGATACCTTCGTATCGATTGCTTTTCATCGATTCCATCGAATCTTTCAAAATATGTTTTCCTTCAAAACCTGGAAATCTACTTTATGGACGTTAGAAATGAATCATTTCAACAATTGGCTCAGTTTGTCACAGACATGCAGACGGTCCAAGTAAACATTTTAAAAAAACTTACAGTCAAACTACCAACCATCTCCAAAGAGGCTCGACTCAAATCCATCTGCTTTAAACCTCTCTTTATGGCACTGTGTAAAAGTTCTGTCGACTATATAAGAATCGATCTTCCCTTTTTCAAGCCTCCCAACACCAAATACGAATTAAAACACCGCGATACAAAGGTTATGGATTCTCATTATTTCTATGAAAATACTTTAAATACCTTTACCTTTACTTTTAAACCTCAATTTAAATAAAAAGTAAAAAATAAAAAATAAAAAAAATTTAATAATTAATTAAAAATACATTGGATTTGTTTTTTTTTTTTTTGTAGTGTTACATTTTTGAATTCTTTCTATTAGAGAATTTAATTATAATCTTCTTGAACACTTTTATAAAAGTGTAAACTTGTGCAGAAATATTCTGGCAATTATTTTTTTCACCAGTTTTTACTCAATTGGATATTTAAACTAATAATCTGTACAGGGGACAAGAGAAATCTTGCACCAACCAATTAAATCAAATAAATCTAAAAAAAAATCCACTCGAGCCCTGCGGCAAAAAAAAGTGAGATAGGACAAAAAAGAGTGCACCAACCGAGAATCGAACTCGGATCGAATCCGTGGCAGGGATCCATTCTACCATTGAACCATTGGTGCTACTGTTGAAGATTTTTCTGATCTCTGGGCCTGGTCCGGCGATTTTTTTTTCAACGAGTTACAAATTTTTTACACGGGTGATGATTTCTCATACTAAAAGTTAATATGGTGAACAAATGAGAACCAAGCTTGGGTTAAAAAAAGTAAAAAAAAGTTGATCCTTTGGAGGGGGTGAACCCATAGAGAGTCTTTCATGAAGTAAAATCAACAAGAACAGGTATCTGCGTACGTATCGAAGGATATGGAGCAGAAATCAGAAAAGAGCGATGTTTATGGATCGAATCCGTGGCAGGGATCCATTCAACCATTGAACCATTGGTGCTACTGTTGAAGATTTTTCCCACATCTTTTGTTTCTTGTTTTGGCTCACAAAAAATTGGTACTTATTAAAAGTTTTTTGGGGTTGTTCTTTTGACCTCAAAAATTTTGGCCTCATGGTGCTATTTTTTTTGGATGTGTTGCATCTACTAATCAGTTTTTAATGATGATGGGAAATAAAATAATTTAAAAACTGATAGAATCAATGGCAAGGATCCAAACTACCATTGAAGTGTTGTTTTTTTAGGCAGACTAAAACAAAATAAACAATTTTTTTTAATTTTTCAAAAAAACAAATCACACTCAATCGAATAAGAAAGCACACGATCAACAATACAAACCTCTTTGCCGATTGAAAAAAAAATATTACAAACAAGAAACTGGAAACAAACCTTAAAAATTCAACATTTCAAAATGGAAAACAATTGGAGCAAGAGGAGATATTAAAACATTGGATAAATTCATGACAAAACACAATGATGGTGGGTTTTCATGCGTCATCTTTTCAGCCATCGAACATAATCACTTGTTATTTATTCAACACCTGTTCAATCAATACCCACACAAAATGCAAATCGATCACAACTATAGGAGTTTAGCCATCAACAGGAATCGTCCAATGATATTGAAATACTTTTAAGATTTGGCACATCAAGAAAAGACTCTGCCCAAATACTGGTTCAATCTCAAAACCTAAGGAGCTGACAAATGTATTCAATGAAATTCCTTATTTTAATGATTTATTATCAACAGAAAAGAAAAGAAAAGAAAAGATTCAATCATCATTCATGATCAATATAGTGAATCCAAAAGTCAAATAAATTAATTAATATTGAAGGCACCATTACTTACTACACTAAAGTTGAATACGCTAGATTTATAAGAAGTATTTGAAACAGTGTAGTGTCTATAAAATAATGGTATTTTTAATAAATGGGATAGTTATAAAACTTTAAATATGTGCCCTTTGAGGAAGGGTGTATTAATTATTGTTATTCATCAAATTTGGATTCGTCAAAAGACTGTGCTCGATGCGGATAACCGATATCCCAGTATATGCAATAGTCAGACAGTGCTCGAGGTGGATAATCATCCATAAGTTCACCATTATCTAAATAATAGTATTGTGTACTTGTGATCTTTTGTGTATATAGGTTTGAAATCGTATCGATTGGATAAAACTCTTCATCTTTAGACTTTAGGATGATAAAAAATAGTTTGTCTGATTTCCAACATCCGTTTGTATCTAATTCTTCTTGAGTGGGTAAAGTGTTGGTTGAATGAAACAAACCAATATCATAACCAATATCCAACTGTTGTCGAAATTGATCAATCTCTTCTTTTGTTTTAGTAGATGGTACAAAAGCGATATTGAACTGTATTTCATAGTTCTCGAGCTTAAAGAAATACAAAAGATTCTCTTTGACATGATTACATCCGTTTTGAAGTATAAAGCCAAGTTCCAACATATCAAATATCTCCTGCGGCATTGCAAGTAATGACTTTCGCTTTGATAAGGTGCGGTGTTCTTTTACAAGTTGACCTAATCTTGATGACCAGTCGAATATATCAATGTGAGGAAAGGATGAAAGTAGTTCATCCATAATATAATTGCAGTTGTCGTTTTTAGAGGCTTGGCATGCCACACCCTCTGTATGGTGTCTATAACAATACAACCATGCATTGCTAAACTCACGAGTATTCTGGCCTACAAGAGAATGGTCAAGGCAGTAACCGATTGTCACCGTGTTAGATAGGAAGAGGCGAAAGTACATGTCACAATAGGAGTGGCTAATCAATCTCTCAGAGGCATGTTCAAAAAATCCCTGTACCAAGTCAAGAGAGGGATAATAGTGTACATACTCTGGTGGGATATTTTTACCTATATGATATGATGTGATCATTTCTTCTTCTATTAAAAATGAATGAATATACATTAGAGTTAATGATACATGTGACTGACGATCTTAAAATACTGACGAACTTACTTTCGAAAGTGGCAGAATACTGTGAACGCATTCCAGGTGGCATGGTTTGGTTGTTGTCAACAAAGTATTTTTGTATATTCCAATAAACACACGATACTCGATTCTGATGCCAGAGATCATCATCGTCTGTAAACACGAGATAATGTTTAACATTCTCCTGGGGCAGTAATGAAACTATATGACGATAGATTTGAAACTGAGCAAGGGGTTGTTCAAACCAAATGATTTCAGTATTGTCCAATCCGTTTAGATAGCTCTTTACATCTTCTTTGAGTGAAGGTTCACAGTATATTCCTAGGTAGAACCTATCTAGTTTTCTTCTTTGTTGCTTTATCGATTCGATACAGGATTTAAAGTAACCTAGTCGAGTTTTATCTCCTATTTTTGATGCACACAAACCAATGAGGGATATTTGTGGTATTGTTGTATTTGTGTTTGTTGTATTTGTAGAGATACTTGAGTTGTTTAACAAGCTGGTTAACATGCTCAAATGTGCATCCTCTCCTAGAGTGTTTTCATTGTTTGGTTGCATAGTATTATTATTATTATTTTCTCTTTCTTAATTTACTAGTAACAATGATCTTCACTCATTTCTTTTTTTTTGTGTCCTCGATTGGAAAAGAAAATACTGAGAAAAAAAAAATTAATTATATTTAATTAAGGTTTATTCATAATGAAACCAGTTGATTTAAAACAATCAATAAAAGGTTTTACAGCGACTATATAATCGGCACTTGTAAAGTTGTGGGGATGGTCAACAGTATGAGGGATTAATAATACATTGGGACTTTTGCCGGCCATATCAGAACCAGTTCCAAAAGTGCTAATCAAGGTATCCTCCTTTTTGATGAGATTGACTACTTGGTGACTGTAGAAATGTTGATCGGGTCGAGGCATAATAGTTGTTCCAGGTGCCAGTCCAATGACATTGAGTCTTTCAATATAATCAACCAGTGCATGCTTTAGAAACAGATTGATTGCTGCATTGACAAAGGTGCCACCATCAGATGCACAAATTTGAAGAAAATGTTTAGTTGGATGGGCAGACAAATAATCAAACCACTGCTGAACAATCAGACAACTAGTAAGACTATTTTCTCCACCTCCTTCGGTAGTTGCCAAATGACGTGTAACGTCCATTAAAAATCCGGTCAAGTCTTGATGATTGGGACTAAAGTTGTCTTTAGATACTACATAGGTCGGTAGATACACACAATAAAAGTTGACACCATCACACATTGAATCAGACAATTTAGAGGCATCATGTCCAGCCCACCCAATAGTGTTTCCCATACCATTGACATAGGACACTTGACCTCTTTCATAATCTCTTCCCATCTTTTCACCCAATGAAAAGTATTGTGTCTTTAATTTTGATTCTAATCTTTTGAACCTACTAGGACACTCTACCATCACCAAACTATCTTGATTATACTCGGTATAATTTGTTTGATTTATAAATCCACATCTATGTAATGATCTTGCTGATCTCCTAAAAAAAGAAAATAAGAATAATTTAGATAAAATATAATAATAAATGAATGAATATAGATTACATACACTTTATCATCCCAAAAATGATCTCTACCATAGTTTAAACCATCTATTCTAGAATCAAACATTTTCGATAATTCCCAATACTTGAAATAAGCAATATTCTTTTCATCTTGACTCAAACTATTGTATATATTGACAAGTATATCTAGAGGTATATCATCTACAGCCGTTGGTATGATTGAAAGATAGAATATCTTTTTACCAACAAACTTTGAAAATGATGCCACTGAACTTGACATTACCTTTTTAATTGATAGTATTACCATCTTGATATGTTGTTTTTCTAACTATAGATATATAATCTATCCTATCTCTATCTACATTAAATAATAACCACCATACAGCACATGTATTCACAATGACTCACTACTAAAGTATTTTGATAAATTGGAAATTAATTAAATTGACGAAGTGTACACTTGTCGTTCAAAGAATTGTTTATGTGGAATGATCATACACAGACAGACAGACATCCACCAATCATCATCGGAGACAGTAGTTAAAGGTATGCAAACTGAATCAGGCCGATCACTGTCAAGTATACAACTATCATTGACTACAATAAATGAGTATATTGATATATTGATAGTGATAGTAATAGATATTATGATTAACAATATAGTTATAACAATAATAACATACTGAGATGGCACTGCTCTACTTAGAAAAATGGTTCATTAAAAAATAAAAAACAATCAGAAGAGTGCAACTTGAGAGACCTCTCTTTGTTTTTTTTTTAGACTTGAACAAAGAGATTTCATCTATTAGTTGTTGTTATTTGTTGTTTGTTTGTTTGTATATATATATAATTATCTTTAATAGATATTCAAAGGAAGAAGTAAAAGATGACTACTACTACTGTTTCAAGAGAATATACATTCTTTGATGTATTCAGAGTACCATTTGTAAAGACACAAATCCTCAACTCTATCAAAGATCAATCAGTGACACACAACCGATTCAACAAGAACAAACAATATATCAAAGGAAAGCAATTAGCTAGTGAGTTTGCAAAGGATCTTAGAATAATATCAACGTATGGTGTCAACTGGGACTTTATCAAACCTCTCTTGGGAGATATGAACGAGGCCAAGCCCGAGGCCAAGCTCAAGGCTATCCGTGCGTACTGCTCGCACCCCAACGCCAATCTCACCACCACCATCTTCCTCTTGGAGTGGTTCAAGGAGTTTACTCCTGGAGATCTCTTGCTCGACGAGGTTGCCGAAGCTGGCCATCTCGACATTCTCACCAATCTATTGGATCGTTTCCCCGATGCACTCGTCACTGAAGATGCTTTGGACGGCGCTGCCAAGAATGGACATTTGGCCACCGTACAATACCTCCACAAGCACAGAAAGGACGGTGCTAGCACCATGGCTATGGACTATGCTGCTGCCAACGGTCATCTTGCCGTCGTAGAGTTTCTTCAAAAGAACAGATCAGAGGGCTGCACCTTTTTGGCACTCGACAATGCCGCTGCCAACGGTTTGTTTGATATGGCCAAGTTGCTCTGTGAAGGTTACCCACAAAATGAAATCTCTGAAGATGCTCAATACTGGGCCGTTCAAAATGGTCACAAGGAAATTCAAGCCTACTTTGAATCTCGTCTCAAATCTAAAATGTCTGAATAAACCAAAATAATACATAAAACCATGGTTATATATAAAAAATAATTATAACCATTGTAAATTTTAATTAAACATAATTATGTATAAAAGATATTAATTATTATATATTCCTTTTCATTTCCATTTATTTCCATTTATTAAGTTTATTTACATATCGGAACTTGACCACTTGTAAGCTTCTTCTTTTCTTGAATTGGATCTATTTTGATTTGCAAAGTATTCCTTTTCAAATCCATTACTACGATCAACACCATCCCATCTATATCCAGGTCTAATATTAAATCTATTGGTTGGATATGATCCTTTATAAATTGGTAATGGTTTATCTTTTTCCTCTTCTTCTTCTTCATCTTCATCATATTTATCTCCGTCTTTATCTCTTTTTTTCTTTTTCTTTTTATCCTTTTTATCTTTTTTTCTTTTCTTTTTATCTTTTTTTGATTCTTTTTCATTATCATCTTGTTGCATACCAGCCATTGGATCACCCCATCTATCTCTTTCCTTTTGCATATTATTTAGTGACTTGTCATCGGCCGATCGGCTAAATGGTGCCAATTTTTCTTCTTCCAATCTTTTCTTTTGTCTTTCTCTTTCCTCTAGTTGTACCTTTCCAATACCCCATTCCATTGAACTCTCTTCACTTGGTTTATCCTTGTTCATAAATTCATTTAGTGAATCCAATTTTTTACCTCGTTTATCTCTATAAACAGTCTCTGCATTCTTTCCAGATAAATCTACTTGTTTTTTCTGTTCATTTGATTCTATTTTAATTTGTTGTTGTTGTTGTGGTGGTCCAACATCAAATCTATTACTTTTTCTTTGTTGCTGTTGTTGTGGTGGTGGAGTTAAATCTCTATTGTTTCTTGGTGGTGTTGAGTCTCTACCTCCTCCTCCTCTTGGTGGAGATAAGTCTCTTGTTCTATCTCTACCTCTTGGTGGAGATAAATCTTCATTTCTATTGTTATTTCTTGGTGGTGAAAGATCTTGATCTCTATTTCTTCCACCTCTTGGAGGTGATAAATCGCTATTTCTTCCTCTTGGAGGAGAAAGATCTCTATTTCTTCCACCTCTTGGAGGCGATAAATCTTGATTACTATTGTTATTTCTACCTCTTGGTGGAGATAAATCTTCATTTCTATTGTTATTTCTTGGTGGTGATAAATCTTGATTTCTATTCCTTCCTCTTGGTGGAGAAAGATCTTGATTTCTATTGTTATTTCTTGGAGGAGAAAGATCTCTATTTCTTCCTCCTCTTGGAGGTGATAAATCGCCATTACCACCTGATCTATTTCTTGGTGGTGATTGATCTCTTGTAGAATGTTTGTTTTGAGTAGGGTCTTGTACAGTAACCCATTCTTGTTTGACTATCTTTTCCAAATCAGCAGTACCAGTAAATTCATCTATATTGGCAATTGTTGGTTCATACTCTAAAAGAATATTTAGTGTTAATATCTGTGATCATCTGAGTTTTAAACTATGTGTGATGTTATATATATCTATTACAAACCATTTTTCTCTTTTTTCTTCTTTCTATTATTATACTCTGTTTCATAGTCTTGTACAGATTGTTGATCATCTATATCTAATAGAGTTGATTTCTTTGTTTCTTTGTATTTTGTTACTTCTTTTTTCTTTCTCTTCTTTTGGTGGTTGTCGTTGTCTTGATGATGCTCATCAGAAGGAGAAAGATACTTTTTCAAATGATCAGGTGCTGTTGATGCTGTTAATCTATTCATCATTTAAACACACCCTCCACTCTTTCGTATCTATCTATCTATCTGTACTATATATATGTTAATATTAAAATCCAAAAAGAAAAATGAAGTTGACGAATTCGTATCACATGATAAAGAAAGTGTTTGTTTGTTCATGAACATTGGTTGATATTTTTTTTTATTGTTTAATTTTAAACAATATTTGTATTATTATTGTTGAGATTATAATTATATATAATGGCAAATGTGATTATTATTAATATTAATATTATTAAATGTGATCAAGATTTAATAGATTGATATAATTATTATTTAAAAAAAGGATTAATTTGATTATTTAAATGAAAAGATTGAAGAGAGTGGAACGAATTGAGTGACCACGCCAAAAGCTTGACCAAAGATACCCATTGCCATTGAGGCACCTGCACCACGAGTGGATGATGACTTGAATGCTGAATGATTCATGCCTCCACCAAGTGATGGATCATATTGATTGTTACCACCAAAACTGATATTAGTAGTGCTTTGCTTCATTGCCGATGAAGTGTTACCAAGGTTGGAAAGAGTTTCTAAAAGAAAATAAAAAGAAAAAAAAAAAAAAAGAAATAAAAAGTTAATAAATAATAATAATAGCAAAGGATTAATAATAATAATAACTGGGTTGATTGAATATATAACTTACCAAAAATAGCCATTCTTGTTTTTTTGTTAATTGGATAATAAATAGAAATGATTTAAATTAAATTAAATTAAATAAATAGTAAGTTGTTGATTTAGATTAGATTATTAAATAAATAGTTGTTGATTTGATATTTAACAATGGAGTGAATTGGTTGTTTAAATAGCCATTGTTTGGGTAAAATTAAATTAAAATTAATTGTTGTTTTAATCTATTGATTGGTTGATTAATCTTTGATAGCTTGATGGATTGATGGATTGATTAAAAAACAATGTTAACATGTGACAGTGTGATAATATAATTATTCATCATATTGGGGGGTTAACGATAAGTCGTAATAATTTTTGTGTTTTGTAAATTGAAGTTCAAAAGTTGATGAAAAATGGTCTTTGTAACTGTTGTTGTTGGTGTCACCAGAGAATCGTGAGTAATGGAGACGAAGAATAGAAAGATTATTATTACATTTAGCTTGTTTGTGAATGATGGCATTACCTGCCATGTTGGTTGGTTGTTGATATGATGATAAAACTTTAAAGGAAGAGTAATGGTCTTTTTCAACACTACTAAAATAGATTGCATCGACTGTTTTAGGTGTTAAATTTAAGTGTTTTTGTTGTTGTTGTATAAAATAAAGTGTCCTAATATGACTAGTAATTGGCATGACTGATATTTTATCTTGATCATGATCATCATCTTGAATGATTGGTAATGATGTAATCTTTCGCTGCTCTATGTATTTGGCCAAATCAATATTACCAAGTGAAATCATTTCATGATACCAATTTCCAAATTGATCCAAATACACATCACCGTAGACAACACTGTCAGATTCCCCATTTTCAACATTCCATTGCATTGTCTCTTTAAACATTTTGATGAACCCGCGAGAGAGGAGTTTATGGGGATATCCAACTAAAAGGTATTGTCTATGTCTATGAATAATACGGATCATCGGGATATCACATCGATTCACTGCCGATTGAAGATGTCTAGGTGTGACCTGAAATAGATGCTCTTGAGTACTTTCCAAACTATCTATATCTATTGCAATTGTTGTTGTTGATGTTGATGTTGTTGCTGTCAACTTTAATCCAAGTATATAATCGATCATTTTAATGTCACCACGTTGTATTGCATTCTCTAGAGAGTTTGATATAGCTATTTGTTCTTTGGAATTGGTTGGTTGAGTGACCGAGAGATACGGATAATTCTCTAAAATAAAAGAGACAATGTAGACATGGCCACTATCCATCGCCGATGCGAGTGAATATATGTCTGCAAGGGTCGGATCATCTCTATTAGTTGTAATAAATTGGATGCATGCTATAGATCCAGATTGTACAGTCTTTTCAAAAAACTTTTTGAAATTACCTTTTAGAATGCGTCTTCCTTCTTCTTCTCCTTCTTCTTCTTGTTCTTTGTCCTCCTCTTCTTGAACCTTCCCAAGACTAGTAGTATCCTTTTCGAGTAAGAGGGAAAGGATAGAGTTTTGGTGACTACGAACATGATTGGTGGTTGATATTATTTGTGATTGGTACCGAGAGAGAAGAATCTGCATGCACTCGACACTAGCACTTGATGCACACAATACTATACTATTGTTATTGGGTAGTATATTGGTAAATAGATCACTTTCGAGTAACATTTGAATCATCTTGTCATTACCCTGTTTGGCAGCAATCTCGAGTAACTCCAATCGGTCTTCGACAGACCGTTTCTCCTTTTTCTTATTGGCCAATAAACTCTTTAAAATGTCCAATTGACCATGTTCACAGGCCAACTTGAGTAAACTATGTACAAAGGGGGGAACCGGTCCCTTTTCAAGACACCGATAGATGAAATGGAATAGATCCGAGTTGGCAGAAACAATAGCATGTTTCAAAGGATAATGGAATTGTTGTAAATTTGGATACTCAAATTCTTTTCCATCTCTAGAAATAGGTCTCATACTCTTCATTTTCTTTTCTTTATCTCCATCATCATATGTGTCATCATTGATTAAATCCATGTAGAATAAAAGAACATCTTTTTGATTCTTTTCAACTGTAGCTTTTAAAGCACTGTTTGCAACATATGAGATGAATCGATTGTTATATATCCATTTGACAGTTTCCAAGTTGGGACCAGATGTCAGTCCTTCAACAACCCAAGCACCTCCACCACCCTTATTGAATTGTGATTTATCGGGATGTGGAAAGTCTAGTAACTTTTCAAGTACCTGCAAGTTTCCATGTGCAACACTCCACTGCAATGCAGCCGATGAAAAGATCTGTCCTTTAGTCTCGGACATAAAACCAATCGGTTGAGAAGCATCCCTTTTATACAAATCCAACATATAATGTACAACATGCCAATTGGCATTCTTGGCAGCACCATCAATAGCATCTTTAGAAAATTCAACTCTATACTTTGATTTCTTCTTTTTAAAGAGTGTCTTTAAACTTTCCAAATACTCTACTACCTTTAAATGTCCATTCGTAGCTGCCATATCATATGAATGATTTGTAAATTTAACATTATCATCCTATAAGAAGTAAATAAATAAGTAAGTATATTACAATGTTAGATTCTATTTGTTTAGGTAACATACAAAGATAGTTGGATCATTCTTTAGAGTAGAATGAATTAATAATTGAATGATTTCTAAATGACCATTTGAACAAGCATGATCGATTGCATTGGTTGTAAATGGTGTACCGTTGGCTAATAGGAATTTGACCAATTCAAAATTACCAGATGCAGCAGCACAATCAACTGCTATATGTTCTTGTTCAAATGCAGATCGATAGTATTCAAAGATTACTTTAAAGGTTGATAGTTTAAACTTGACTGATGGGTGGTATTTGTGAGGTGAACAAACAGCCATGATCAAATCAAGGGTTGCCCAACCAACTTGTAAGTTTGTTTCAAGTGGTAGTTTGCCAGATTGAATTGATCTGATGCATAGATCATGTAACAATGATCCCGTTTCATTTTCAACTACCCATTTTAAACTTGGTATATCATTGAATCGATACGATGCAGACTTGCTACCATGGTCACTATACAATACACTATGAATACTATGTATGTGTTTTGATACAATTCTAAATAAATATCTATTTAAAAGTACTTTTAATATTACTACATCTGTCGCACGCATTTAAATTTAAATAAACTAATCGATTGAATATATATATCTCTATATCTCTCTGTCTCTCTCTTTTGTGTTTGTTTGTTTGTTTGTACAAGATATATATGTTTTTTATGATTTTTTAATTTTTTGAAACTACTTCATTTCTTTCATTTCTATTTCTATTTCAATATTAATATTTTCTTATTCTTATTATTCTTATTCTTATTGATTATTAACTTGTTTCTTTTGTTGTTGTTGTTGTTGAGAAATTTGGAGAGCAACTAGTTTTAAGATTTGATCTGATTTTAATTTAGAATGACCTGGGAGTTTAGAGACGGATTGCCATAGGAGACCGTGGTGAGGGTCGGCTTCGAGACATTTGATTTGGAGTTGTTTGGTTTCTTGTTCGATGGCGGCTTGGGTGCGGACTGTACGGAGGAGGAACGCGTAGTAGTATGCCCAGGCATCACCGTGGTCGGGAAAGGTGGCAATGGCACGGGTGAACCAGGTGCGTGCCTTGTCGTGCTTACCGTCCATCCAAAAGATACGGGCTACCTCGGTCAATACGTACGGGTCGTTGTTGCACTTGTTGAGTGCGTCTACGCAACGGTTCTTTTGGGCGTGACGTGGTTCCATGGCGATTGACTCGGCCCACAGCATACCCGAGGTGGGACAGTCTTGCAGCCCGATGGCGAGCATGGTGGCAGCGGCCTTTTTGTTGCCAAGACGTGTTTCAAAGCGGACAAACTCGAGGAGGATCTCCTCACGCTTTGGCATACGCAAACTGGCCTTTTCAAGGGTCGCACGTGCACGGTTGATATTGTTGGTGCGGACTTCAAAGCGGTGTGCTTCGATCCACGGTGCCGGGCTGGCAGTCGGGCAGTGTGTTGTGGCGCTCGTGTAGATGGCACGCACGCGCTCGACTGCTGTGGGGAGGAGGGGGTCTGCGCGTTGACGCTGCACGCGCTCCTCGAGCTGCGCCTTCATGAGCCACATCTTCCACGCCTGTGGGAAGCCGGCCAGACCCTTGTCGAGCACGTCACCCTCGAGTGCGGGAGTTCCGTGCTCGCGCTCGAGCACAGCCGACTTCATCCAAATACGCGCGGTTGGCGCGGTAGCAATCGCGTGCTTGAGAATACTACGTGCCACGTCGATCTGGTTCATCTCGCTCTCAATCTTGACGGCGGCGAGTGGGATCTCCTCGGACCGCGGGTTCTGCTTGAACCCCTCCTCGAGAATCGCACGGGCACGTGCTACGCCGGCCGGGTCGCCCGACAACCACTTTTCCTTGGCATATTTGAGCCATAGTATCTCGTATTGTGGGCAGTGTTTGAGTGCTTGGACATACGTGTTTTCGAGTGACTCGGGGGTCCCGTGTTGTTTCTCGAGATCGGCGACACGCACCCACACAGACTTTTTCGTCGGGACGACTGTCAGCAAGTACGCATACACAGCACTTGCCGTCTTGACAGATCCGCGCTGCAGCAGCTCGCTCGCATCGGCCACCCACACACGCGTACGGTCGTCGTCGTCGACACCCATACCAATCGCCTCGAATATGATCGCCTGACACGTCGCCAACGCGCCGTTCTTTTCGCATTTCTCTGCCTCGGCAATCCACCGCTCACGGTCTGTCACACGCGATGCGCCACCCGACTGCCCCGCATGTGCCGACGACAGCGACCGAATCGCCTTTTTAATGACACGCGCCACATTCTCTGTGTGGTTGACCGCCTCTTCGAGTTGAGCGGCCGCAATCCAAATCTCTATGCTCGTGGGGATCGCCGTACGCGCCTTGTTGAGTACTTCACGTGCACGATCATACGACTCGAGGTTAGCGAGTGCCAACCAGAGGTCGACATTGTCGCCAACACACTCAACGGCACGTCCAAGCAGAATCTTGGCATCTTCAGGCTCCTCGAGCTCGACTGCCTCTTTCCACAACTTGACCGAGTTGGGCACAAACTCTAGTGCACGTCTCAACACACGTTTCTTCATCTTGACATCTTTCTCTAGTGCCGCAGCATACAGCCATATCTTGATTGAGTGCGGAATCACCTTGACAGCCTGTGCTAGGAGTAGTTTGGCATTGTCGGGTGTCTGCAAGTTGGCATTTTCAATCCAAACCTCTTCGTCGTCGGGACACTCTAGACACCCCTGCGCAATGATCTTTCGTGCCACTGACAACTTGCCCGCATACATTTCCAACTTGGCCGAAGCGATCCAACCCGGCGCATGCTTGGGATTTGTCTGCGTGACCGAACGAAACAAGAGACGTGCCTTTTTAATATCACTAATCTCTGTGGTACTGGCGATACGCTGGCTCTTGAGATCGGTCAAGTAGCCCTTGGGGTCAACACACGTCTTGCCCGAGATGCTGTCACCGACCTGGTTGAGCTTGAGATCCAACACGGTCTTTCTCGCCATGCCGACCTGTGTCAGATCGGTCGTCGTCGTGCCACTCGTCAAATCACCGTAAATGTTGGGGTTGGTCGGTTGAATGATGCTGACCGTTTCATTTTCCTGTTTGGCGCGTTCAATCACGCTGTCTGGTACGGGCACGTAGGTTTCGCGCTGCTTTCTCTGATTGTTTCTCGAAATGTCACCTGCCTCTGGTAGATTGAGCCATTCGTCATTGCTCACCTGTGACAATTGTTGTTTGAGATCGACTAGTTGCTGTTGTAGTTTGGGGTTGAGTGTACGCAGATTCTCCAAATCCTCCTTTTCCATCTTTTCTCTTCTTTCCTTTCTTCTACTGTCCATCAATCGATCGACAGACTCCCATATATCATCTGCTTCCTTGTCTTCATGATCGTATATAGCTCTTGGATCTGAAAACCCATCACGTGAATCTCCTTCAAACTCATCATAATTTCTTCCACCAACATCATCATCATCATCATCTCCTCCTCCATTTCCACCATCATCTCCAAATTTTCTTTTATCTCCAAATCCTGGTACACTCCTACAAATTAAATAAAAAGTTAAACAAAATATAAGTATGTAATTGATACAGATACACTAATAACAAGTATATATATATATATCACATATCATCTCTTCTCTTCTCTCTCTATTCATACAACAAATAGCAATATATATAGTTGATCAAACAGAACTATGTATGTACATATAGGTAAGGTAGGGTAGGGTTGATCATTCATTCAACTAACAATACCCTTCCCTTTGTTTTTTTGTACAATGATTGATAATGAATGAGATGAGATGAGAGAGAAGGGATAGAAATGATAATTTAATATTAACCTTGTTATTAGTCATTGTCAATGTTGTTGTTATTATTGTCACTTACCCAGCACCAGGTTCTATATTTCTAGCTCCACCAATATCACTTCTTGTTGTAAAACCTACAGCACCTCTACCCAAACCAGCTATATAACCTGGAGGTGGAGGTTGATCCAAGAACTTTCTTCTCTCTGCGTTGATTAAATGTGCCATCTAAGAAAGAAGTATATATATGTTGTATATTTGTTTATGTATGTCGTATGTGTATGTACAAGTAATTATAAAAATGAATGATAACTACTATTCTTTTTTTTTTTTTGATTGATTGATTGATTGATTGATTGATTGATTGATTGATTGATTGATTGATTGATTGATTGATTGATTGATTGATTGATTGATTTGTATGTTGTATAGCCGACTCCCTATGATATATATTCGATCGTTTGAGTTATGAATGAATGAATGAATGAGAGCTGCTTCAGAGAAGAACTAGTTTGTTGCTCTTCACTCAATGAGGGGGTGTTCATGAAAAATCGGCAATCATCCCAAAAAAGTCAAAGCTCGATGCCAATATTAAAGTAAATATCTGGAGAAGCTCCAAAATAAAATTAATTAGAAGGGAAGGTTTGAATGAAGTGGGAAGATTCTATTGCCAACTCTTTCCTCATCCCCTTCTCTCACTCATTCACTTCATTTCATTGCACAGATAAAATATAAATATATATATTTATAATTTCTCTCTCTCTCTCTCCTAAGAATGACTACAGTTAATCTCCGTATTGGTGACACCGTCCCAGACTTTACTCAAGAATCAAGTGAAGGAACTATCAAGTTTTATGACTATTTGGGTAGTCAATGGGGTATCTTGTTCTCTCATCCAAAGGGTATGTAGTATACATATATATATATATATATATGTACTTTATGTTTAAATCATATGACTTAATTAACACTATTGATTTATTTCTATACCTATACCCTATCTCTGATTATTATATTAGACAAGACACCAATTTGCACAACTGAATTGGGACGTGTATCAAACATTCTTCCAGAATTTGAAAAGAGAAATACAAAGGTGATTGCACTCTCTGTTGATAGTGTTGCCGATCACAAGGAATGGATCAAAGACATTAATGAGACTCAAAACACCAATGTCACATTCCCAATCTTGGCCGATGTTGATAGAAAGGTTGCCGATCTCTATGGTATGATTCATCCAAATGCTGACAACACCTTTACTGTTAGAAGTGTATACTTTATCGACCCTGCCAGAAAGCTCCGTGCTCAAATCACCTATCCAGCCAGTACCGGTAGAAATTTCGATGAAATCATCCGTGTTTTGGACAGTTTGCAATTGACTGAAAAGTACAAGGTTGGAACTCCATCCGATTGGAAGCAAGGTGGTGAATGTGTCATTGTTCCATCTGTAAATGATGAAGCTGCCAAGACTTTATTCCCAGGTGGTTGGAAAACTGTCAAACCATACCTCAGACTTGTTCCACAACCAGGAAATTCAACTGCTTAAAAAAAAGAAATAAAATAATACATAAATAATAAATAATAAATAATAAATAATAAATCAATCCTTATTTATTTATTCTGCTTGACAAGTTGTTAGAGTTCATTCCAACGACTAATCCCTTTTCCGTGAAGATAATTGAGACATTCATAGTAATTGGGAGGTTCATATTTAACCTTGTCAATGGGTGTGGCAAAGACATCGTCTCTGTAGACCGTTACAACGATAAACCCGGATAGTGTTCCATCTATCACCTGTCTTACTCCATACTTGATGAGTGTTTGGAAAAACATGTAGGTTCCAGCTTCCTTTAGGTCTACTATCTTTTGAACTTGAGTTTCATTTGGAATTTCTTCCCCATTATACTTGAATTTGTTGGTGACTTGATTGACATTGTCAGACGCATGAATAATAGATGAAACCCAATGACCCTTTGGAATATATCCTTTGTAATAGGTCACCGTATGTTTGGTGGGCTCTAAAACAGTTTCATATCCCAAATACTTATTGTAAATTGCAACAGGCTTGATACTAATCACTCCATCATAAAATGAAGTATCATGAACCAAATCTAAACTGGCATTCTAAATATATATAAAAAAAAATGCATCAGGGCCTATTGTATTGTATTTTTTGTTTTGTTTATAAATTTAAATTACATACAATCATTACAAATTGATCGATTGCATCCTCTTTTAATTTCAATAGTTGGTCAATACCAACTTCACTTGAAACCATTTGGCTGTTTTCTAAATCAAATGGATCAGGCTCCATAATAATAGAACTATTTGTGGTAGCAAGGGATTTAATGTCTTTGATAAACTTGGAATTTGATTCATCTTCTTCTTCACCTTGAAGGTCTGGTTGTTGTATCATTTTGTGTGTTTTTAAAATAAATAAACTAATAAATTAGTTTGAATTAAATAAGTAATTTAGTTAACTCCTCTTTTTTATACGGGAAGTCTATGCCAATTTACAGGTACATGTTAAACAACAAAATTACAAAACAGATCTCTCGATATTAATACCACACATGTAAAATCCTAAGGTAGTTTACAAGGTGTAACCTGTCCAATTCATTCCTGTGCACCTGTTTGGAAACTTACATGGTTTGAATTAATCATTCTTTTTAGTTGGGTATGTTTATTATTATTAATTAATGAGAAAAGAGTGATTTAATAGTTGATGGAGAAATATTCTTTGACAACAAATAAGGTTCGAGCATTTTTTGATAACGAGAGATATATGGATGTTGTGGGATGGTTCTTGCCATTTGTTTAAATAATTGGATTGATGGGAATATGACGCTTTGGTTGTCTGCCTGTGTGATAGAGACTGCTACATTCTCCCAGAGAGTACGTAAATCTTGTTGTCCAATGAAGGAATTTTGCTTTGAAAAATAGTTTTGGTCTGTTATTAATTGAGTGGCGAGGTTACTACACAATTTCTGTGAGCAATGGGCTAAAAGATACTCGAGCATGATACGATACGTCTCGGCATCAAACACACCCGGTGACGACTCTTTAGCTTCTTTTTGGAGGAAAAGGAATAGTTTCCAAGCATCTTGTAGGTTAGCTTCTGCCAATAATGACCGTAACACGAGATTATAAAAGAATGAGGTGTGGTCATAAAGACCGACAAAAGAAGTCTTTGCCATATTAAATAATTGGTTCATTTCATGTGGTATATTCACCTCTGCTGGAATATTGACTTGACGACGATACACATATCCAGTTTGGTATACCAATTTACGTGCATATGTTTCCAATGAATGTCTTGATACAAATTTCATGTTTGCTAGTTTTGTTGTTGTAGCTGTATTTGTATTTGGATCTTTTGTGACGGATGAAATATAAGCATATCTATTCCAAAGTTGGTATGCGTCATGAGCAGTTGGTGCAGCATTGAGTATATGGTGGAACGACCAGTAACTGATAAACGAGGAGATGGCGTGGTCGTCCTTGAGACTAGTGTAAAACTTGAAGCATGTGGGTGCATCAAGTTGGTTCAACGACTCGGTGATCGAGGTAAAGAGACGTTGGTCCATCTTGACGGTAGTCGACTTGTTGAGCGAGTCGAGCAGCCTGAGTAAAAACGACAGTCCGGTGCTAGAGATACCGGCACGTGTAATCAACCCCGTGTACGCCTTGATGTCGAGTTGAATCCCGCGACGGTCCATCTCCTCAAGGATGGCTTCGCACATGCCGTATTGACCCTTCTCGGCAAGCTGCAGTAAAAACACCGTGTATGCAGGCAACACGTTTTGAGGGTTGGACTCTGTCGCCACCAAGTGCATCAAAATCTGCAACACCCTGCTGAAATCGGCTTGGTGGATAGTAGACACCACTATGGCGGTGTAGGCCTGTACGTCGGGCATGTATATCTGCTTGAATGTCGGTTCGATCAGATCGTACTTGCCAGCGACCACATAGTAAGAGATGAGTGTCGTCAAGATAGCTCGACGCATGTCGCTGTGTGCGTCCTCGCTCTTGCCACCCAACGCACGCTCGTAACTGTTGTACACAGTCTCGACCAATTGCAAATGTTCGGGTTTATGTTGTCTGTTTTTGAGTGCCTTCATCAACTTTAGGTAAAACTTTGGATTGACTCTCATCTCCAAATCATCTTTATAATCGTAATAGAACTGAATCACAGCTCCAACATCTTTAACATGATCTAATTTATCAAGTCCAAATATTCTAAAAAGAAAAGAAATCAATTAGTTATATATATATATTACTCTATGAGTGAGTTGAGTTGATTTGGTTTAACACATACTTGTCTTTTGGTGATAAAGTATTGAAATGTTCGACAGTTATAGTTTCTCTTTCTTTTGTACGTGGATTATATTGTAGATATAGATTACTGCTGTTTGGTAATAGCGGTTGTTGTGGTAGTCGGTTGGTAGTACCTCTTGATATCTGCTCCAATCTCTTTTGTAAATCTTGTTTTGTCTTGTTTGCACTCGAAGTGTTATTTTGAATGTTTACATAGGTTGTACTTGAAGAATAACCTAATCTATCATTATATGAAAAGCTAGTTAAATGTAATGATGATGATGATGATGATGATGACGACGATGATCCCAATATTAAACTCTTGTTGATCGTTGTTGTCGTTGTTCTACTACTACAACCACCACCACCAATTTGGTTTGAAACAACTCTAGATAATAATAGTCGTTTACTCGATTCCAACATCCTTCTATTCTATCTATCTATCTATCTATATGTCTCTAGAAATTGAATTAATAATTTGGGATCGGCTTGTCATTGTCATTACTTTCAAAACGAATCATTTTTCTTTTTTTGGTTTAGAATTAAACATAAAACTCTATAGAGACAAATAATAATAATATAATAATAATATAACTTATGAGATATTATTTATTAATTAACAAAGTGACATATTATATCATCATTATCATTCTTCAATCAATTCATGAAACAACAACTTTCTTTCTTTCTCGATTGATATGAATGAAGTTGCAGCTTTGTTTCTTTAAAGAAGAATATTGAATGATTTTATTTTAGTTTATTTGTTGTTGTTGTTGTTGTCTCATGTATAAGAACAAACACAACAAACAACCGGATACAGATACTATCTGTTTTTTGAAAATATCTTATTTGTTGTCTCTGCTCTGAAGTTCGAGGAAGCTCTTGAAAAAATTTTATTGTAAAGTGAGTGGATGAAAAAAAAATCGATTTTTTTTTTGGATGGCTAATTTCTGTTTGTTTGAAAGATCATCACCTGCTGCTTGCTGAGCACCTCACACTCTGGATTTCTTATTGTTTAATATCAAACGCATCAATATTTATTGAGACCTTTTTTTTATATATCCATCTTTGTACTTTTAAAACACAACCCATCCCTATTCACCAACAAGTAGTAATTAGAAGGATTAATCGAAATCTAGCTCTAGTTATCTTCCCCTCATTTGTAGATTATATAAACAATATATTAGTAACACCAACATAAAATAAAATGGTATGATCAATTTATATACAATTATATATATATGTTACTCTCTCTCTTTCTAGCATCATAAAACAACAACAATAGCAACAAAAAGCAGAATGTTTATAGCAGTCATATCAAGTTTAAACTTGTAGCAGCTAGAGTGATGATCAACAATGGATGACACCAATAGTAATAAACACAACAAGATATGACCGATAGATACATCGATAGATAGATAGATATACAACAAGCACTATCTAGATATATATATATATATATACATATATATATATGTGTTTTGATCATTGTTTTCAACCACAACCACCCATCACACTTAAACAAGTTTCACGACACTGACCAGATATTATTATATCTTTATATTCATCACCTATTAGGTCTATCATTCAAGTTTCAATGACGAAAGTGCTGGTTTCCGTACCATTGGAAACTTCCCAATCTTACCAATCAAGACTGCTCACAAGGGTCCAGCTCCAAAGCCACAAGGTATGTACCTCCTTCAACAATGAATCCTTTGGTTGATACTAAATCATATTGATTATAATCACTTACTAATACATATATATTTGTTTATAACAACAACCAACTATAATAATAATAATAATAATAATAATTAATAATAATTAATGATGAATTTTAATAATTGGAATAATAATATTTTGGTTTAAATATATATATATATATAGACCCAAATGCTGTTGATGCAATTGATGAAGCTTTGGACCTGTTCAAGGCCAACATTCTCTTCCGTACTTTTGAAGTTCAAGGTAATGGTGACCGTGTTTTGATCTACCTCACCCTCTACATTACCAAGTGTCTCCTCAAGATTGCCAATCTTTCAAAGGCCGACGCTGAAAAGCAACTCTTCACCATGGCTCAAGAACAATTCTCCATTCCAGGTGAAACCTCCTTCCCACTCGGTGGTATGATCACCATCCCAGCTGCCCGTGATGCCGCCGACAACATCCGTCAAGCCTTGACTCAATTGAGACTCGAGACTGGTATCCGTCTTGTACAAAGAGTTTATGCCACCGATCCAGCCAGACCAAACAAGTGGTGGATGGCTTTCTCAAAGAGAAAATTCTTGGGCAAGGCTATCTAAACTAAACAAATAGAATAGAAAGATGCTAAAACAAAAAGAAATGAAAAAGGAATTTTAACCAAAGTTACAACTTTACTTGTTCATTTGTCCCAACCAACCAACCCCTCAAAAAAACAAAAACTCTATAAACTATATTAAAAATATTTATTAAATTTACCATCATCGTTGACTTACACACATATATATTTATATATATATATATATATATATTTACATCAGATGAATTAATCCTTCTAAGACATTAATTCATTTAAATGATTCCATCAGATCAAAGAGGAATGGGAATCCAATTTTTATTCTCTTTTAAATTCTAAAAACAAGTATTATATTTAAAATAACTTTGATTTAATTTAATTTTTTTATTATATTATAATTTATTAATTTGATTTATATAATAATTTTTGAAAAGATTCATAATAATAGAAATTAAAGAGGATGGAAACTATATTTTTTATATTATTTTCGATGATGGCGATATCTATTAAATTGGTTGGACGAGCTATTATTAAATGATTGTTGGAGATGTGACGATTGCATAACGAGTTGAATTCTTCAGTATCTATTTCCCATTCATCTTCTTCTTCCTCTTCCTCTATTGATTCTTCTTCGTTCCATTTTTGATTACTACAATCTATAAATATCCATGATTTTCCAGTTTCTCTTTCTTGTATATGGTCATTAATACTTGTTATTAATTTCATTATTTTTATTATTATTATTATTATTATATTATTCGATTGAGGAGGAATAGACTATACTGTGAGTTCAATTATAATTCAAACCTTAACTTTCTTTCTTTGTAAAAAAAAAAACAATCTTATTATTAGACTAAATTTAGGAAATCATCATATCAATGATCATTTATTTTATTTTATTTTATTTACCTAAACTAACAAACTTTAACTTTTATTATTATTATTATTATTAAACTAAAAATGTGATTGATAGAAATATTTCTTGAAATGAAAGAATACGCATATTTCAATGATGTCCCATTTCCTCTTCCTCTTGTCCAATTAATTAACCTTGAAAAAATCTATATATGGAAAAGTTGATATATATTGTTTCCAATTTCAGCCAAGCTAAATGAAAATACATTCATCAAAAATGGTGAGTAGAAGGGAGGGTGAATAAAAATAACCATCCCCTACGGACAACACATCAACAACAAAACGTGTTGCATTTATTTATATATCAATCAAATAATTATAATCGACGATGATGCTATCTCGGACAACAGGCAGGTAGACAGACAGACAGTAGACATACAGACATACTATTGTATTGTTTAACCGACACAATGTGGTAAACGATACATTGTTTTGACGGACAACAACAAAAACAGGAAAAAGGGAGTCGGGGAAAACCCATTTATAAATCTTTTGGTTTATTCAATCAAAAAACTACCCCCAATCAATCAATCAATCAAACATGTTGCTGACAAAAATAAAAACAAAGGTTTACCTTTTACTTTATTTTACTTTACTTTACTTTACTTTACTTTGGTCTTGAAAAACTAAATTAAAAATAGTATTTTTTCCATCTAATATAAATCAATCGATTATACACGTGAGTGAGAGAGTGAGAGAGTGATTATAGTTGATTTTTGATCCCACAGTTAATCCTTCTCACAATTCTTTCTTCCATGGTTTGGTTCATATGATACAGATTTAATTCCAAGCAAAAAAAACAATTTAATTAAATCATCAAAGATTCGATGAGGGTTGGTGTTGGTTGGGTTGGGTGGTTGGTTACAAATATTCATCGCAACGTACACCCAAATCAGAATGGAGAATACTCCATATTAATTAATTTTCAATCATACATACATACTATGCGATGAGAAAAAAAACATTATGTATATATACACACCCTTTTATATTTTGAGTGAGTGGTTTTAATCATTTTTTAAAAGTGGTTGCTTTGATCAAAATTAATTTTGGGTACACTATACTTGCTATACTATGATCACTATAGAGTCCAATGCAAATGCATGCAATCAAAAACAAAAATGATCATTTAAAGAAAATGCAAGCTTTGCTGTGAATTTCACTACTTCCAAAAGGGACCCACCCCTCCCACCCTCACAAGTTCAAATCATAATACTGATTTAAATTAATTATCTGTTCAATTTTTGATCAAATGCATTCCCTATTTAACAAGTCATGTTGACAAATCAAATCATTATTATTATTATTATTATTATTTATTAATTTTACTTCTCCTGCATCCAATTGGGATTCCCAACAGGATAACTTTACTCATAGAGTAAGTATCCAAGGATCATGGAGAAGTGCTTCCGCCGGCATGTATGCCGGGACACCTAGCACATATACATGACCAAACTCCGGTAGATTATCTCCAGAGATGGAAGCAATAATAATAATAATAATCAAAAAAAAAAACACCTCCCTCCGTTGCACCCAATCAATACCATCGTTCAAATCCAATCTAGATGCCGCCAAGACCAACCAATGATTCCTCCAAGACTGACCACTCTGCAAGATGAAAGATAAAGGATTTACTAAGTTTATCCAGTCTTAATGGTAGTACTCTAGGAACCCTCAGAGGGGGACCTACTATGTCAAAGGCATCGTTAATTGTTCCTTTTGTACTACCAAGATGTTTGAAACATCTACAAGACCACATACTCATCTTGGCACCAGTCATTGCCGTATCAGTCCAGTCCCTAGTGTAACCATTTTAACTTAAAAAAAAAAAAAAAACAACAACATTTTATTAACAAATATACATTTAAATATGGAATTTAATCAAATGTTAATGTTATTTTAATAGATATGATTTTTAAATAAATATACATTTAAATATGGAAAAAAAAATCTAATCAATTAAAACCAAAAAAAAAAAAAAACAATGTCTTATTTTTTGACTTGATTTATTGAATGAACTATATATGTTTGTCTGTTTGTTTGTCTGTTTGCTTGGTATGTCTATCTATATATTTAGTTGTTGTTGATTGTATTTTTCTTTGCAACAAAGTATACACTATCAAAATTTGGATGATATAATGAATCTTTGTTATTGGTATATGATAAACCTAGTAAAATATCTTTTTTCTATTTAATGGTTTAAAACAATAATAGGTCAGTATAAACTAAAGATTTATATTTGCTTCTTCTTGTTCTATTTCTACTTACAAGAATTGTAAAACCATACGATTCAACCAATATAATAATTTCATCGTATGAAAGATTTAAAGTTTCATTGAAATGATAAAATAATGGACCATTGTTGATCCAATAGCCTCCGGGTTTGATGACCGATGAAATGGTTTTGAAAAGTTGTAAAATATCCAAAACTACATCGATAAAGAAACAAGTTGTAACAACATCAAAGTATTGGTAGCACTGCGTAGTGCTTTCATAAAACTCGAAAATATCACCTTCTGCCAATGTCATTCTATCAATCACCGTTCTGTCTGGAATGATATCCGGTATCTTGATTTGTTTAGTAATTGAATCTATACTTTTAGTATTCTTTAAAATTGAAATGTATGGATATACAGTCTTTGATTCAATATTTTCAAATTCTCTACAAATAAATTAAATGGTTAATATATATTTTCATCTTGATTGGATTTATATTTATATTCTCTCTCTCACTTACGTTGTTAATATTTTCTTTAGAGGTATAATAAAAAATATAGATTGTTCATTTAATTCTGTATCAAAACCAAGTGATGCTATTTCATATGCTAATCTACCAAGACCACATCCAGGACATAAAACTTTAATTGAATTTCTATTATTATTTCCATTATTATTATTATTATTATTATTATTATTATTATTATTATTATTATTATTATTATTATTATTATTATTATTTTCCAATGGATAAATTGATTGTAAATCATTTAAAATTGGTAAATAGGTTTGATCTCTTTCTCTTTTACCCTAAATTAAATTAAAATATAAATAATACATATAAAAGTTTATAAACTTAAAGTACATACATCAAAACTCCAATCTCTAACAATATTTGTTAAACAAGTTTCCAATTTTTGTTTTATATCCTCTGATGTGAATTCATTTGGGAATTGATCATCTCTATCAATATCATCATTCTCTTCATCATACAATTGTTGTTGTTGTTGTTCTTGATATGAAAGAGCACCATCTTTTGATGAAGGTGACGCAGATGGTGATGACTCTAATGAATTTGGTGGTGATATCACCTTTAATCTTTGATCTTGATTTGTCTAATAAAAAGTAAGTAAGTTTGTTTGGCCAAATGAAATGAAATAGAAATATTACTATTTAGTATGTACATACTTGACCTTGAATAATCCATTGTAACAATGCCACATTTCTAGGTATACAAGCTTTTTGTTTCTCTATTCTCTCGATAAATAATGTCAATCTTTGCTATTATAAGGGAGGCGTAAGTAGTCAATCCTGTCTATATATCTCTCTCTTTCTCTCTCTCTTTTCAAAATTCTATTACTAAACGTACCTACTCTATCAATCAAGTTAACCTTTTTTAATGGATCTTCTAGTTGTTTGAAATGCTCTTTCATCAATGATTCATAATCTTTAAAGTATCTTTTCATTATTCTTTCATAACCAACCGAGAATGCACTTGGTTTGCTCACCAACAGTAGTCTTCTTTGTCGTTGTTGTCTTGATATATTTTGATCATCACCCATAGTTATCGATTCTTCTTGATCAACTCTATCGTCAAGTTGACCTGCTGTTTGTTGTTGAACATGTTCTTGTTGTTGTTGTTGTTGTTGAGTTGTATCTGTCGTTGTTGTATCTTTTGTATCGACAAGAAATGGACTGCTCTGATCCTCCATTTTTAATGAATAAAGACAAACCCCGCAGGAAAATAAAAAACAAGACAACTTTATTTATAAATTTAAAAGATAATAAATTTAAAAATAATATTAAAATTTAAATTATCATTCCTCCCTCCTCCTCCTCCTCCTCTTTACTCTTTCTTCTTTTCATCAACCATTATTAATACATTACTTTTTATTTTTATTAAAACAAATAAGATGAAGAAAGCTAATATTATTTGTTCATCTTGGAAAGAGAAATATAATTCTATTTTTAATGTATGAAATATATTTTTAAAGAGTTTTGTGGATTGTAGAAATGAAGAAAATGATGAATCCAATGGTGATGGTTTCATTTTATCATCTGTTGGTGGATTATAATATTATTAAAGATTTAGAGTCATTCTTTATCAATGTCTGGCCTCAACTATTATGAAACATCCAAGTTGGTTGATTGATGGACAAATCAAATTTTATGAGGAGCCAACAGAAACACATGAAAAGATTCTGAATACAGTTGTCTATAATATTCGTCAATTACCATTAGATGATTTTGATGGATCAGGAAGTCTGCAACTCAGATTCAGTACAAACATTGTTGGTGAGCCTGATCAATCTATTACACCAAATAGAAAACCTAGACAGACTGCAGATGCCCATTTCCTCAACCCAAATCGAGCACCCTATCCAAGTTTGGTCATTGAAGTTGGAAAGATACAATCTCTTGAATCTCTTCATCGTAGAGCTCTTTTATATTTAGGTGTAGAGACTGATATTTCAATTGGTACTTTGCTTTTCATTGTGGAAAAGGAAAATGAATGACCCTACCAAATTTCAAGTCGTAGCATTTCTATATGACCGCGATGTATCTGTAGCACATCCATCTATTGTCATTTCATTTGGATCTGCACCTCTTGACCAATCAACCAATGATATCTTTCAGAGATGGAATCCACAACAAGTTATAGTTGGCAATTTAGATGATCATTCACCCACGCAATGTACTAGTGCCAACATTCCAACCTACCAAATACATCTCCCAAGTGCTCAGTTGTATCATGGTGATCCAAACCAACCAATACCTTTACCACCAAATATTTCATTAGACTTGTTCAAAATTATTCGAATATTGAATAGAATTCCAGATTGGTAAACTATAAACTATAAAATATATTATTCATATAGAAGATATCTTTAGTATAGATAGCAATAGCCTTGACCCATAGCAATAAATACGATTTAAATGTGTGTCGTTTGTCTTTTTTTGTCGGTTGGGATCTGGAGATCGAACAAAAAAAAAAAAAACCTTGGAAAATCCAACTAAAAAGGGGGTGGCAGGCCTGAAGATTTTTATTAATAGTTCTCTACCAAGCCTTGCTCGAAACACCTCACGACCACAAACAAAACACATTTCTTCTTTTTATCTGTATATTTTTATTTCATTGTATTTGTACAAAACTGCAAAGAACAAAAAAAAACTTGTCAATTTTTAGAACAAAGTATATATATATATAACAACTCAACTCTCTAGTATTATATATTATATTGTTATAGGTAAGCAACACTTTCTATTAAATCTATTTTTTAATCGCGATCTTTTTTTTATTTTTATTATAAGAAACTAGTAATTTAGTTATTGTTGGTTTATTATAATAATCATCATCATCATATCATCACACAAAAGTTATTACTATAATAACTTCTTTAACCAAAGGCAATAGTAACTAGTTGTAGTTACCAAAACAACAAGAAACGAATCAACAAACAAAAAGATAGTTATAACGAAGAAGGAAGAAGAAGAAGAAGAAAAAGAGAAAAGAATTCTTTATCTTTTTCATCCATCATTATCATCAATGATGGATAGATTAATCTATGACGTTGATGATGACAAATCTAGATTATAGTTATGATATATATCGACACATGTGATCGTATCAGTCAATGCAATTCCTATCTTTATTCATGTTTAAAACAGTCCATCAGATGATTTGATAATAGCATGGTGGTGGTTGTTGGATTGGTGGAAAAAACAAATATATACATCACCACATTGGATACTCACAACAACAAACACTACCAAACTACCCCAACCCACCATGTATTACCAACCACCACATCTGATCACACACAATGGTGGGAAAATCTATTTTTTTTCAATGTGTTAGAGAGAGAGGGTGTGAGCAAATCAGATCGATCCAAGCAATTGCTTATATTGATGGTTGATTATTCATGTCACATGATGCTTCTACATCAGTAATTTAATTTAATTTAATAATTATAATATATATTATATACAACTGCTACATACAGTGAGCTATCGAGGAGACTGTCTCTCATCTATCCTCTCTCTCTCTCTTTTTCTTTTTTTTTTTTTTTTTTTTAAACATCCAATAATTTAATCACTATACAACCAAACAACATACAACAATAACAACAACACAACACACGATATACTCTATAATAGACAAAGAGAAGAAAAAAATTGTTTGTTATTTGTTTGTTTGCTTGCTCCATCCTCCTCATCCCGCTATATACACACAAACACAGTACAAAGTTGAATAGTTTTTTTACATCTCCATAAAGTAAAGTTAATGTTGTTGTTGTTGCATTGATTGATTATCTGTTTGGCCATCCAATAATATAACCATTATTACCATTCCCAATAATCTTTCTTGAACAACACTCACTATCCAACACCCAACAATAACAAGCAAGAGTAGAACAACAACCTGCAGTGATTATTATTATTACCCGTCAGGATAATAATAATCCTGTTTCCTTTTTCCTGTTTCAATTTTAAAATTCCCCAATCCATCTTGTTATACATCATCATCAACCCACATACACACATACACACATAAAAGTATAATCAAATAAATAATAATAATAATAATAATAGGGATAATTGTACAAAAGTTTAAAAGTTATTTGTTTTTTTTTTCCCAATTATTTATTTATTTATTTTGTAATATTTTAATCATGTCATCTTCACCTCAAAACAATAATAATAATCATACTAATGGTAAAACTTCACCATCATTTATAAAGAATAATAATTCAAGTTGTGGAACCAGTCCGATTAACCCACCCATTGGATTACAATCATTTCTTGTACAACAAAAGAATCCATTGATAACATCGACGACGACGACTACGACTACGACTACGACCACCCACAAAACACAATCGTTGACTACACCGCCGGCATCACCACATCACCTACACCCGTACAGCCCCTACTACCAGCAGTCGACAGCACCCCCACCCATCCTCGGCCAACCACCTCCAGTCCCACTCCAGCAATCAAAGTCACAGCCCTTTTCGGCATCACCGTCACCGGCCAGTCCCAGCAACAGCAGATCACTGCCCAATATCCCGCAGACCGGCTCACCCAGCTATCCACCACCCTCTACCAAAAAACGAGGCTCACAACAACCCCTATTCAACATTTCACCACGAAGCAACAGTAGTACAAGTATTAGTAGCAGTTCTGCATCTACCACTAGCGCATTTAATTCACCTTGTACATCTCAACCAACTACACCCAAAGGCAACACAAATAATATTCAAACTCCAGCAACCAACAGCACATATAGTACAAGTGGTAGCAATTCATATAAAGTCACAACTACAGCATACAATATCCGTAACCAATACCTAAAACAAGCAAGCATGTCAGAATTATCAGGAGGCGAGAAACGATTTGTCTTTGAACTCGAAGGCAGAGAACCAGACTTTGTGCTCTGGGTCAAAAAGACCAACAAAAAGGATGTCATCCAAGACCGTCTCTTTGTGCTCACAGCATACCGTGTCTACTCGATCAAACGTACCAAGATGGGTAAAAAGCAGGTACAACGTCAAGGACATCTCTACGATTTGGTCGAAATCAAGACCGACGACATTGACCATGTCATTTTGAAATTTACAACCTTTACCATCGACATTACCGGCACTGGAACCGGTATCACCATCCCAAAGATCCTAATGAATGCTTTCCATAAAATTAGTTTTACTTTTTCTTTGGAAGCTTCTCCTTCACTTATCATTTTACCTGTTGAAAGAGCTACTCCTGAAATTGATCATATTGGTAAATTGAAAAGAAAAATAGAAATAGAAATAGAAAAGAAAAGAAACATACTTATACTTTTTTTTTTTTTATTTTAAATTTTAGAACCAGGATTTGGACATGGATTTGTTGAAGTTTATAAAGCACAATGTAATTATTATGGAACTTTGGAGAATGCAGATTTGATTCAATTTTTAGAGGATACAGTGATCAATGGAAGTAGAGTATTTTGTTTGGATGATTTCTCGGGTATTGATAAGCAATCAGAGAATGCATTGGCAATGATTCCCGTGATGGCTGCGTTACGTCATAATACATTTTTTGACACTTTTATCTGTCACAACAAGAGTCGCAAGGAATTGCCAGCTTTGTTGGCCGATGTTTTGCACCATAACAAGACTATTGTACGTGCCGATCTATCGGGCATGGAAGCTGAAGATGGATGGGTGCAATTGGGTGACGCTATCCGTGACAACCAATCCAACGAACTAAAGTACTTGGACGTTAGCAATAACTTGTTGCATGATAAGGGTGTCATTTCAATTGCTACCGCTATCAAGACTCTGACCCGTCCCTTTTCCCATTTGATCATGTCAAATGTGCAGTTGCAGACCAAGGGTGCGTCGGTAGCATTCCGCTCGCTCCAATCCAATTACAGCAGCTCGGGATACCTCGAGCAGTTGGATGTGTCGCACAACCAACTTGGATTGGTCGGCTCCGACCCGTTGCAAGACTTTTTGGTGTTGCTCAACACGGCCAACCCCCAGCCATCCAAGGCACTGTCCAACATCAACCTCGAAGCCACCCAACTCGACACGACCCGTATCACCAACGCCATCCGTCAAGCCAACCTTGGGTACTTGCAGTATCTCAACTTGTCCGAGAACAAGTTTAGCAACGAGTCGGTCAACAACATCTGCCAACTCATTGGCAAGGGTGAGTACTTGATCGACATTAAGATGCGCGACTGCGGTTTGCTCGGCGAGCACGTTGCACTGTTAATCAACGCCTGCACGACTGGCTCGGTCCCCAACGCACCACGTTCGCTCGACCTCTCCTCCAACAATCTGGGCAAGACGGGTGCATCGCACTTTGCAGCCACCATCAAGCAATGCACCAACATTGACACGCTGCGTCTTGCCACCAACGGCTTTAGAAAGGCCGGTATGACGGCCATCATCCAAGCACTCGAGGAAAACACCACACTCAAGTGCATCGACCTGTCCAACAACATCAAGACGGGCAGCAAGGCCGAAGCAGTCATTGACCACTTGGCCCGCGTCGTCTCCAAGCACGCATCACTCGAGCGTCTCACTCTTGCCGGTAAAGACAGCCGTGGGTTCTACCTCGGCAAGGAGATCCAGCCACTTGTCAAGGCAATGAACGAAGACTGTCGTTTGGTCGAGCTCGACATTAGCGGCAACTCGATGGGCGATGATTTGTGTCGTGAACTATTCGAGTCACTTAAAAAGAACGTCTCGGTGCGTATCCTCAACATTGACAACAACTGTATCGGTCTTGCCGGTTTCCAAGCCATGAAACGTTGTTTCACCACCAACCGTACACTCGTCGATATCCCAGTACCAACACGTGACATTACCAAACTGCTCGGTAGTTCCAAAGACAAGAAGCAAACCAACGACCGTATCGGCGAGATACTCAACGATGTCTCTACCTGTCTTGCCAACAACAAGAATGGTGTCGCCTATCAAGATGTCCCATCCTCTACCAAAACAACCATATCAGTCAGCTCTTCAACTCCAAGTTTCCGTGCCACCACCTACACCTCTAATCTCAGTACCTCCATGTCTAACCTTGGAGGAAATGATCCTTATCAATCACCTCCCCCACCACCTCCACAACAACAATCCAGTTATGGATACCAATCATCGGGTTCCAGTGCAAGTGGCGGTTCATTTTACCAACCACCTCCACCACCACCACTTGTTGTTAATCCTCCTCCACCCCTCACCGCGCCATCTTATCATCAACCACCTCCTCCTGCAGCAGCAATTCAATCTTATGATTCATATGATAATAATAATACATACCAAGATAACAATACATACGAAAATAATCATTATGATGATCATAATCAACAACATTATGATGACACTCAACAACATTATGATCAAGAACATACAGAAACAACAGCAGTTGATGGTGGAGATTATAATTATGATCATAATAATGGAGCTGGTGGTGATTATAGCTATGATCAACAACAACAAAATGGTGCAAGTGAAAATACCTATGATGAAAATAATTATGATCAATCAGAATATCAATCCGAATATCAATAAAACTTATAAAATTTATATATATATATCTCTAAAAAAGTTATAGTTTTTATATAATTATTATTATTATTATTTGTTATTTGTTGTTATCCCATTTATATTATACATTGTTTTTGATTTGTGTTTCTAATAACCATAAGGTATTACAATTGAAATGTTGTCTCCACTAGCTCCCCAATTATTACGATTTACAAGATATATTCCCATCCATGTCATAAATATAGTACTATATACAAAGAATCCAATTAATGAGTATTTTAAATCTAAAATAGAAACAAAAAATATAAAGTTTAGTAATCATATCATATGTTTTTGCTTTCTTTTTGCTTTTGTACTTACACCAAAATACATCGGTTGATAATTGTTTTCTATGAGGAAAGAAGAATAGTATATTGATAAGCCATACCCAAGGTAAAAAGAAGAACCCTATTATCCATAACTTCTTTGCTATATTCCTCATCTTGTCATCATTTAATTTATCATCTTCATCAACTAACATGATTGTTGTTGTTGTTGTTGTTGTTGTTGTTGTTGTTGTTGTTGTTGTATAGTAGTTTCTTGATTGTTATTATAGTATTGTATAAATGATTAAATAACTGTATGTATATAATGTTTGTGTGTATAATATATACAAATGATTAAAAAATGAATAAGTTAGTAGATTAAAAATTTGATTTTAATGTCGACAAAATATACATATATTTACAATATTAAGAGATACATATGTATATCTCATCTCTCTCTCTATCAACTAACAATGCAATCATATAATAATAATAATAATAATAGACAACAACAACCAATGGCAACATCACCTCAACAACAGCAACAACAACAGAATATGATATACCAACAACAACAAATGATGTCTAAACCATCAGCAATGGCAACATCACCTCAACAACAGCAACAACAACAACAACAACAACAATTACAACAACAACAACAACAACAACAACAACAAGAATTATTAAATTTACAATCAAATCTATTTGAATGTAGTTTACATGGTATATTGTCAACACCTGTTACAACGTTTGTTCAACGTGTAAAAGGAATGATGCGAGGTGAACAACCAATCTTTTACAAGGAAACTATATATAAATCGACTGTTCATTCATCGGGACCATCATGGGCAGAAGGTTCGATCATGCCATCAGAGATACACATTCGAACCTTTAAAAATAGTACCCATGCACGTTATGTTGGTGCTCCTCTCTACAAGGACAAAATCAATGCAATGATTAAAAATGTTGTTGATATTACGGTCACCAATAAATTTGTTGGTTTAATTGAAACTTTAGGTTACAAGTAAGTAGAAATCATAGAAACTATATAAAAGAGAAATAGAGGAATACCAACCAAAAAGTTATATTCTTTTTTTTGTTTGTTTTATATAGAAAAGATTATGAATATTGGGTAGAAGGAGATTGTTATAGTACACACTATTTATCATTATATTTGGTGACACACAAGAGAGCAATGCCAGATGGAAGAATTGGAGAGATTGGAACGAAATCGAAAATGGTTGAATTACAATGTTTGGCAGGTGAAGAAGGTTTTGATCAAGCCGCTCATTATTTAAATGCCTATGCTGAATATCTTTATCCATACGTTGAATTAATTAAATTTGATCATAGAAATTTAATTCATGATAGATAAAATAGAAATAAGTATATAAATGTAAATAATATAAATGTATTTATTAATTAACTTAATTAAGATGTTGATGATAAGTAGATTTTGATTTTGAATGTGCACCACTATAATTTGAATATTGGGAATTGTATGAATTGGATGATTGTCTTGTACTATCTTGATCATCTCTTTTTGATTTTTCCAGCATTTCTATTGTTGGTTTAGTCTTGGTAACAGTAGCAGTAGAAGGAAACATAATTCTAATCTTTTCTCTTTCTTTTGTTTCTCTTTCCAATCTTTCTTTTCTCATTTCTTCAATTGTCTTTTTTTTTCCATTTGTTGTTGTTGTTGTTGTTGTTGTTGTTGTTGTTGTTGTTGTTGTTGTTGTTGAAGTTGTTTTAGATTGATTATTATTATTATTATTATTGTTAGTTGATTTGCCAAGAGATTTGTTTATAAATGTTAAAGGATCCTCTTGTTTTTGTAACCATTTTTCACTCTTTTCTTTTTTAGCCTTTTCTTTTTCAACAATCGTAGTTGTTGAAGTAGAAGAAGAGGTAGTATTTGTATTTGTTGTATTGTTTGTTGATTTCTTTTCATACCAAGGTTTATTTGATGATAATTCATATGATCCATGTCCTAATCTAAATGAATTATCATTATTATTATTATTACTACTATTATTACTTTTTGAAGTAGAATCACTGCCTCGAGTTGGAGGGGTCAGAGTCGGAGAAGGATTAATTAAATCAACAAATAAATTGATATGTTGAGTTTCTTCCTTTTCTTTTACTTGTTTGACTTGTTCATCTTCTACATCTTCTTCTTCATCTTGTTCTTCTTCATGATCTAGTTTCTTTTTCTTTTTTAAAAGTATTTCTAATCTTCTTTCTTGATCTACATCTAGTTGTCTCTTTCTTTCAAGTTGATCTTTTCTTGCGAGTTGTTCTTGATCTCTTTCAACTCGAGATTTATTCTTTGCACTCCATACATTCCAACTTTTATGTGGTAATAAATTCATTCATTCAATAGTTAATCTCTATCTCTATTACAGAGGTAAAGTATTGAATGAAATTGACATAAAGTGTGCTGCTGGTGTGACTGACCGATTTTTTAGGGTTTTTTGTTAAGTATCTACCTTTCTGGGCAGTCGATTCTAAATAGAAAACTATATAATAGCAATGAACTCTCTTCAATCAATCATTCAAACCAACCAAACAATCAAACAATCAAACAAATAATAATAACCTTAACCCCTAACCCTAGCCAACCACCAACAAATAATTATAATAATTAATAATAATGAATCCATTACAAAATATTTCATTCAAGTTGTCATTAAAGGATCTCTGTCGCCTATCAATGTTAATGATCATCGTCTAGTCAAAGTTCCTGCTGCTGCTGCTGCTTCAAAGTCCAAAAATACTACTATGTTCAAATTAGTTGATTCCTTGCCAGTATTTCAAATTCTAAACTTTTGGGTTATCCATTATCTCTTGTAAACTAATAACAAATAAACAAATAACAAATAACAAATAACAAATAAATACTATATACTCTTTTTCAGTGAAGGTGCTCCTGTAGCTGAAAAAAAAAAAAAAAGATCTTGGCATCTCACACAGATGAAACCAAGTGCAAAAAAAATTGATTTTTTGTTTTTTTTTGTTCCTCTTTTTTTTTTTTTTTTTTTTTTTGTGCAGTGCGGGCAGCTTCATTGGGTTTTATAATAACCATCTAACAACCATCAGCAGATAAAAGAAGAAGATAGTTGTAGTAGTAATAGTATAGTAGTAACAACGCGAGTCTATATCTATCTATAATATCTATCTATTTGTAACATTAGTTCATATCAATCAATCAATTATTTTTATATCTATCTATCTTATCTTATCTTATCATATCTCTTTATTTGTAATATACTATATTAGTTTTTTATTTTTTTAAATTTTCAACAACATGGCAACAACATCATTAATGCCAGATGTCAATGAAAGAGTTGATATATTGGAGACGTTTCCATTTCAAGATGATCAATCTTTGATTGAGGAGATTCCAAGCACGATTGGATACATTCCATACAATAGTTCACACTTTGTAGATCGTGGAGCCTTTGAAAGTAAATGGGCCGAAGAGACTGTAGCAATGGAAAAGATGGACGATTTGTTGCGTCAAGGAGAGACCTTTATCAACATGGTCTACACGTATCGTAGTTGCTCCAAGGCATTGCCACAAGTCAAGACATCGGAACAAGCCAACAAACAACAAATCTACGAAGGTACCTTTGAAGTGTTGGAGCCGGAAATTAAAAAACTCAAGGATCTCATGTACTTTCAACGTGACACTATCAAGATCTTTTGTGACTATATCAAGAAATTGGCTTCAACCTATGACAAGAAAAAGGAAACTATCACTGTATCTGAATCTCTTGTCACTTATCTTGTTAAATTATTAGATCTATTTGCTTTATTGGATGCTTTAAAAAATGTTAAAGCTTGTTTAAATAATGATTTTTCTTTTTTCAAAAGGTAAAACAAATAGAAAAAGATTTATAAATATAAATATATTAACTCTTTTCTTTTTTCTTTTTTTTTCTATTTCTTTTTTTAATTTTCTTTTTTTAGGGCAAGTGGATTTTTAAGAAAACAAATGACAGGAGCAGAAGATCAAACACAAGAGAATCATACATTATATTTATTTTTGGCACACCAAAATTCCATTACAACTTCGTTGAAACAAGAGTTGCATAATATTGACAAGTTTGAAGAAGTGTTGCCAGTACTTGTCAATCAATGTGCCGACTTTATGGAAAAGGAAAAGTATATCTTGCCATCGGAAAAGCATTGTTATCTCCGTGTCATGCCATACGTATTGTATTTGATCGACGAGAATGACTCCAAGCACAACATTTTCAAAAACAAGAACCTCAATTTGTCTCGTTATGCCAAAATCTTTAGAAAGAATCCTGTAGTTCCATTGTATGGTGATATGCAAATTACTTTGGAAGCTCTTGTCAAACGTTCACCTCATTTTGATGAAAAGGCTTGGGGTACTTCAACTTTGGACAGTAAAGTCGCTCAAGAATATGAAATTATCAATTACTTGGACTCTACCAAATCGCTTTACCATGAATATGTAGCACGTTTTGCCAATATGATAAATGATGTTAAAGCAGCCAAGACTCGTGCACCCAAAGATCCATTACCAATGCCAGAGACTGATGTCAAAGCTATCGTATTACTTGGCCTTAGAATCCTTTCCGATTGGTCATCACGTGTATTACAACAAAGTGCATGGAAGTATTCAAAACCAAACAATGATGCTGCCATTCCAGCCCAATTTGACTATGAACGTGTAGTCAAATACAACTATTCGGCTGACGAACGTGTCGCGTTGATTCAGTTTATCGCCATGATCAAGGGTCTCGGTTCCTTGATGGTCAAACACGAATCTGTCCTCGAACCAATCATTAAACGTTCTATTCACGGTGAACTCCAACAATTTATTCAAAATCAATTGCGTGACACTATCAAGAGTTTTGCCAAAAAGGAAAAGAAAAAGGATCATATCAAAATTGAATTGGCTCAACTCAAAACGATTGCAGCAGATTGGCTTGGTGGATCAGAACCAGTTGAAAATGCAAATTCAAAGAAAAAGGATGAAGAAAAGTTACAAATTCCAATAAGAGCTGTTCCTCCTAGTACTACTCAGTTGGACTTAATTCTTACTATTATTTCATCATTGATGAATAAGAAAAAGGAATTTTCATCAACACAATTTGCAGAATTGGAAACTTTCCATAATCATGCCTACTTTTATCGTTATCTACTCAACTTGTCGGCAACTGTCAATCAAATTACTGATCTTGCAGATCTTTGGTATAGAGAGTTTTATCTTGAATTGAATAATCGTGTTCAATTCCCAATTGAAACTTCTCTACCATGGATTCTAACAGATCATATTTTGGAAAGTGATGATCCATCCTTGATGGAATATATTTTCTATCCATTGGGTCTTTACAATGATACGGCACATCGTGCATTGCAATCATTAAATCAAAGATTTTTATATGATGAAATTGAAGCAGAATTGAATCTCTGTTTTGATCAATTATTATATAAATTGTCTGGAAAGATTTTTGCTCATTTTAAAACTCAAGCTTGTTCCTTGTTGCTCGACAAGAATTATAAAGCACAATTGGAATTGGTTCATTTTGCTGGTAAATTTAATGTACCAAAATCAAGATTCGATGTAGTACTTAGACAAAAACATATTACTCTGTTGGGTAGATCAATTGATTTGACTGCATTGTTGGCACAACGTCAAAACAATTTTGTACGTCAAAATATAGATTATGCAATTTCTCGTTATGAAGCTTCAGATTTGACATCGGTCATTGAATTGGAAACTCAACTCAATTCAATTCGTTTGACCTATAAATTGTTGTCGGAATTTTTCACATTGGATCCATTTGAAAGTATGATGAATGAAGTAAATGAAAGTACATCACTTATTTCATATCATGGTCGTATTGCATTCCATACCATTTTCGAATTAATGACAGATTTGGCACCAAACTATACATTCAACTCGATTACTCAACGTTTTATCAAGGCTCCCTATCTTTTCACTGAAGATATTCAACGTGAAAATATGCCAAAAACCAATCCAGTCTATTTGTTTGGTAACAAACATCTCAATGCTGCCTATGCCAATTCAGCAGAACTTTATAAACATTTTGTTGGAGCTCCTCATATTCATTCATTACTCAGGGTCGTTGGTAAAAAGAATTTACCATTGATCATTTTTGAATGTCTAAGAAATATGGAAGTAAAGATTGTATCTGTTCTGACACCCTATGTTAGAGAATTAATTTCATCTGGTATGCCAGCATCACAAAAACTACCAATCTATGATTATGGTACAGAAGGTTGTTATGGTTATTTCCAACTTAAATTGCGTGACATTTATACCTATCCCGACTTGCGTCCTCAAGTCATTCAATGTTTTAGAGAATTGGGCAATTCAATCATCTTTATGAACCTGCTCGATCAACAAATGGTTCAAAGTGAATGTTCATCATTTATTCAAGCCGCTCCATTTTTGGGTGTCACACCAGACACTTGGTATTCAGACAATACAGGTACCGATCCAACCACTCAATCTCCACTCTATGCTCAACTCGCCAAACTCGCTCAAATCTTGGAATCCAAACCAGAAGTGACCAAAGCCCCAGAGTATTTCAAGGAAATTGTCAACAATGCATGGCGTGCCGACAAGTTTTACCGTCCAACTGGTGCCAACCCATCCATCTTTAAGAATGTCCTCCAACGTATTACACAGATCCTCAACTCTGTACGTGCTGAATGGTCAGGTCTCACTCCAGACAATGGTGTCATCAACATTGATACTAGTACCGAGTTTTACCGTCTTTGGTCTGCTCTTCAATTTGTCACTTGTTGGCCACTCACCAATGAAAATGACAAGTCTTATCACGAACTCTTTGGTGATGGTTTCATGTGGGCCGGTTGTACTATCATTCATTTCCTAGGTCAACAAAATCGTTTTGAATTGTTTGATTTTTGTTATCACATTTTAAACGTTGAAGATGCTGCTGCAGTTCGTTCTGATAAACCTGCTCTTAAAAACTTTTTCAAAACGGCATCGTTTATGAAAGATATGAATAGTCAAATCTTTTCAATTCTCAATGCCTATTGTCCTCCTCCATCTCCTTCCAATATGATCCTATCCCCTCCTGCAACTGAACAAGCTGAACAATTTATTATTACTACTACTGAAGTTACTAATCGTGAAGTTGATGATAATAGTAATAGTAATAGTAATGTAAACGTCGTAAATAATGGCAATAATAATAATAATAGTATGCCACCACCACCACCACCACCACCAATGATTGATGATATGCCACTTCCTCCACCATTTGGTATGCCACCTCCTCCTCCTCCAATGTAACAACAACAAAATAGATAAAGAAAAAACAAAAAAAATAATAATCATTCACAAATCATAAAAAAAAAAAAATTCCAAAATAAATCATCAATGATGAAGATCTCTTTTTTTTTCATTCATATTAAAACTTTATAGAGATAGAGAGAGAGAGATGGAAGAAGAAGAAGAAGATATTAATATTTATATATGTCCATTAAATATTAATATAGATAATACTATAAATGAATATTTAAATAATAGATTAATATTTGAATGTTGTTTAAAAGCTACTTCTACTTTATCTCTAAGAATATGGTCAAATGAATCAATAGAAAGATTATCATTACTATTGGTTTGTAAGAAATGGTATTTTACAATCATTTCAAATGTTAGACAATTGACAATGGTAGATGGTAACTTTTTTGCATTGTCTAATCGTTTACATCAATTTGGTCAATTGGAACGTTTAGAATTGGTTGTTCCTAATCATCCCAAATCAATCATTACATTTATTTCACAAATCTTTACAAATCAAAAGAAGAATGTATCATCTCTATCATCTATTGATTTATCAATGTCATCTATTACTAGTAAACATTTATCTATACTTTATAAATCATTTCTTGATAAATTTCAAATTGATCATGAAAGTGATAGTGATGATGATGAAAATGAAAGTGATGAATCAATGATTGATAGTAGTGGTGATGATGATGATAAAGATCATAGAGCAAATAAAAGATTCTCAAGATTTGAAAAACAATTAAAAAATTCAAAATCTAGAATCATACCAAATATATCTGATCAAGATCAATTTCATCTTGATGAATTCAATCTTTCAAGTAACAAATTGGATAATCAAGGTATATCTTATCTTGTTACTTTATTAAATGGTTTTATTAAAATTAAAAATTTAATTTTAGAAAGTATGAAAAAAAAAAAAAGAAAAAAAAGAAATAATAATATTAACTTTTTTAATCTTTTTTTTTTTAGGTTGTGAATCATTAGATGGATTAGAATTTATTGGTCCATTATTACAAGATAATTTATCAATTAAAAGTTTAAATTGGAAATTGTAAATAACAAATAATACTTTTTTTTTTTTTCTTTTTTATTAATTTTCTTTTTATTTTTACTTTTTTTAGATAATAAAACAGAATATAATTCAATTATAACATTATCAAATGGATTAAGAAAAAATTCAATATTATCTCATTTATCATTAAAAGGATGTGATATTGAAGGTTGGGGTGCATTGAGTTTGGGTGATACAATGGCTATAAACAAGACTTTGACTCATTTGGATATATCTGATAATTTATTTGGTAGTGGAGGATTTACAAATTTGGCTTTAAAATTAAATGGTAATGATTCATTGATTCATTTAAATGCATCTGGAAATCATATAGAATCAATTGGGTTTTCTCAAATATTTAATACTCTATCAATGAATAATACATTGACCTATTTGGATTTATCAAGAAATCAAATGAATACCACAAATGAAATTGGCAATAGTCTTGTGGAATCGATTGCAAATAATATGGGTCTGGAAACTTTGTTGCTTTCGGAATGTTCAATCAATAATGATCATTTTATTCAATTGTCTTTGGCCATTTCAAATAACAAATGTTTAAAAAAATTGGATTTATCAAGTAAGTAGAGAGAGAAAAATATTAAAAAAACAAAAAAAAAAAAAAAAAAGTATTTATTTATTTTTATTTTATTTATTTTATAGGGAATATGATAAATAATATTAAAAGTTTGATTTTAATATTAATTAAAAATTCAACATTGAAAAGTTTAAATTTGGCTAGAATGATGGTATCGATACCAGAACAACATTTACAAGTGTTGTTTTATTATTTGACAAGAGTTGCAATGCCAAGGGATGTTATGGCTGCTGCTGCTGGGGATTGGTTGGATGATGGTGGTAGTAGTATGTCGGTGGATATGGTGGTTCATCGTTTGGAACATGTTAATTTGATGCCAAAGGCGGCATTGTCTGGTTCTTGTGTGAGGAGGTTGAATCAAATAGTGGCGCTTTCTAAACTTTGCTTTTTACAATTAAAGTTTTAAAATCAAAAATAGCAAAGATAAAAGATATAAAAGATTTATTTAATTTATATAAATAGAACAATTTAAATTGACATTAATAGACAGATAATTTACCAATTTTTTTTTTCATTGTGGTGGTTATTATGTCAATCGTTATTAGGCCATTGCCTCTCTTTTCTTGTTGGACAGTTACATCTCACCAAAAGATTTCTTTTACTTTAATTTATTAATTTACAAGTTTAAAAAGTAGATATTAATGATAACGATTTCTTTTTACCATTAAAACAGCTTGTTCCAAGGTTATTTCTTTTTGATCGATTCTATTCAAGAGGGATCTGGCAAATCTGACAAACTCTAAACGTTCAAGTTCTTCCTTGGCAACCTTGATTTGTAATTCTTCATTGTCTTTGAGCCAATCTTCATAGTACTTGGGGTGAATGCGGTTTGGTTTTGCTTGGAAGCATTCTTGACAATAGATCATAAAGTAGAATTTCAACTTGCTCCAATTGCCATCTCCAAAGGTGAAATCTTCTGGGTTTTTGTAGGCCGCTCTATTGTTGGTAGACTGGGTTCGGCTATCAATCAATACAGTGTTTTCGAGTGTATAAGAGGTTAAAACATCTAATCTCTCTGGTGAAAGGGATGATGGGTGATCACGTATTGATTGTTCCCTTGGAGGGACACCTAGAATGGCACGGGTATACCAACTACGACCACCTTGGAAAAAGTACAAGAGCACCATGAAATTGTAGTTAATTTCATACTTTCCAAACAATCTTCTACCAACAGCCTTGTTTCTAGTGTTACACTTGGCAGAGTGGAGGACAAATTTGATGGCCTCTCCTATGGCGTGGCTATGGAAAAGGGTGTCCAGTTTGCCATTGGTCAGCTTTGATCCAAACAAGAAATTCTCGATAAGCACAGCTGGGTCAGGAAATCTCCACTTGGAACGGGTATTGACCTCGAGGCAAGTGATACGAGTGTTGGGTTTGGTGTAGGTTATAGAGTCGTTGATTCGGTCGAGGCTGAGCTTAAAGTTGGTCTTTGTGAACAAACGCAATGGTACCTTGAGGATGGAGCATAGTTTGTATTGGGCTTGGATCATATTATTCACATGTTTCTCTTTCAGATCAAAACGACCAAACTTGGTTGACTTTTGCAAAAGGTGTCTCTTGAATGCTTCACGTAGTAATAGCTTCACAGCACCACGACCTTGTTTAACTATGGGTGTCTTCTTGACAGTCTTGGCAGTGGCACTGGCAACAGTTAATCGATTCACCTTTTTCTTTACAACCAGAGTCTTTTTAATACTTTCTTTATTATTCTTTTTGTCTAGAATAACTTTTACTTGTCTAAAAAAAATAAAATAAATAAAAAAAGATTTGTGTTGGATATTCTATCAACTAATTAAATCTAATCTATTCTTTTTTTTTTTTTAAAGATCAAACTTACTCTTGACATTTAGTACATCTATATTTACTAGAACCAAATCTAGAGGGTTCTCTAGTGTAGCACATTCCACAAGAAGGGTTGTCAAGAATTGCGTTACCATATCCAATTACGGAGTAGTTTAGTTGACATAATTACTACTATTATTATTTTATTAACCAAGAAGATTGAAGAAGAAGAAGCTAGAGGATGAAGAAAATAATGAAATTTGATGAGAGAGCATGGTTGTTATATGGGTTTCTATTAGGACCGACTGACTGGATTTTATTCAACTTCATCAAAGGATGAGGTCTGAGTAAGAATCGGTCAGTCGGTCGAGGAGCTTGAAAAAAAAAAAAATATCTTGCCCTTTTTTGCAATGGAAAAAAGAAAACAAAAACTAATGGATAAGAATCGTTCAGTCGGTCTAGTTTTGCATTGATTTGATTGATTTCTTCATAATAGTACTATCTCTCTCATCAGTTTGTTCTGCTATCAACAATCACTTATCAGGGCACTCATTTTCAAGAGTAACTAAAAACATTAAAATTAATTTTTGTTTTATTTTTTTTTTGAAAAACAAATTGTATGCGGTCGACTTTTTATTTTCGATCATTGTTTTTATTTTTTTAGTTATTATTATCTTTTGCCAATACACAAATTGTTCAATAGCAGAGAGAAGGATGCATACAATACCAAACTAGTTCATAGTTCTTTATAATCATTGTAAGTGTTTAAATGAAAAGATACTTGTACTTTATAAACAATGTTTAGTTTTATCGAAACTAATTATAATTCTTTCCCCTATATATTTATATATTTAACAATCATAGATATTGAACAGCATTTGTTGATGCTCACATTGTTGGTGATCGTAATATTCACCACCACTACCACCTTGTCTATTGGTCAAGTAAAGTTCATAGATCTCGTAGGACTCTCCTCCCTCTAGTCTAAATGTCTAGTGTTGGACACACTCTTGAACTTGGTGCCTCCCAAGCGTCATAGACATTTCTCATTCTCGTAGGATACTCTCAGGATCAATCTATTGGTAAAATGTCTCACCCTATGTAGAGTTGGACACACATTCTTGAACCTGGTGCCACCCAAGCGTCCATTCTTATTGTTTCTCTTGCTCTGGCTGTCATCTTGCCCTTCAACAAACGATGGCCCTTGTGCCTGTGGTCTAGGAGAGGATCATCACTGGAGTGCTTGGCCGTCGGTAGAGCAGTTGCACTGGCAACAAAAGGGCTGGTCTGGGAGGGGGCTTGCTTGGCCGTCGGTAGAGCAGTTGCACTGGCAACAAAAGGGCTGGTCTGGGAGAGGATCGAACTCTCGACCTTTGCATTCCATACTGTGATATAAGTACAACACTCTACCGGCTGAGTTACAAGACCTGATATGAGGAGAAAACGGACCCATTTTGGCCGTTTTTTATTTTTTTGCCCAAAATGGCCTGAGATACAGTTGTCTCTGTGATATAAGTACAACTCTCTACCGGCTGAGTTACAAGACCTGATATGAGGAGAAAACGGTACCTTTTTGCCGTTTTTTTCTTACAAATCCCACCTTTATCCTTGCCATTAATCACCTTTTCATCAACCAACATTTAAAATCCAAGGAAAAGTTAGAATAAAATAATAAACAAGTGAAACCAAATACCTATGTACTTTGGAATGGATACATAGTCGAACAAATCGAAAAATGGTGAATTTAATTACCGTAATGTTTGTTATTTAGGTCGATTTGTGTATCAATCTCTGAATCAGACAGTCAAAATCAATTGGCTCAACCAATCACCAACCAGAGCCAACTGTAATTGACAATTGCATCCAAATATCTTATGATTTGCGATTAACACTCTATCTTGTTTGAGATTTGAAATGAATGGTCATTGATCGTATTGTTTGAGTTGGATCGTGGCGGACAGTGACGAATTCAATCCAAAAAATTTAATCTAGAAAAGAAGATAGTTGATTCCGACAAAGTGATTGGATTTCTAGTTGTTGAGTGAGAGTTGATAATCGTGTATTCTATTCATTTTGCTCTTTTTAAAAAATACATACAAGTATCATAATTTGCAATTTGATTCCAAATCCCTTTTCGAAAAAAGCTAACCTATCATCTAGGATTTATGAGACCAAAACTCGAGCTTTTTTCGTTTTTCAGTTGTTTCCTAATTGGGGTTGGTGGTTCCTAAAGAGAGGATAAAATACCACAACCACCAACTCCAATTATGCTGTGAGATATAATTGTTGTAGATCAAGATCATCTTCCATCCAATAAACTAGACAGCTACTCTCCCAGATACATCAAATTTAGAGAGAAATCAATTAAAAATAATGCATACAGAGAGGATAAAATAAAAATTCCAAAAAGAGGAAAGGCGTCCAATTGTTGGTGTCAACATTCGTCATGCACGGTTGGACAAAAAAAAAAGAAAAAACGACTCATATTAAAGCTAGATGATTCAACCCCTGTTCCTAGCTTTTGTCGCTTATTCATGAATACTAATGATACCTCTGGCAAACAAGAAACCTAGTTCACTCGATAGCCAACGCAGAGTAGAACCAGAATATAACAAAAAGATTTAAATTGGAGATTAATAAAAGTGATCTAATTTTCTATATACATTCGCAATGAATGAAATGAATATGACCAATTGATGTTCATTCTTTTACAAACCTGTCAAACATGTTGCAAGAAATGAGAGGATTTCTTAACCGACTCTTTGACAGAGTTTAACGAATCTCCAAAAGAGATCTTTACTCAAAACAAATTAATTTTATTTTTTTTCATTTAATAACTATCTCTAAACTTTTTAAATTAAAACCAAATAGACCATAATAACTCGATTGTCCAACGACTGAGTTCCGTTCCAGATTTGTAAAAAAAAAAAATGATTATGAAAAATCTGGCGCCTGGAAAAAAATTCAAATATAAACAATTAGAAGGGTTCTACCCTTTACCTCTCAAGCGAGGTGTTGACTATATAACCAAGTCCTATACTTATCCTTACAATCATTAATTTATCCAAAAATATCTGAATTTTTCCACAAAAAAGTTCCAAGAAAAAAAGGATAGATTTCTTTTTAAAGCTTCAAATTAGATCATTGTTTGTGGATCACTTTACAAAATGACAGAAGATATTAAACCATCATACACATTAGAACAAGTATCAAAGCACAATACTATTGACGATTGTTGGATTGTCATTGACGGTAAAGTGTACGATTGCACCAAGTTTGCCGATGATCACCCAGGAGGAGCAGAGACCATTGTCGATGTAGCAGGACAAGACGCTACCAATGATTTTGTAGATACTGGTCACTCTGAAAAGGCTGTAGAAATGTTAAAAGATCTATACATTGGTGAATGTTCAGATTCTATAGGATTGGTGATTTCATCTTTATAGGATTTACTAAATCTTTATATAGAATCTAAACATTCACCAATGTATAGATCTTTTAACATTTCTACAGCCATTTCAGAGTGACCAGAATCTACAAAATCATTGGTAGCGTCACTTAAGTCGTTGAGTGCCAAAGAGTCAACATTACCCGAACACTTGGTACCTACCCACCATGACAATGGATCGTGTGGACCGTGACGAATTCAATCCAAAGAGTTTAATCTAGAAAAGAAGAGTAAGAATCGATAGTTGTTTCTAGAGTTTATAATCGTGTTGTCTATTCATTCATTGCTCTTTTTAAAAAAATACACACCATCTAGCATAACATAATTGACAATTTGATTCCAAATCCCATTTCTTATTCATGATTGATAACAAATACAACCCACTGTTTTGGAACAAATGAATGATCATTTCTCTAGAGGTTGTCTACCATAGGGTGAGTTTGTTGTTGTTTTCTTTACAAGACATTATTGTTGTTAGTAGTCTTGTTCATATTAGTGATCTAATTTTCTATCGTTAAAACGCATACGCAATGAATGAAATGGATATGACCAATTGTTGTTCACTCTTTTACAAACCAGTCAAACATGTTGCAAGAAATGAGAGGATTACTTTAACCAATCCAAAAGAGAAATCTTTACTTTTGATCGGTCAAAAGCATTCACCGATTAGTTCAAGTCTTTTTGACCACCATCATTATAAATAAAATGTACAATAACTAACTAATTTAAAAGATATATAGTTTGGTTGAACATTGGCAGTAATTGAAGTATTTGTGAGAATTTGATCATCGACAAATGAAGATGATATCTTGCTTGAAAGACTAGAGATTTCTCTGTTGCTGGTAAACAATATGTATCTTTGATAACAAAACATCGATTTTTGATTGAAGGTATTAGAATAAAACAAGAGATATCTGGATTGAAATAAGTCAGTCCCATCTTCTTTTTGGACACTTGAGTTACAAATCAATCCACTTGATCCAAACTATGAAAAGATCAAGAGACACATTTGTCAATTTATATGGCAAGCTTCCTCACCTATTATGTGAGAAAGGTCACCGATTCATCTAACCAACCAGAACATGTGAACCAATGTTGTAATCATTTTTTACACAGAGGTTGACGAATCTGGTCACAAAGCATTCATCGTATAGGTACGAGACATGGAAAAAGAGGATGTCTTGATGCTACGTCCAAATACATCTCTTTTCCGTCCCCGCTCTGGTCTCATCAATCAAAACCCAAAGCTTTCAGCAATCAATAGACTGTTCAAGAGTGCAATCACCGATACGGGGCTAATGACCACTTGATAGTCTAATTGACTTGGAGGAAACCCAATCTTAAGCAACAATAGAGTGTCGAGATGGTACTTTACCTTTTTGTTCAGTTTGTAGCACTTGGCCTGTCTATATGGAGTGACTCCACCTCACGTCTCTACCTCGTGGAAATGGATGATCAAGAAATGTCTCAAAAGATTATCAATAAATTATTAAATTAAAAACTAAACAATGAATATATAAATTGAATAACTAATCAATTCAGACTATCATGATAAATCGTGATAATGATCCAGTAAAAGATTCAAATAAAAAAACAGCATTATTATTTTGAGAGTCACTTTTGCTTTACATTTTAAATGTTCCAGCTCTACTTGAGTATAAATTAAGGAGAGAAAAGGATACGACACCCTCTATACATTGACTACAGTCATATTGGATCTTGTGACTGATCGCTGTTTCCAACTGCCCAGTAGAGAATGAAGGTATTGATTCAACCAGTTACTCTAGTTGGTCTGCTGTGGCTCGAGTTGGATCCTTTTCGACAATTTCTTTGAGGTTGGCCACCATTTGTTATTAAATATTCGGCACTCTTGAAAACTTGTTGGGTTTGATAGAGTGATGTAGGTCACTGGCAGTTCGCAACCACAAATTTTGAATGTGAATATTACAATAATATCATCACTGTTGGACTCGTCCAAGTCTTTGAGTTGGCCTTGGTCAAAGTCTACGTTTGGATTCACAAGAAGGAAGGCATCCGATATTGCCTTGATGGTGGTTTGTCTTGCCGTCATTTTTAAGCATCGCGACACTTAAAATCCTGGAATGGAAACTCTTCAAGGCGATACTCTTGAGTGTGGTCTGTAACACCACATGTACAAGGAAGAGTGATGTGTGACTTTGAAGTAAAGTGTCTAGAGAGACCGACCAGCGATTGGTTGATTTTGGTTTGGATGACGATCTTGTTTCAAACAAGTTGTTTGGGACGGTGTGACGAAAGCAACCGAGATATCTTTGTATGGTTGTACAAACCTGTTGGTAGCCATTCTCCGAGTGCTTGCTATTGTTGGACAATGTTTGTGGAATTGTGGTAATAGAAAAATAAAATAAAATAAAATAAAAAAAATAAATTTTAATTATTGGTTAATAAAAAAGAATGAGGAGATTATAATTATGATTATTATTTAGGGTAAAAAAAAAAAATACAATACCTATCGAAGAGGATTCGGACTGGTTGAACAAATGAAAAGAATTTAAATTGTTTGGTAACCTTTTCATTAAAGCAAGGAAAAGTAATCATCGTTTGGTATGACATTTTATCCATTATCTCGTTGATGATGTTTTGGAGTTGATCTTTTTGTTTAATATTTAACTCCTCTGTATACATGGAATATAATTCAAAGAGGAAATCAATCGCTCTTTTGCACATACCTGATGCGCCTTGATAGAATGATGGTTTTTGTAATGCACTATATATATGAAAAAGGTAAAAGAAAGAAACATTAATATAACGACGAAAAGGGGGAATAATTAAATTAACAACTCATTCTTCTTCTTCCTCTTTTTTTTTTAAATAATTAAATATTATTGATTGTTATTACTATTTGTTTGTTTAAAAAAAAAATATGATGATGAAATGAAAAAATAAATATTCAAATGATAAAATACTCTTGTCCTCTACTCTAATCAATTTATTAATAATAAAAAAATAAATTGTCGTGGGGGAGAAACTATATAGCAAATATATATTGTCCAAAATAATATTTGCTTGCTAGATCATTGTATTCTCCCCCACGACATATTAGAACCAACAACAAATTAGTTGGTCAATTAATAAAATAGAAAAACACAAAACATCTAACCAAAAAAGAGTAGAGATGAACAACTAATACAAAAATGATCTCAAGCAAATATTAATTGGGACAAATATTTTTTATAAATACTATAGTAACCATTAAGATCATTATCATTGATCAATCTCTCTCTCTCTTTACAGTATGGTTGTGCGTGCGAGTGTGGATGTGTATAGATCACAATAGTGTATACATACAATTTGATGGTAATAACACGATTAAAGAATAACATCCTAGGACTCATTGACGCCAGTCTGCCACCTCTACACTATAGAGTCTTGAGTATCTCAAAATTTAGCTATCTATTTGATTACATTGCAGGTACACAAAGTGTTAATAAATGTAATATATATTATATAGACTATAATGTTTTCTTTTGTTTTTATTGTATATATACCTTCTTGTATATGGTTTTAACACCACGTTTAAAATTGCCTCAGGTCATTTGTAAGTGCAGCCACGTGGCTTTTCTATCATAGCGGAAGAACCCTCGGGGTTGTATTGGTTGTGACTATAATGTTAAAGTAAACTCGAAGGATGATATCTTGGCAATTGCGGTGGTGAATGTTGAATAAACAATGATGATCGAAAGATGTGGGGTCAAAATTAAAAAAAAAAAAAACTAAAAAAAGAAAAGAAAAGAATTGTAAAAAGACCTGGTGATTGCATCAGTCCGATGTTAATATATTCAGTATCCTTCTGATAAATGTGGTTGCCATTATTATTTCATTTGGAATAAGTTACGAGGTATTGCAGGTGGTGGTTTGGTCCCAAAAAAACAAATCTTTTTGGAATTTTTTAGTGATCCAGTTTTGTTGGAAACCAACCAAACCTAGTTCATTCGATAGCCAACGCCGTCGAGTTGAACCAGAATACAACAAAAAGATTTGAAAGTATCGGAAACACGGCAAAAAAGTGTGGACCTGACGAGCAGGCAAAAAAAAAAAAAAAACTGGATCGGATTTTTTAAAATCAATATTTTAGTGATCCAGTTTTGTTGGAAACCAATCAAACCTAGTCCATTCGATAGCCAACGACGAGTAGAACCAGAATACAACAAAATGATTTGAATGTATTGTAATGAGAATGGACCTTTTTACAAAATCCCAATTCTCACGCACCTACAAACAAGCAACAGCTCTCATCATTCATTATTATTACATTTTATATAACACTATACAATCTATAAGACTAACCATAGTTTATATAAGGTAACTAAATAATAAAGATTATTACATTTTATATAACACTATACAATCTATAAGACTAACCATAGTTTATATAAGATCTTGATTATTACTATCCTATTACTATCTATATCGTAGTATAAGAAGGAATGAAGGAAGGCGTGGTACGCTGCATGCCTTTGGTGTCACTGCGAGAGTGTCAGAGAACAAGGTTCACCCTGCATTCCGAAAATACATAAAATATGAAAAACACAAATAAATAGAAGTCGCGACGAGCTTGGTGGATCATTCTTGTTTCCCCAATTCGTGTAGCTAGTTATAATTGTATATCTATCGTGTAGAGTCTTGTTCAGTCTAGTTTATTGTATCTTGTCAGTTATCTAGTTATCTTGTTTATCATCATTGTCATTATTAGCAGTAGATATTATATACACCATACACAATATTACATTGGTAGCTTTTGTCTATCGGTCAATTGCTCGTTCATTCATCACATCATCGTTTCCTTTTTATATATAGTTGTTTATTGTTGTCATTGTCATGTCAGGTTTCTCAGCAGAACAGAAAGAGTCACTCCAAAAGGAGTTTGTTGCACTACAGTCGGTCATGAGTGCAACACAACAAGCTAAGTTCGATGAGCTACACGCTGTTATTAACCGTCTCGTTGCCCAAGCCTCAGCACCTTCACCGGTTATAGCACCAGCGCCTGTTCCTGGTAAGCGTCTCAAATTAGGTGCTCCTCCTCCGTTCAACGGTGATGCCTCTTCCATGCGCCAATGGATCGCTGCCGTCGAAAACCAGTTCAACTATTACAAAACGCCGAACGACGAGAGGAT